>NC_071471.1:2624666-2934276 GCF_028500815.1 Rissa tridactyla
TGTGTGCTCATTTTGAGAGGCAAAAGCGTTAGCACTGCATAATTTTAAACAATAAAGTCAGGCCTGTTCCTTCATTTTTATTTTTAAATTGCACAAACCACAAAGATTTGTGGTGCATAAATCCATTTTGAATAGGCTGCTTAATTGGTACTCTAATGCATCAGCTGCCTGGGGACGTGGAGAGCAGCCAAGCTGCCCAAGTCCAACACGTACAGTAGCTCTGGCTGGTCTTTCTCCTAACAAAGAGGAACTACAGCTCCTATAACTTCACATTACCACTAATGCATCTTTCAGAAAGTTTGCTTTATAAAACCCCTCCCCAACCTATTAAAGCTATTGAAAGAGCAGATCAGTACTTCAAGATACTCTGGACTGAAAAGTACTTGGTGGTTTTTTTTATTGCTTTTTTTTAAAAAAAAAAACCACACCACACTTCAATTCAATAGCCCAATGTGAAAAATTCAGGATAGCTGGTCAATTTTTTGGCATTCTATTCATAAATACAGAAAGTTTTTATTCTGTTTCTCCTGAACTAGAAAGGAGAGATGCCACAGGAAATCAGTAATCACATCATACGTATACTAGCGCTGTCTGCATATTTTTTTTTCCTATCAAACTTCTTTACAAGGGAAGCTGTGTTAAAACTTCTATTTTACAAAAGCTTAAATTAAAGCATACCCATGTTGAGATGATTTGCAACCGCTCACTGAATAGTGATGCATTGTAGTGTGTCAAGTAAAGCTGAAACAGCTTGGTAGGATCTTCATAAAATAAATGGAGCAGCACATATATAAAGGCAGAATTTCTTTCTCTGTGTATAATTTTTTTAAAGGCACGTGATCACTCCCTCAATTTCTCTCTGCTCACTTTCTCACAAGAACAAGTGGCATAAATATTCCTGAAAGGTGAATTTGGGACTCCAGTACCTTAAGTATTAGTCAAAAGCAAACTTATAATTATGTTGTGAATTATGTTATGGATTTAGATAAAATCCTTTTATTGCACAGAAGATGACAAAGAATTTCGTAATTAATCATTATAAATACTGTTGTCAAAATATGAAATATTTAAAAGGCACTGGCCATTGGCTTTTCATATACAAGAACAAATTTGCAAACTGTAATGAATAGAAGAATTACAGAATTATATAGTATTTCTCCAAACAGTAGCAAGTATGACCATGTATTCTTTCTAACTGACCCCCCCATCGTGACTTGAAGGTGATCTACTGGTCCCATGTATTAAAAGAAAAGCTTTCTCATACATAAGCAAGGTTACAAAGCTACAGGCATCACTGATTTAAAAACAACAAAACTGTATGCTTAACTAGAAATTTACATTAACATGCTCTTACAGTAGCTTAATTAAATACTCATTACTAAATACCACATGTAAATACTGTGACTTGTACAGAATTTGATTTGGAACTATTCAGAAACACCAGCTGCAAAAAATAGAGTATTTCCTTACAAAATCCTGCCAAATCAGCATACTCCTTTGAAAACGTCTATTACTATCCATTATCTGATCCCAAGGGATAAACCTAGAGAAACCGTTATTAAGTTTTGAACCCAATTCTATTATAAATATTTAGCATCATGGGAATACTCTGGGCTCTCCTCTTTATTTTGCTCTTGAGATATCACCTAAAGGAACTGTTTGGTTTTAAATGTATGAAATAATGAAACACTGGCATGTTTCTTACTTTTTCCCCTAAGCAGTAGGTTCTATGAAAACAAATAATACATTTTTCCTTCATCAATTTGTGTTTGTCTTGATTTGTGCACGGGTTGTCATGATCTGCATCACAATTGTTTCCAACTATATACTGCAGAAAATAGTACATGAGAAAATAACTTACCTTACAAATCTACACTATCAACAAACTGTTCATTTTAAAGACCTGGCAAGTGTAAAATTAGCTGCTACAGAATTAGAGGGTTTGAGCAGTGAGCTACTGTAACAGATAAATACATACAGCAAGCCAAAACGCTAAGAAAAAACACTTAACATTGAAGGAGGCGAAGTAAATTGCACTTTTTTTTACTTTTTCTTTTAAAGACCAATTCTTCAATAGTTACTGTAATATATGTGTTAGAGATTTTAATTTCAGCTGCAATTCACAACAGCAACAAGGCTGTCCTGATCATAAACAAACTATTTTTACTCCTCTCCAATTCTTCTGCCTAATCACTTCATTGGGAAGGACTGAATATGGTAGTATTCACTGTAGTGAATACAGAGACCAAAATTTTCAAGCTTACATACCTTATGTTGGACAACAAAATCCATTTTTAGTCACCAGCATAGAAAAAAAAATAGATTTTCCAATGAACTTATCACCTGTGTATCTCTCCACCATAATCTCAAAATTTAAACTACTTCACCGCAGTGTCTCTCTTTGGTATGCAGGAAATTGCCACTAACTAGATGTTTCAGAGTGACATTTTTCATACCATAGGCCGAGTAGTCAGACATAAATCTACATGGCTTACATGTAGTCTTTTAGGAAAGCTGAAAGAAAGCCCTAATAAAAAAAAAATAGCATCGAACCACTTGCTTTGACTAGCAGAAATACAGAGTCTGCTCATAAAAAGTACCACAGGGGCATTCATCAGCTGTTCTACATTGTACTATAGCCACTTTAAACTGATGAGACAGATTATATATGGTATCAGCCACTCCCAGGGGTCGGCAGAGTTATGTTTATGAAAGATTAAAAGCAGGCACTAATACGAGTATCATGACTCTTTTCAGGCAGTAGGTGAAACCTTGAAGAAAAAGTGGCTCTGTCTTCAAAAAAGTGACCTGACCTTTGCTTTGGTGGGTTTTTACTCTGCAAGAAATAAAAAGCACTGCATGCTTTCCAATGCATCCTTTCTAGCTGATAAACTATTTTGTTCTATCACTCAGCACAAACAGCCTACATTTTATAGAGATCAAATAGCATGTTGTTAGAGCTAGCTAATGATAGCTCCACACGTCATGCTAGAAACAAGCTTCATAGACCTGGAATATGCCATATGAATCATGAACAAAGCGATACGTAATTGGCCAAGAACCTTTGATATGCGTACTAATTAGAAGTAATTCTCATTGAACTCAGTATACTTAATTTTACAATAACTTCGCAGTTCTTTGGATATCAAAGGCATCACAAATCCAGCATGCTTATCATTTATGACACTTCTGCTCTGAGAATTTCTTGCAGCATGCAAAGAACTCTGTAGGGTAACGGCGATGTGTTGCACAAGCAAGCTAACCTAACATTGACCTAATGATTAAAAAAGTCTGCTCAAAACCCGCGACAGAATGTAACGGTTTTACCTGCAATTGATGAAATGTTTCTAAACAACCTGTAGTTCAGTATAAGCAGTAGCATCGGGATTTTTATTGGACACTGAATACAGTGCTAGTGACAGTAATTCTAGTATATGATGTGGTAGTAAAGAACCCCTTCTGTTAATAGACTTTTAAGTATTTAAATGTATTTGAGTCTAGTGTAAAATGCTGCTTTTATGGAGCCAGATCCTGCAGTCTTTGCACAGCTAAAACTTCCACAGAAATCAATGGGAGCTTAATAAGTATAAAAATAAGGACATACCCAGGGTCATGAGCATAATACAGTTCTGCTGTTATGCTTTATCTGTAGTGCTCAGACCTTCTTTGTCACTCACAAGAGTGTAAGAGATCAAAATACAGAAGTCCATGTGAAATTGAGAAGATAAATACCCTTTTCAAATAAAGAGCATGGCTTCAAAGAGAGTATGGCACAAACAGTGCATTTTTTGTTTGGCTACAATATTAAAATTAAATATTGTTAAAACAGTCTAACTGTCTTGAATATTTATAATACATTAAGTGAATTTTAAGAAAAGTGAAGTTTAAAAAAAAAATTTTAAAGTTCAACACCAATGACCTTTTTTTTGGAGAACTGTAACAATGCCTATGATGGCAGAATTTGGCTCCATATATTCTGTTAGCAAAAACCAGACTGTTTATATGATGTAAATTGCTTATTTTAAAATGTTACCAGAGCTATAAACACTGTAGGCCCAGCCCTATAGGTTATACTTTCAAATTTCAGGGAGCATTTGCCTCAGTGAACTACAAGGATCTGTGCTTTCTTTGCAAAATCAGCTTGAAGCTACTTTTAAGCAAAAAAACAGGTATTTCAGGTATAAACTTTTGGGTTACAAATTAAATCATGCGGCTGGTCCTGCAGACCTTACTCCTGTGGAGATCCTGTCCTGCAGAAGGTCCAAATCCTTCCGTTGGCACTGGAGTATTTCCAGCCAGCCTTGCCCCATACCAAGGCAGTGCCGTATTCCCGTTGACTTCAATGGGGCAACTCTAACGAGTCACGGGACTACGGCTAGACCCCAACCGCATTGGTAACGAACCATTTCACAGATAAATTATTGCTATTTTTAAACTGCGTTTGTGTACTCTACCTTCAGCCAAGGTTTGCTTCCAGCTGTAAACACCGTCAGTGCAAGGCCTGGCTGGTTGTGGGGTGTGTTGTTGGGAGGCGGTTGTTGCCAGCCCAGCTGCTGACTCGCGCCATTGTTGATTTCGCTGTTGTAGGGGAAAGGCTCTAGGGCGGCAGATAAGGCTGTTGCCATGGTGATGAAGGAGATTCCGAGGGAGGAGTCTGCAGAAGAAAAGCCCCTCCTTACTATGACATCACAGGTGGGCGGAGCGCGGGGCTCTGAGGAGGCCGCGGACACGCGAAACACGGCACACGAAGCCCGAGGGGAACCTCGGCCGCTCCTGGGCTTCCCCTCGGTGCAACTGCAGTCCTAGCAGAGCTGGTGGACAAATCTACTCGAGGATCTCACACCAGTGTCACCACCGTTCCTCGCCCATGTGGGGAAAAATAGCATGGGGTAAAATAAATAATGTAATCACTTGGGGGTTTAGATGTTTTGACATGAAAACTTAAGCAAAAATGCTTTTTTTTTCCTCCCTAAATCAAGGGATCTGTAGAAAGTACAGTATATGTCCATTAACAGAAAATTATTTTAAACCAATTTAAAATTTCAATTATAATTCACGCCCTCAATATTCACACCACAAATATTCATTTGCACTACATATATAAAATACTTATACTCAATGCATATATAAAATAAGAAAGAACCACTTCACAGTAGTATCCTTTTCAATATCTCGGATCCCATCCCTAAACTCTCACTGGGATTCTGCTCCTGGTCCAGGTCAGAATGTGTTATTTTGCACACCCCATTGCTTTCATTTCCACAACTCCAGGCGAAGGAAGGACATAACACCATCGCTAAACCTTACACCTGGGAGGAGCCATCAAACCTTATGTGCTGTCATTAGTTTCTTGAAGACAGTGACTGAACACTACCGTAAAACACAGCACTTCCATCTCACTACAAGAGTTGGTTTTATTCCCTCCTGTCGCTCACATACATGAATTTGTTCCCCAAGCAAGTGCCTTTATTTTACTCTTAATATTTAGCACGCACAAGTTACTCCTACTCATCAGGAGGTTTAATGGAAGTAATCTTACCACATAAATTGTTCTTTTGTGAGAGCCTTCAACAAGATCCACATTCCTGTTTTATTCCTTCCACATTTTCAGGATAACAGCTACTATGCTGTTTGAAAGCATTTAAGATGCACACAAGGCCAGTGCATCCTCCTCTTAGAGAGCATCACAGATGTGCTGCACTAATACACAAACGTTGTAGAAATATCATCTACTACTTTGGAAACCAGGTCTGGAAATCTCCTCCTCAGCCCCCGTTGAACACCATATTTTGCCTGTGGTGAACTCTAATGTCCGTGAAGTAACTGCACAAAGGAAAAGGATGCTCCCTTTGAGGCATCATTTCTAATTTTCTACTAAGTGATTAACAAACACTTAGAATCCAACATAAAATGCTGCCTCCTTTACCCAACCTCCCCCCCCCCCCCCCCCCCCAAAAAAAAAAAGTGCAAAACTTCCATTGGCTTCAACAGGGCCAGGAGTTCAGCCTGGGTTCATTAAATGTTTAATGCACCATTTGTAGTGGTTGTCAGTCTACGCAGCAATAGTCTATGATAAATTTGTGAGTAAAATGCTTATGTCTATTAGTCAGTGTAATTTCTTCCACTAAACACAAATACCTACTTCCCTGCTATGCACCAAAGGGGTGCAGAAGCCAAAAGGAAGCAGAATCAAGTGAAAAAGTGAGTATTTTCCATAGCCATCTCTGCATCATGTATGTGTGATGTGCAGTTACGTGACCGTATTGCATACATCATTTGTATCCTAATTGTCTGGCTGTAATGTTGTTTTGAGATGCTTCCTCTTGAGTGTGTCCGTGTAAACCTCTCGTTCAGACCATTCATTCAGAATAACGCACCGCTATATTGTGATATACATTTAGCCATCACCATCCCAGTGTTTTTGTCTGCTCTTTACATGATGAAACAGATGGATGTGGTTGCTGCTCACAGGGTGAAACACGCAAGTTCCAAATTGGCTGCAAACAAGCTTCCCAAGCCAGAGTGAATTGGGGCACGAGAATAAGGCCTGGTCCTTCCAAAGTTACCACCACCAAACCCAGTACAGGCACCAGTCTCTCTTAAGAGAGAAGTATTTACATAGATATCCATGTTGCTCCATCCCTACAACTAGCTAAGCAAGAAACCTGCAAATAAAATGCACGGATCAAGCCCAGATAGAGGAGTACTGGCTTTTCTGAAAGAAAGGAAAAAGAAAAGTGAAATCTCTTTCCAAAATCCTTAATGACTGTAGGATTTAATCGTATCTGGCTGTGGAAGAAGACTCCACAGGAAGCATTAGTGGAATCTGACACACAAAGAAAAGACTAAATCCTTATTTTGAAAGAAATAGTTATAATGTGTGGATGTCCCTGAATTTATATTTTTAGAGATGCCTGTTTTCTCTCTTCCTCTGGAAAATGTTAAAAACATATCCAACACAGAACAAGCCAGATAAATATTCGCATTTTTTTTGTTATGCTCTTGGCAAAGTGCTGCTTCTCAAATATGACACTTATTTGTCGATGTAAATACTGTGAATTAAATTTTAATGACGTTTCCAATTCACAGCTTATTTTATATCATCAGGTACTATTTTATATCATCACATCTGGAGGCAAATCTTCAAATAACATGAACCAAAAAAGTATTACAGACTCCAGTGGGGCTATGCCAATATATGGCAACTAGGAATCTTGACCATCATTCCAGCAGTAATGAGTATACTCCAATAAGCAGAGGGGTATTCTTGATAATTCAATAGGCCTTTCAGTATCCCTTTTTTTTTTTTTTAATTTTCTCAATTACTTTCAATTAAAGTCACTTTATTGGTGTGAGAAAGCATTCAGTAGTTGCCAAATTTAACACTTCAAGCATCAACAGAGCATGAGCTTTCAGTACTAATGGGATTGTGTAGAACATAGCTCTATACCATGTTGCTGTCTCCCTTTATCTTTTTAAAAAGAATTCAGAAGAGCCTGGAACAAGTGAAAAAAGGTATTTTGCATATTTTTTTAATATGAATAGAACCTAGAAAAAGTGAAAGAAAGTTTGCTGAAAGTTCAAAGATTAACTGCAAGTTAAGCTACGAACCAATATACCTCTAATTGAAGCAGAGAAATTAATGAGAAAAATTCTGCATAAAAGCTTGATTTGAATTCAAAACCAAAATTTTTGTTTAACCTCTTCACAGGTTCTTTGCATTTGTCAGGAGAAAAAAAGCTCACTTCAGAATTACTTTCTAATGAGAAATTTAAACTTAAATATCCCCTGGAGTCAAAGTTTAATTGTACAGTCAGCTATGAAACTCCCAATTTACTACAGGTCAGTGAACTTCAAAAGATCTGATTCAATAAAGTACTTCAGTCCACACTTATGCTTTAAAATATGATTAACTGCTTTATTGAGCAGTAAAAAAGTGCATGCTTAACTGCCTTGCCAGCCTGATTTTAAACAAACAAATCTCACAGTGTCACAGGAGTTATTTGTCCCAGATCCATCACACCTAGTTTAGAGTCTTCATTGGAGTACATAAATTGGAAAGCTGGTGATGGTAGGATCCCTAAAAAGATAATAGAAGGTATTAAGACCTGCAGGAGACAATTCATGTCCAAGATGATCCTGCAGGCAAATATACTCTGGTATCATACGGAACAGAAATGAGAGTTCATGAAAAATTCACCAGTAAGAAAAAAAAAAGCAAAGTTTATGTTGAAAGTTATCCTCGCTTCTGTTTATAAATGAAAAATATGGGAGCTGCCTACTTAAATGTACATGAACTACACAGCCATTGATCAGAGTAGAATTTTGATATTAGCTGCTTATAATTTTAAAAGTTAACCTACAGAACGCTTGCTTTTCAAATCTGAACTGGAAAGAATAAGTTTAAAAAGTTGAAATTGGATGATAAGAAACATTTCTTCACTCTGAGGGTGGTGAACCCCCGGCCCAGGTTGCCCAGAGAAGCTGTGGCTGCCCCATCCCTGGAGGGGTTCAAGGCCAGGCTGGACAAAGCTTGGAGCAACCTGGGCTGGTGGGAGGTGTCCCTGCCCAGGGCAGGGGGGTGGAACTCAGTGGTCTTCAAGTTGCCTTCCAGACATTCTATGATGCTAAGCTGAATTTATCCTTTCCCATGAAAAAAAAGCAGGCTACACTGCACAAATTGTCAAAACAAGAGATATGTTTCATGACTACACCCCAATTAACTCCACCAGATACTTAAGACTTTTTTTATAGTCTCTGAGGTATTAGTTAGCATTCAGGATCATTTTTTTATTATTTTTTTAAAGTGAACTTCATTTGCATGCCATTTGTTGATCCAAGCACATTTATATTTGCTCAAGGACTTGAGTAAAATACTCAAACACTTCCAATGCCTGAATTCCACTGATTTGTGGTTTTTTTCAGTTGGTTGGGCTTTTTGTTTTGTTCTGCGGTTTTTTTGGTTGGGTTTTTTTTTCCCCCCTGTTGTTTTCTTTTTAAACTCTAGTAGGAAATCTTGCAAATGCTTCCTTTCGACTTTATAAAGGAAACAGAGTAAAGATAGCTAATATTCTGCTCCCAATGTTGTTAGCATATTTTCTGACGTGTATGTCAAGGACTCACTAGATGAATTTGATTGCATAGTCACAGATTTACATATAAAAGTTAACAGTCCCATTTGAATCAATCGTGTTCATTCTAAGCTTCTTAATGTTAGACTTGCATTGACTCACAGCCCACCCCATAAATGTTTACTAAATAACATTATAACAGAATGACTGAAAGTTAAAGTGAATGTAATTAGCTTCTGTTCTCTTTTATGCCAATCGAGACCAGAATTAAATCCATATTAACTAATTGATATACATTAATGTTAAAAAAGGGCAAAAATCATGCCAGTTCTAGGTAATGACTATAATTAAGTTCAGACTACAATAATTCTCTGTACATTCCAATCTGCTCTCTGACAAGAGTGGCAATTTACCCCCTCATCTTAGGGGTACTACACCTGAGACCATATTTTTATATTCTTTTTTAAAGGATTCATGATAAATTCATTAGCAGTATTTTCCGTAAGTCTCAAATCTGTCTCATTTGATTTACTATAAGTTTTTTTTGCGTAGTTTATCAGGGTATATGTCTTAAGTCCTACTGATAACTCTTTCATCTATTATTAAAACGGGGTAAATAGAAGAGTAAAAAAGAAAATACAAAATTCATAAATGCATGCTTAGCAGTACAAATATTGATTGATTTTTTTATCTCTAAGTTAAATACTGCTCAACACTATTATTGCTTTTAGGGCAGTATGCATAATTTCAGCAGAAACATTCTCAGGAGTATAATAAAGTTGCCTTGACAATATGTTTAAAAGTCATACATTGGCTGCTTGCCTAAAGTTATACAGATTTCCCTGACACATAAATTAAATACATTTTCCATGAAATAACAATTTTAATTTGAAATTACCATGGGAATTGAGGGTGTAATTTTTTTTCATAAAATAAGAAGTTAACCATACCATTTCATACATTTCAAAATGCCTTACCTTTCCATAAGCACAGAGGAATTTGGACAAATATTTTTTGTAAATAATATACTATGCCAGTTTAACTCTGTTTTTTTTAAACATGAATTATTTATGAATAGGAGTTATTTTTCAGAAATTTGTTGGTTCTTCATTCATGAATACTCTAAGTAAAAATATACTATCCTGTTAAAGAGTTGCAAGCCATGTACTACAGTTGTTCTATATTCAATGAATGTGCTGTTTGTACAGTCAGACTGTTCTATTGAATTGCAAGTCCAGAAAAATACACAAACAGCTTTTGCGTTTCAAGCTTTTCAATCTGCAAAAAACCTTTCAAAGCAGGCACACACACCGTGACAGATCCCTACGGAGAAAGGCTGTATAACTTCACAAGAAATTATTACTTGCTTCCTATGATTGCCCACAGTAATGCATCCAAAACCACAGCCTTATCCTAGATATGCTACAGAACTCTATTTTAAAAGAAAAATCGACAGAAAGGACAAGAAAAATCAGTGCGGTTGCAAAGTACTTACAGCCTATACACAAAGATATAGCAAGGGTACAGTAAAAGATGAATTTTGTTGCATGGGAAATCAACAAAGGGCATCTTCTACACAGCTGAAGATGGAATGGCATAAGCTTTACAAAAATTAAATTTTGTGACAGGCCATGACATATTTGATATTGTTAATTCTCTTGTTTTCATCTTTACAGTCTTCATGCTGCTATAGCATGAAGATTTGGTCTTAAAGCAGCAGTTGTGCATCTTCCACCTAAATTGACATTTGATTATGTACAATACTCAGAATAGTGCATGAGGCTGCATACAGTCCACTGCTGCTGAAACTACAAACTTACCTATGCATCACTGGTCGTTCACAAAGAATTTGTACATGCAGCTCAGTTCCGTATGCTGGCAGCCTTCTTTACTGTCAGCTAATGAAAAACATTAAATAGTTTTCTAATATTTTGTAAGCAACCATCATAGTTACTCCCAGAGATGCTGCAAGAGTACAAATGTAATACCTACAGTGTGAGTGAAACAGGACTGCTCGAGTTTTTGTCCTCTGCACCTCATTTAAAAGCATTGGAGAACTGTGGTTCTCAAAGTCAGACTTCATCCTTCAGCTGGAGTTGCCACATAAAACGTAATTTCAATGAATGATACAGAAACCATAATCGATCATCATGAGTTATCGTTTGTTCCCTGTAGATACTGTCATGACACTTGTGCCTCCTCCCACAATATAGGTTTCTTCAGGGCTTTCTCAGATAACTGGATTCTGTAGCCTTCCTGTTCTACAAGACTTTCCTAACCTGCATTTACTCAGTTTACATGTCAGATTTGTTAGTCCCTCAATTAACTAGCAAGCCATTTTAAGAGCACAGACTAAGTACTTGAGTAAACTGACATTACAGAAATCATTTCTTTAAAGGAACATTTTGTAATTTCTTAGTGGCTATATTACTTCAAGGATGTCTAAGCATCTATGATGATGGCTTAATTTTGGTTTTGATCAGTGTTGTAGGGTAGTTCTCCAGTTCAGATAGCGATATGAGGAAGAGGAGAGGCTAAAACACAAATAGCAGGGCAACATCACAAAGACAACACGTAGCCAAGTGAGGGAAAATAAATAAATAAAATCTAACACCCAGGGAGGCAATCTGTTTTAGTAAAAAGCTTCGTTCACTTAAAAAGCATATAGAGTACGCAGGCATTAATGCAACAGACAGATTTACAGTAAATCACCTTTTTATATGAGTAGTAAAGGCCAAATTGTCAGTCACGGTCAAAATTTGATAAGAGCAACTTTCCTCCCTTTCCCCCGGCTCTGCTCCAGCAAGACTGTTAAGAACATGCTTAAGTGCTTTGCTGGAGCAAGGCCAAAATGCAGGAGCCAGATACAACTGCAATTCCCATGTTTAGTTTCCTTTATCCAGACCAAGAGGAGCAGAGGGAAGGAGATGGTGAGCAGTGAGATATTTAGTTCTACCTTGCAAAAAATATACCATAACTTATATAAGGTCGGCACTTACAAATACACATAGGATGCTACTGTGACACAGCAATCACAGCAAGAGTTATCACCACGCAATGCCATGAAGACACAACATAAGCATGTTATTTACCAATTTAGACATCAAGCATAGGTTTTAAACAACGCAGCTGACATGTGAATTTAAATTTAATCCAATACAGTTTAAATCCAATACGGTTTCCGTAGTAATCCACCCACAGCTTCTCTGACTTCACACACGCCCTCCATCAGCTGTTTGCAGTAAGCCCCAGGGGGTCACTTGGCTTGTGTGATTTCAGGTAAAATATTGTCACCTCTGATTCACAGGCCACTCCACACACCTACTACTACTTAGCAACAGAGTTCCAGTTATCACCTGCTAAGCAAGACTAGTCTTCAGAGAGGTAGCAACACCAAAGTGCTCTTTGCAGGGGGATCAAATGAGTTGTCTCAGTTTTAGAGCTTCCCGCAATTCACATTTGATGGAAGTCAGTTATACTGTGTGCCCTGTGAATTGATTCTCTGTTCTTGTGAAAACCAAATATTTGTCTGGCATGTCAGTTTTGTTGGGATATAAATTCACACTAGAGTGACAGAGAAAAGATTAGTATGACCCTAGCACAAGAATGATGCAAAAAGTCAAGTAGTGATCACACTTACTATACATTATTAAATAAATTGTGTGAGGTGATCATTTGATTGTGAAACATTTATAGACATGCTAGGAAAGTGGGTGAAGAAAAACATAATTCATGCAATTTGAACTTTTAGCATGGGACTAGTGATTTTGTCAGGAGTTCCCTTTCCAGACTTCCCTCAGTGAGAGGAAAAGCAGGTCTTCCAGTTCTTATCCTGCCAAGATAGTCATCTGCAGACACAACTGTCAGGCCAGTACTTCCAATTATGCCCTAGAAAACAGTAACCTCCATTTCTAGTTATGGTTCCAATTTCTCAGTTTTTAGAAATAGCTAGTTAGTGGAAAAGAATTCACTTTTTTCCTCTTACCCTACTGAGTGCCACCAAAGATCACAACACGCCAGACAGGTGCAGAGAACCTATCTATCAAGAAACCGTTGCTGTGTATCATACAAATTAATTAGTGACTGAAGTTCATGCTTTAGTAGATGCCACTGGTTAAAGTTAAAAGAACAGTATAACACTAACTGTTCAAATTAGTCTGACTCATTCATCTATTTGTCCAGTCTCACCCAAGCAGCAGATAATTTGCTCAGAGTAAAGTTTGAAAAGACAATTTCTCCAATAGAAAATCTGAGTTAAAAGGTTCCTGCTTTCTCCCATGCTCATTACCACACATTCATTACCACACCCTGAGCTTTCTAGGTCAGACCATTTCCCTGATGCAGTCAGCAGCCCAACCACGCTCTCTCCTGCACACTGAGCGGGCAGTGCAGCACAAGGTGTAAGAGCCCAGGAGCAGCCTTGCTGCTGAACCATACAGGGGATTACCCATTAGTAGTTTGGTGCTTCCTAAATTAGTGCCTTGAGTGATTCAATCAGCCTCAGCTGACAAAATGGGTAGAATCCAATCCAGCTAACTTGGGTAGCTAATTACATCTAAATTTTAGGTGCCTCTTGAACCAGTCCTTCTAAAATAAATTCCATATATAGCCAGTGGGAAAGCTAGGTGCCTTTGAGAGTCTCCTGAGGGACAGCCTAAATTAGGCAGGCAGGATCTCCCTCTGGAGTTGCTTTTCTAGGCATTTATCTCTCCCTATTGAACATGGAGGGAATTTAGGCACTTAATTTAAGAGAACTAGTTCACTATGTGCTCAAAACATAGGTGCTAATTAACTGCCTATGCCTGACTAGAACCCCCCAATTTAGATTCCAAATAATTTATCTTAAAGACTGGCATTATGTTATGCCCTACTAACATTAAAAAAAAGAAACAAAACAGCATGCATGGCGATCTGCAAACAGATCAAGATCAGGAACATAGTAAAAGAGCATATAAACACAGAACGCCAGGACCCTACCTTACTGACGGCCTCGGTGCGCTCCAGCACTCCCACAGCATAAGGCCAGCAGTCTAAGAAGAGAAAGCAGACAAAGCACTTGTAGCCATGAGCAGGGCAGGTTCTGCAGGTGAACATTATCAACTGGAAATGCAACACTAGGTAAGAAGTTGGTCCTCTCCGCTGTTCCCCTGAGCCTCAGGAGTGCTCCAGCTCCCTCTGCCTTATGGCCAAACTAAGCTGCTCTGTGGGAACTTTTCACAACAGAGCACTTCACCTTCCTGCCTTTTTTTTTTTTTTTTTGTAAATCAGGCTACTCCCTAGATGTTTCATAACTCTCTTACTACAAGGTAAGATGTAGACTGGGAGCAAAGCAAACGCAAAGCCATAGCAGTTGCTGTATACATACACATGATCTCACGTTGTCTCTGGCACAGTAAAACACACCAACCCCAGCATCGCAAGAGGCATCTGCATTAAAACTATAAGCCAGAGGCCCCAAAGATGAGCAGAAAGCAGGTTTTTACAGGCCAGCAGAGCTGCCCCCATGGAGCAGGATGGGCTCGCTGTGCCCCATGCAGGCGCCAGGCCTGAGGAGAGACCTTGGGGCCGAGGCTCCAGGCAGGGCCCTCTGTGGGGCAAGGGGAGACAAGAAGGCCTGGGAGGATTTAGGGGTGACCACAGGGAAGAGGAAGAGGCACCAGGTGGGTGACCGAGGGAAGCTGAGACCAAGCTGGACATTAGTGAGAGAGAAGAAATCCCTCCCATGGCCGCTGCTCCCTGTCAGGGGGCTGGCACTGTGCCTCTTCCCCAGGCACATCTCCCTCACACACCAGCACGCTCATGCCCAGGCCCACCTAGAGTTTGATTTTTTTTGACCCCAAACCAGTTGCTCCAGCACAATTCATTGGGCTCCCACCTACCCTTTAGTCCTGAGGAGCACCCAGAGGGAGAACCACCACGAGCTGCCTCTTCCTCCTCCTTGTCTCACAGCAGCTCTGGGTGCAGCATAAAGAGCACTGGCCAAGCCAGAGCACTGAGGAAAGGACAATTCAGCAGCAAAGGCAGCTGCAGGTAATAAACTACATCAGCTGAGTAAGTGCAGACAGCTGGGCAGGGGGTGGGTGACAGGGCACAGAAAATGGAGCCCAGGTGGTTCCCCTCAGCACAGGCTGGACAGTCCTGGGCACTGAGGGGAAATATGGCAGACATGGCCTCCAGCACTGCAACTGCCACTGCCTGGGCTGGCCTCTGCGCCTTGTCTCAGATCTCTGCTAAATAATCCTCGCTCTGAGTGTACTTAAGCAGGGGGGCTGATATCAGCCATCTGATGGCACTTTTGACTCTCCCAGTGTTGACAAAAGCCCCATATATATGCTTTTTGGAACAAAAAAGTCCAATAGCAGTACTGGGATGAGAAAAACTACCTTTTTTTTTGGTGCTGTCCAACAGCAGAAGTCAGTCACCGAAAATTCATTTTAATTTAGCAGTATTTTATACTCTGGATGAGTCTCTTTGGATGTATTAGTAATAGGGAGTATCACCCTCCACAGAGCTTAGATGTCCTTCAGTGAAAGGAGCGTGTGGGTTTTTTCTTTAATCAAAATGGATTTTATAAAGAAAAAATTAAGTTGTTAGAGACATTATGAGGATTTACGGCACTCACTGGCTAAGTTAGCACTTGGAAATCAACGGTTTCGCAGGCTGAGTCCCTGCCGCTTGGCGTGTGTACAAATATTGCAGGCAGGAACGCTGCGCAGCGCCAGCCGCCCGGCTCCTGCTCCAGCGCCGGGTGACGCTGGGCCCCTTTCTTAATTTCGCTTTGCTTCTCTCATCTGCAATGTAGAGATAATGCTTCTCAGCTCTGCAGTGGTGCCAGGCTTGATTCATGAATGTTTTAAAGCATTCTGTGATATTCACCCTGAAAGGTGCTTGAGAACCATAAATTATTACTTTAATATAGATAATAGTTCTCATCTCATGAATGTTTTATAGCACTACTCCAAATTCATGCCTGATATAACTCTAATAACTTGAGCAGAGTTAAACTAGGGATAAATTTGGTACAATATATGAGGTAGCAAAACGAAATTCGAAGTGTGAGACCGAGGACTTGCCAAGTGGCATCTCATACAGAGTAATGTCAGAAACCTGCCCCACTGCCACTTACCTCCAGCAAAAATATCAGCTCATGGCATTCTTTAATGTTAAGGTTTGATTCGTCATGAAATGTCTGCTTCATGACAAACACATGTTGTTGTATTGCTATGCGTACATAGTTTGTATTTACTGAGAATTGGTAGACTTGGTAATGTGTTTGCTATCTGTTTTGACACAGATATGTCAGTTGAAAGCAGATTATTTTTCACAGGAACAATCCTTTTAAGAAGACACCCCTACAGCTTCCAGTCCTTAGTCGTGGGAGCATAGGACACGGGACCGGGAAGGACCCTCTGGGCCACAGTCCGCTTCTCAGATGCAATCACATTATAAACAGCCATGGAGAAAGCTTGTCAAAGGCCATTTAAATAGTTAGGCTTTTTGTCCCCCTACCCTATAAAAAATGCTCTTTGTACAGTTCACTGCTGTGATAGTTAGATTCTTTTAATTCCCAGACCAGATCTATTGACGGCCAGTTTAGTTCTCTGTTGTCGTGAGAGCCTTTCTCAATAGCTGAAATAACTTTCCTCCTCCAATGTCATCTAACCAATCACCCTGAATGTATACATGAAGAATAATTATATTCTTACTCAATCTTCATTTTGTTAGCCTAAGAAAGTCAAACTCTTTTAGTCTCCCTGCAAAATGAGTTCTTTATTCCTCTGATCATTTGGGTGGCCCATCTCTGATGAATTTAGTGTATATTTTTACAAAGAGAGCCAGAGAAGAGGAACCTATTTGTTTTCTAATTAAGCAAAAATGCTGCAAATGCAGCAGAAAGAAGACACAACTTAGTAAAAATTAAATCTTGGTGTTTGCTGGCAAAATTGATGAAGTGGATATTACTGCCAATCTTCTTTTGGTTTTATGGTAGAATTTTATCAAGGGGATATCGAACAGTACACTGCTGGTATCAAACTAATGAAGGCCTGTTGCTGAGCAGGCCTTTGTTATATAAACAACATAATAAAGAAATGTCTAGGGATGTGATAACCAGCTTTGAAAAGAAAAAAATAATTGCCAGACATCTGCTACTTCATATTTTGCTTGAACCCTGGAGAATTTCAGATCTTTGTTGATTCTAGTTTCCTTCCCCTCCATGATTCTGATTCTCAGCGTTACTGCTGCTTTTCCCAGAGTTTACCCTCTTACCCCCACAACAGGTTTGGGCGATAAATTGCCTTTCCAGTAGGTCTTCAGATTTTCTATTCTTCACTGTCTCCAGTGAGTGGCGTTGGCTGTCTTTGTTCTCATAATCCTTCTTCATTCCCTCCTTCTCCCATTCCTTCCTATTAAAGAAAATTTCCATGGAAAGTAATGGGAAACTTGATAAGCATCCAAACCTTATGCGATGATGTACCCTATTGATACACTCTTATGGATAGAGAAACAATATTTTCTGTGAAGTTTTTACATTTACAGTGATTCCTATAGAACATCTTTCTTCCCTCCTGGCCCCCTCCAAATAGTGTAGGACTTTTCTTTATGCTATTAGTGTATCACTGAACAGATCATTGAAGATCTAGCTGATCCAGAGGCTTTGACAATCTTTCTGCTGCATGTTTACCTGAATGTGTAACTTGTTGCAAAAGTGCAGCAGCTGTTACTGCTGCTAGTTCCTAGAATGGGATGTGTAAATGCAAAAAGAAGAATGTATTCAAGCAATTTTTGCTGATACCTGGATTTGATAATAATAAAACTTCTAAAATATTAAAAGTAATTTGGACATGAATTAACTAGGCATCCACCTCCTTTTTTTCATGCACAGAAATGAGTAAGGACTGTCACCAAATCATAAACATAAAAATAAGGTCCTCTTAAGTCTTAAATATTAGTATTAGGTAAAAGTATAGACCTGGAGATAACGTTGGTACTGTAGAGCCACCTTGAATGGCAACCGAAGGTGTGCAGCTGGTATAAATGCAATTTCCAATCAACCGTTGAGATCTACCAAATTAAGCAAGTAACTTCTGTACATCGAATGAGACGGCAACCTGGACAATCAATTGGGAGAGTTAAAAAGCCACGTGATTAAGTCACCTGTAAGGTGCATCTGCAGTCTGGGTTTAGCCTATGCAGAATTAGAGTTTGGGACAGTATCATTGCCAGATTTCTAAATTAAATGCCCACATTTGCACGTTCTGCTACACAGAGCTGGGCAGGCAATCACCCATCTGTCTTCCATGTTACTCACGTAAGCTGGTATTTCAGTGCAAAACTGTAAGGTTCTAGGCAAGTGAACAAGTGCACCTATTATACAGTCAATCAGTGTTAGGTACCAGCTTAAATGTTTGATCCATCAAAATAATGAACTTTTTATTTCAATAGCTCTGGTATTTTCATGGAACTTTGTAATACAGAAACCAATTAGTGAACAACAGTGAATCCAAGCTGTTTTGCTGTAATAACTTTAGAGGCAATCCTGCTACTGGAGTAGCTAAATGCCAGTAATTAACAAATAAAAAATAAGGATGAGTAAATACCTTTTTTGCCAGTTTTTGTCCATGTTAGCATCCTAAATTTAAAAGTTCAGATATATCTGAGAGAAAATTTTGGAAATATAACAATGGGAGCGAGAACAGAATGGAAAGGAGAGAAGAGGGGATAAAAGTAAAGCTGAAATAGCTCCAGATGAAAGCAACAGACAGAGGAACACATGTTTTTACATTATTAAAGGTAAAGTAAATGCAGGCCACACCATCAGGCATCCATCCAGCTCAGCTTAGGTCTTGATCCTCCAATCAGAGATAGATTGCAGAGAGGAGACTTTTATTTATGAGTCCGTTTTACTGTTTTGTCTTTTTAATCCTTAATACATGAAATAGCAGAGATTTCTTTTAGGTAGCAGAAAACCAATGCATTGGTGCAATTACAATAAAAAGGGAAAACTGCTCATAAATAAAAACTGTATTATGAGTCTTCACACAGTCAAAGCTCACTCAGGAAGCTCGTACATTCATCAGGCTCCATCCACTGTCATTCATATGTCTTTGCATTGCAGAGAAGTGTTTTCTGTCTCAGCAGGTTATTGTTTAATGGGCTAATGCATATTTGCTAGATGAAATGGCATTGTGCAAGTTCTGTGGGGAGGCCAGTTACCACTTCCAAATCGTAAAAAAGCCCTGCTTAGTCTCCTGGCAATAGAGGCGGCCAACTTCACCCATTGATTTGGGGGGAGTTACATCAGGCCTTGTATACTTTAGCCCTATAAGCAATAGTATGCAATAATTGCAATGGAAAAATCACCTTGCTGCTTTATTTTTGTGCAATTTGTAAAACTAGAATATCATTTTTCCCCAAAAGAGTGACTAAAGTTTTCTATTTTAAGCCCAGCGCTATTTGTACA
The DNA here is from genome assembly GCF_028500815.1 of Rissa tridactyla. Classification (NCBI taxonomy): domain Eukaryota; kingdom Metazoa; phylum Chordata; class Aves; order Charadriiformes; family Laridae; genus Rissa; species Rissa tridactyla. The sequence goes on from NC_071471.1 coordinate 2,644,200, forward strand.
TCTTCTAATTGCAATATCTTACTGTCTCCCAATCAAAAATAAAGCGCATGATATTGTGAGAATATGTTTTCTTTCTTTAAATTCTGCACCCCAGCAACACTCTGTGACCCTGGGTTTTTTTGTTGCTAGCTGGTGAATGAGCAACAAGAAAGCAGACCCCTTCTGAGCCCCTCCATTGACGACTTTCTCTGTGAATCTAAACCAGAAGCTGTTGCAAGGCCTGTAACATCAAATACTGCAGGTAAACGAAATTCTTTGCTATCCCTCACTGGAGAGAAATAATTTCAGTTTTATCTTAATTACGGTACATTTTTGTCAAGTGGTTTCTTGATTTGTTACTATTTGCACAAAATTACAAGCTAGTATTAAATTATAATTGCCTGATCTATTAGTAGAAGAAACTGTGTTTGTTACGTTTGAGGGCAAACCTGTTGCGACGCAAATCAGCTGTATTCTAGCAGATCTCTGGGGCTGAATTCAAGGGAACTTGGTTCAGTTCAAGAGGAAGCACATACCAGTTTGACCAATGCTCAGTCTTGGGTTTTGTAAAATTTTAACCTATGGGTAAGCCACACTTAATCTGGTTTTAACCAAACCCATTCCTGACTCTAGAAAGATTTTCTTTCATAAAAATTTGAATGGGATGTCAGAGAAAAGAGCAGAGATATCAAAACAGTTTATCCAGGCTGGGTTTGGACACTTTGTTAGTGAAAGGATCTAACACGTTTCTTAGCTCCTTTGTGTTGCGGTGAGATAGTAGAACAGATAATAAAAATGAAGAGTGAAGCCTGAAAGCCTTTTGAATTATATTGAATTATATTTGAAGCATATTGTCCTTTGGAAGTGTTTTTAGAAATCGGCCTCCTCCTATTCAGTATTTGTGCAAAGGTAATCAAAGCGGTTGAGCAGATCAACTGAGATACAATAAAATCAGCGTAGTGCTACTGTGTTCTGTTTCTATCTCATAAAAATGAATTGGCTTGTTAGAAGCCATTTAATTAAAATCTATATACATACAAGTTATTAAAATGAATAATTGACAGCTGGATGATTATCTTCACATCTAATTAATATGCGTCTAAAGCAGTATGCAAGTTCTAATAACAAAAAATGGAACACTGGCTGAAATAACAATTGTAAATAATATTTTTTTCCTTTTATATGTAGCTAAAGATGTTAACAGGGATGAATAGAAATATTTCAGGTTGTTTAAGAGTGGTTGTTGTAAAAAAGTAAGTATCTGTAGATCCTATATCTGCCATGAATATCAATCAGATTTGGGGGGGTTAATTAGATTTATTTAATAAGAAAATAAACATTTCTTATTCTATGAAGATTGATGAAATTCAGTGATTTACCAAGAACACAGATAAAGCACTGCAAGAGATAATACAACTTGATTGGCCAAAACCACCCACCCTATAAATTGATGATGAAGAGGGAGTTTATCTATCTTTTATGTGCTAAAGAATTTTAAATGTTACTTTTTAAGCAACTTTTAAATAAAGAACTCAGACTGAACACGCCTTTCATACTGATATAGTCCTTAATAGAAATAGCAGTAGAATTTATAATTATATTCACTATTTGTCCCCCAAAAGATAAACAGCAACAACAGTAGAAACCATTACTAAACATTCCATTATTCCTTCATGACCCAAGAAGTTGTCTCCTCTTCAGCTTTTTCCGTAATGGCAGGTGGCACAACAGCAGTGCCGTAAGCAGCTGTTACCAGCGCTTGATAAAGCATAAGATTTAACCAAATCTTACCTAGAAGGTCAATTGTCCAGGGAACCTTCACAACATAAGAAAATCTGTAAAGCCACAGCCTTAAGACCTAAGATGTCTTTAAGATTTTCAGAGGAAAAGTCTTTTATGCAAATCAGGCTTTTTAAAACCACATCCAGTTAAGCACCTGAAATCCCTAGTCATATTTGAGCGTGCTGGTCGTTATCTTCAGCCAGGAAATATACACCTACTCTAGGCAAATGCAAATACATTAGTAATCTTTTTCCAATTAAACAAAAAATTTAAAAAGTGAGCTATTTGAGTTAAAACAACATTAAATTCTAACATTTTGTCTCTAAGTATTATCAGCAGGTCTGGATCTCTTGGATCTTAGTGAACCTGTCTTACAAACCCAAAACAAAGTAAAGAAATCAGAGAATCCATCAAGAAGTGAAGGCTTAAAAGCTTCAACCCACAGAAAGAAGACAGACAATTCTGACCTTATCAGTGTGGATACTGAGCAGAAAGTCCAGACTGTCAGAGTTTCAGACAAGTCTTCACTAGATTTAGGTAAGAGTGTAGCTATTCTATCAGTGCTATGTAGCCTTACTTAGCACAAGTTGCTCCTTGCTACTATCACAAAATAACGAGCAACACCAGACTTTTTGTTGCACCGCATTTTAGCAGGGAGCGTAACCTTTCTTCCACATTATAAACCACTTGAAACACTTCGTCACTGCAAACACATCTTGCTTTTGCCTTTGCCATCGTAGCTATTAAGTTGTCACTAAATGTGCAAATAAAGTTTTGAAAGGATTCTTTCAAAAAAGAATTTAGTCAGCTTCAGTAAAATGGTAGAAAAATCTACAGGGGTATCATGGGAAATGGGTAAAGCACACAAATCAGAGGAGGCCCATACTGGATGTCCTTTTCAGAACTGCAGATGTCAGAAATGCACCCCATATTTGTAAATACTGCTCTATCTATGTATACAAGAGAAAAAAAATCCATTCTTGACAAAGGAACTATATTTGTACAGATTGAAAAAAAAATCCCAAGCACAACTCAGTATCTGCCAAGCATGATCTATAGATGAGCTTTGGAAAAGGTGAATTTAATTTAGTTCCATCCAAACTAAATTACTTGCACTGCAACTGAGAAATTTGCAAGGTAAATGTAATTTATAGCAAGGTAGCAAATTTTCCACTCATCAGCACAGAAATTCTTTGAGAGAACTTTATCTTCAAACAGGAGCTGAACATTTAATTTTTGCAAAGCAAGTCCAACATATGACTGAATAATATCAGTTCCCGTCACAGTCATTTTTAAATGGCAGTCACTAAAAGAAGTTGTATTTTTATGATTTTACTACAATTAGGAAATAAAAAATATCGAGAACTGTCAAATACTTAATATAATTTTATCAAAAGTTCTAAATTACACACAAATCACTGATGTTAAGTCAAGAGCTCCACTGACATTCTGACCATGAATGCTAACAGATTTAGAAAAATGTTGTGAATTCCCAAATACTGTCACAGAATATCAGCTAGAAAGCTGCACAACATTTCTGTATATTGGACTTTAACTAAAATATAGTCTTTGGTGGCACCATTTTCACTATGACCTACATTTATCAGAGGAGGTAACATTTTCTGCAGTAGTTTCTTTAAAAGATTCATATTTTCTTTTCTTATTTTTCAGTTGATATTCAGACACAGCTAGAGAAATGGGATGATGTCAATTTTCATGGAGACAGGAGTAGCAAGGTCCACCCTTCTGCAGAGCGAACATCGTCATCATCTAGAGCTCCATCAAAAGAGCTTTTATGGTACAACTGTTTGCTTTCCTTACATTTCCAGTCTAGCTCTCTTAATTCACAGAAAGGCTCACTTGATGACAAGTCATATTATTAAATCTGTTATGATTACATTAAATGCGGTCAAACAGACATTTTGGACAATGTACCATAAGCAAGTACACTATAAAATGACATTTTGATGGCAATTTTTAATGTTGTGAAAAGTAGCAGGTGCAATTACTAAATAACTGGTGGTGAGAATTCTACAGAGGCAACCAGTGACCCAAACGCAATGACAAACATATGAGTAAAATGAGCAAAAAGGGATACTTGGCAGTGATTTGACGGGCACTGGATATCCAGTGTATTTGGGGTTTGCTACCAAGAGGGCAGAATTTCTGTGTATAACTGGAAGAAGCAAGATAAAATATCCAGCCAAGTACTACCTTTCACGCAGTTCAACTAAAATTGCAGGGGATGTAAATGAGGGAAGAATCGGACTTTGCCTTTGGGAACAGTTGATGTAGATTAATTCTGCTGCCTTCTTGATATGTAAGCAACACTCATTCACTACATTATGCATGACCATAATTAGCATTTTCATACATGAGAGGCAGTTTTCTGACCAAATAACGCTTATCCTGTATCTTAACCTGCCCTTTATCTGTGTGTTTCATTAACCTAGAGCTTTGCTCAAGTTTTGCTCAGTTAACTTGATTTTGGTCTCCAGGGTTTTGTTGTCTAGGAAGAAAGAATACTGGGATATTGTGGCACAAAAATGCACATATGCCAAGGTGAAGTCTTGTAATATGGTTGATTCTTAGACACTGACTGCAGGTACAGTCTGGTGTCATTGCCTAACCTCATTTTGCCCGGCTATGAAATAGAAGCATAGTGGGAGAGGCAAAGTCTTCATTCCATCATACTGGTTTCATGCCAATACATACCCAGGGCTCTGCTGGTGAATCAGCCTGACTCTGTTCTGTCGTATTAACTGTCTGCATGCGACTGAAAAGCGCAAGAGTGGGAACGCTGAGAAGGGTCCAGGCACTTTTGGTAACTGCAAATTAAATAATTCTGTTAAAAGAAATAGCCTAGTTGATCAGTATGTGCTTATGAACCTGAAAGACATAAGGCAGCATGTCTTAGTGTGCAGTGATGAGTGTGTAAATGCGTTATTTCTAGGTCCACGGAAAACAGATCACAGTCTGAGCTGACTAACGTCAAGAGTGCCTTGGACTCTGATTCAATGTCAGAATTAGAACTTGCACCTGCAACACAGGTAAGAGGATTTGATAGATTAAACATTAACATAAATTAACAATTAAAAGGCAAGTAGGAATTGTCCCACTGGCTAACTGTTCACATTCTGGAAGAACTACTTGAGGAATATTTTCAGGATCATCAGTTGAAAGACTCATACAGCCGAATGTTCACACAGCTTCCAATTAAGATGTTATGAAACTAATTTAACTATGTCAGCATCTCAAACATTCAGAGTTAAATACCACAGTGAACTGTGACCTTCCTGTACAGAGAGAAAGACTTCAAACTACAATTTACAGCATCATCTTTTTTCCCTCCTCCAGTTCTAAAATTCAGACTTCTAATGGTTCCCTCTCCCTGCAATATATCTATTCTCAAGGTCTCTTGGTCAACCAAGGATCCCTAGATTTGGGAAATGGCTAAGGAATACAGGAAGGAATCATTAGACCAACGTTCATTAGCAGTTTATCTCCAGAAGTGGGAGACCGATGCGGTCAAAGGACTTTTTCCTGCTGGAAAAGGAGCTCTAATAGAGAGGGATCTGGGCTGAAAGTTTGCAGATTTGCCCAGTTCCACTGCCATATTGCATATTGGGCAGGACCTTGTGGAAACTCTTACATAGAGTTGTATGGTTTTAGATATGTATGTATGCATGTATATGTGCAAACACACATTTATATAGGCATTCACATAGATCAGGTTGCTTATACACCTTCTTTCCTACTTCTTATTGTTTAACTGAAAAATTTCAAGTTCGGCCAATTCCACTGGCAGGGGGAAGAGAGAATTGTTTGCTGGATTAACTTTTAGTTGGAAATAATTTTCTCCACTTCCACAGCTATTTTTAAGGCCTGAACTTCAAAACCTTTCTGTCAGATGGAAAATCTGGAAATTAATGGAAAATTATAGCCTTATCTGAAAATGGAAAAATGTGACACTAAAACACCAAATGTCTTTCCTGAGATTACGCAGCAGTTTTTGCAGAAAACAGAAACAGAACCCAGTTATCAGGGTCCATTCCTGTGTTTTGCTTAGGAGAAAAGTCTCCTTTACTTCCCTGCCATCTCTATGTTACAAACGGGACTTTTTTTTCCCTTTGGAAAGCCTAACACTAGTTGTAATACACGATCTCTTGCCTTTCTGTGCAATAGATTTCTACATCTAAGTAATGGAAAAGATCTATTGCATAATATCATCCACTTGAGATGGACAGGGTGTTTGTCCAGCTTATCTTTAAGTACCTCTAACCCCTTTTTAGGAGGCTGTTCCTCCACCTAATAGATCTAAATGCCAGGAAGTTTGTGCTTAGCTGAGATGTGTGTAAGAATTTAAGTGTTGTGGCTTTCTGCAAAGCAGTTACAAATTTAGTATTTCACATCTCCACTTTATATGGTCTATTTCCTGTTTATCTTCCACTAGAATAACTGAAGGACCAAAAATCCACATTTTTAATTCAGTATAAGTTCAGTCAGTTGAGGCTCCATACTCTTTTGTAAAATGACTGTATTTCAAAATTAAAAAAAATGTGAAGTTGAATCAGCCAACTTGAAAAATAAGCAGAGTATAAAATTCTTATCTGTTGTTCTGGTGTATTTCATGTTTTGTTTCGTTTTATTTTATCATAAGCTGCTTTTTTCCAAACTTGTGATCCATTCAAGTCATTAAATGTTGTTAAATTGGTAATTAGTAGTGCGGAGAAATGACCTGAAGTGAGATTGCCTTCTTATTCTACGTAGTTTACTTATACATTTAGTATTTTCATTCACTGCCTGCTTCATCCTGCGTACTCTTGGACTGCCAAATTGTCAGCTCCCAACAAACAGCCTCATCTGTCTTGACTGAGTTCTTAATCTGCTTGTAAAAGAAATCACGTTAGAGCTTTTATCAAAGCATGTGTTTTCCATACTTTGTCCTCTATAGATCTTGTCTATCTCATTTAAGGGTAACCTTTGCATATGCAACAGATTCTGCCGAGCCCTAAAGATTTCATCTTGTCAAACTTGCTGCAGTTTTCCATCAGCGATTTCTCAGACAATCACCTTCATCACTCATCTTTGACATGTTAGATTTCATTCCTCAAAGTGAAATACTAAATAACTAGGTCATATTTTCATTAAAATTACGAAATCTTCTTAACAAAATCCTGTGTTTACCAGCACGTATGCCAATACAAAATCACACAGGCATACTTTGAACGAATAAGGAAGAAACGTGTTTGAAGGCTGGAACGGGCAATAGCGTGGTGGCTGTCACTGGATGTGGCCGCCTTGCTTCTCAGTATTCTACTCACATCAGACGTCACCTATTATTAACTCTTAAAACTGCATTGCCCCAAAGTATTTTTGTTCTTTCTTTTATCTGCCATTCCGGAAAGTTCCTTGTTACGCTTCTGTTAGTACTGAGATATCCTACAGTGTTTGTGATTTTTTTGGAGTTTTTTTTTTTCTCTTTTAATTACAAACTGCAGAGGAAGATAATATGTTCAATCGTATATGCGTAAAGTCTGCTCATGTTTTAACTCTCTAAATGCCTCCCTGGGCATTTTAGATATTTTATTGCTCACTCAGAAGGCATACAAAAATACCCTGACATGCTAAAAAACTGTACCTAATACATCAGCACTCTTAGACAAAGATAGAGTGCAAAGCCTGTAAACCTCAGAAATCCACAGTTTGGGGCAACAGTATTTAGAATGCAAAGTTTATTCCCCAGTTCTCCCAAATGGCTACAGTAAGACTAATGGCCTGAGCTCCCCCTGGATGTGCCAGGTACTCTAATGAAATGAAGAGTTACAAGGGACGGCTTTAGCTCATTATTTGAAGACCTGCTCAAAAGTTAAGACTATAATTTGAGCCTCTCACCAACAGTGAAGGTCCAACAGCACATAAGCAGACTACAAACGCAGGGAAGTTTGTGCAAATGCATTGGAATGGAAGATTTTGTCCCTGAAGACAGCAGCCAGTGATCAGCTACAGCACTTCCGCTGTAGAGTGGTGAGCATATCAAACCACAGCGTATGCGGAGTGTCCGCGCCTCCGACGTGCCCATTCCACCCCAACCCCTGCCCCACCTTGCGGTCCCCTTAAGGGAGGCAGCTGCAGAGTCCCACTCCATCACCAGCTGGAGATGAGAAGTTCTCCAGTGCTGGCACTCCATTCCCATCCCCTCTCTTCCTGCACCAGCGAAAAGGCAGCATGTTTGTTATTTGTGGGGTCTTTCATTTCTGGGTATCACAACGCAGAATACGACTCTGCGTTGTCTATACGTAAATGCACCTCATGTGGGTTTTGCTAATGACTTCTTTTTTTCCCTCTGGTTGAGGGCAGGTATGCGTTAAATGGAGGAAAAGGTATTTTTCTGTGGGGATTTTGCAGGGACAATGCATATGCTCTGACATGTGGCAGAGGAGGGGACTTCTGTGCTTCTTGTCCTCTTCCCGCTCGCCTCTCTACTACCCCAACAACCTCACTCTCCCCTTCTGCCTGAACATCCTGATTTACACTATTGTCCTTGACCTAAGGAAATTGCAGTCACTGGAAACAAAAGATTAAAAGGCAGAAGTAATCAAACAGTTTGCAAGAGCCAACTCGTGAATACTGAAAAGGCTAGGAACATAATTAATGTCTATCAAAAGAGTTTTGTGTCAAGAAAACCAAATTTAATTCTTTGATCAGATTACGGGCCGGGTTGATAAATGTTGCCCTGTGATATTCTGCAAGATGTTTGAATTAACGTACCATATTCTATTTTAAAATTAACACCATGCAATATGAATAAATCAGCTGCTAAACAGATCAAAACTGGGTATCTTAAGTTCTCAAGTACAGTAGTTGTTTACTAGGAATTGTAATCACATGGGGGTTCTTCTGTGACTCCAAAGAGAAACCATGATCTTTGATATTATTGATCCGTCATAAATATGCAAGCCATTCCTGAGAAAATTTGCATATGATGCAAGAGTGGCATGAAAAAAATGTAAATAAGAGAGTCATAAAAATGAGCTAGTGACCAAGACATCTGTCGAAATATATATTCCAATAGAGTCGCTTGAAAAATCGTACATTTCAGAACAAGACTGCAGGCTCTACTTACAACACTGTGCTGGAAGGCAATTTGAAAAGAATCTCTGGTTCAGAGTGTACGAGAACGTCAGCATGAGAGCTCCCTGTGCAGTACTGGGGCAAGAAGAGCGTGTAGACGCAGACATAATTAGCAGGAGATAGGGGATCACCTGATTTCTCTACAGAGAAACGGCAAGACAGGTACTGGAATATAGGCTTCGCTTTGGTTGACTGTATGGCTATGAAAAAAATAAAGCTATAAAAAAATAAAGAGGGAGAGTAAAAGAGACACAACAGAAGGTTGAAGTCTGAATAAAATGCCTCTTAATGAGAGAATTTAAGATCTCAATCTCTTTATATCATTTAAAAGACAATTAAAACCTGATTAAAGTCATCAGTATCTTTCCACAGAGAAAAAAAGAGGTACTAAAAAGTGCTTTAAACTACTGGAAAAAGAATAAGAAGTGATAGTTGGAAACAGAAATTAAAATTAGCAAGAGAAACAAGGAAGGCAATTAAACAAATTTGCAAAGTGATAAGATTAAGGTCTCTTGATAACTTTAAATTACATCCAAGCACCTTCCTCAAAGACATATATTCCAGACAACCCCAGTTTATTCTCTGTGGAACGTCAGTCTCATCTGTGGATGCTGAGTGACAAATACCATCACGTGATATACAGACAAACAGACGATTTGAACCAGTTATCTCTTCTGCCCTAAATTCTATTAATCCATAAAATAGCTGTTTAGTGTATAGGATTGTCTTTGGGTATGCTTTCACGGACTACCTGAAATCTCTTCCTGGCCTCACCAAAGAAAATATATATTTTCCAAACAACATGGAGCAGAGATTGTTGGTGTGAAAACAAACGATAATCCTCAGAGCTGACCTTCCCTCCTGCTTTCTGCTTCCCGTCACTTCCAGCAAAGCCTGAAAGCCAACACAGAGGAAAGCAGAGCCCCCCACCACCACATGCTTCTCACAGAAATTCTGCTGTATTATTCTTTTCTAACCATACGTGTATCATCAACACAATGTACATTTCACTCATCAATCTGTACATTTCACTCATCAATCTCTACTTGAGAGACTGAAGACTCAGGAACAAAACAGAAATTTTAGGGCTAGATTGACAAACGAATGTCATCTTTCTAGGCAAAAACCCCTGTGCGTACATACGGAGCCACACGTGTCTGACCATGCCCTGTGCGTTACTTATATGCAAACCCCGGAACGGATTGGATGTTTCATCCCAGCAGTGCGCATTCCAACACTCGCAGATACAGCCCGACGAGTCTGAAGCGAGCAAAATGAGTCTTTTAGCTCTGTGGCTCATTGAAATCCAATATTACAAGTACAGTCATCAGAAATATAATCACGTAAATTAATGTAATTGGGACCATGGTCAGGCAAATGGCTAATGAGTTTAACCTCTGACAAACACGAGGGCCTTAAGGGATTAGCAGTCAGAGCTCTCTTTAGCAAGATTAGGCCACTTTGTGCTTTTCTGTGCCACCATTGAATAGTGTTTGGGTTTGTACCGTGCCTTTTGTGCAAAAAAAAAAAAATGTTTTCAATAAAAGAAGAGGGAGAAACTTGTTATGTACTTCCAATGGGATCGGCTGATAGTAAGGCGCAGAAGAGAGAGCTACTGATTGTAAAGAAGACTTGTCCTTCCAGTGAAATCCGTAGCAAACTTGGTTCTCCAATGTGATCCCAAAACAGAACCTGAAAGAAAAACACAAAATGTACGGGGAAAATGAGATGCTTTCTTCCTGGAGCACAGTGAGTGGAATGTGTTGCCACAGTCATAATACAGGAGAAGGAACAATTGAGTTAAAAGTCTTCTACAAAATAGTCGGCTCTTCCCTTTGTAGCCCAACTCTTGCATTGTCTTTTCTTGGATGTCTCTTTATCTTTCATGCATCTTGAGTGAAAAGAAAAGTCTGGAAAAGATAAATTACTCTGCTTCCCATGAGGAATGATCTCTGCTACAGTGTAAGGGAATTGAAGCAGGGACAGAACTAGTTTTGCCCAGGAAAAAGGCCACTTGGAGCTCTAGGCAATTAAGGAAACAACTCAGAAATGTGGCAGAGAGTATGTCACCTCTTTCTGATTTATTCTTTTATTTTTTAGGCACGATCAACGAAGGAGCAGCGTTGGGGAGGGCCTCTTCTCTCCAGAAATCACTCCTTGGAGGAGGAATTTGAAAGAGCGAAGGCAGCTGTTGAGGTATTACTTCATTTACTGTTTTCATTTTCAGGTGATGTTCTGTGGATTCTGATTCATCTTGCAGGACAAATATAGGAGAAAGTTAGAACTGGATTACTTAAAGCAGAGAAAATATATGTTTCCTGGAGTTACTCATCTAAAATAGCAGTTTCTCCTTAAAAAAAAAAAAAACCACCCTTTGCTATAAATGAAGATTAGACAGAACCAACTTTTCAAGCTCGATTTTTATGGCTATAGCAAGTGGGTCAAGAAAAATTCCCCACAAGTGTAAGTACTTCTAAACTTAAAGTATAAGTGTGAAACATATTTTTCCCCAGCAACTGAATGTGTGCAGTCAGTTATTTAAGCTGAGACACAAACCAATTCTCCAGAGTGAAAGTGGAATTCAGCATCACTGATAAACAGAGCGATTAGCTGCTCTAACGGGCAACTGCACGTACAGCAGTAACCATGCACCAATGAATTTTTGTAATTAGTGGCTGGATGTTAAATGCAGGAGTACTCTCGTTTCCTGAAAAATTGATTTAGTTTGAAAAAGTGCAGGTATTTGGATAGTTCTCCTATTGCACTTCTGTTTTTTTCACTAACTACTACTTTTCCAACATGAAAAATGCCTCTTGAGTGTTGTCCTCTACCACTAGTTCCAATTGAAATTCCGATCCTGTCTAGAGACAAGGTGGCATACAGGTTTTTTAACAGAATCCAACAAAAAATCAGATATAAGCATCGATCTTGAGCATCATATCTTCTCAGGGACTGAGTCGGTAACCCTTCCAAATCCCATCCCCACCCAGAGCCAAGGCAGCTGCATCCACCCAGGCCGAAAGCTCAGACTGAATTATGTATCGGCTGCTGGAATGAGTTTTTCAGGTAGAAAGGATGAGGCTGTGAACTGATTGCTCAAAGCTGATTATTTTTAGCATGAACTGCAGTCTCATTAGTCTCCAAACATCTAGAAGACTTTAAGGATATTTGGGTTTAGATTTAAATTTTAGTGTCTGTATTTTAATACTCCTCTAACTCAAGATTTATACCATTATAATTCCAGTGTTGGCAGTTGAACTATTTTAGATTAATATTGGTTGTTTACAAACAAAACTAGGCCTAAATCATATGCTGGCTTCTAGCTAGAGACAGAATTTCTTATTTAAGGAATTAATTTGATTTGTAGGATTTGTTCATGATATGCTAAGGTCAGACTGCATGGATTCATCCGTGGTTTCTCAGGATCTTTTCGCACAAGGCTAAAATGGGCACAATCAGTAAGTCAGCTGAACTGTACACGGAATGCATTTTTCTTGAGTGCGTTGTTTTTTCCTGGTGAAATAGATTCTTTATAAACAGCTGCTAGTGACACACAATAGATTTTTTTGATGTCCCACATCATACACATTTGCTCCTGGCAGGAAAGGAGAGACTGGCTTTCAAATGGTCACTGCTGAAGATGCTCTAGATCTTCCTAACTGCACTGCAGCCTGATCCTGAGGGTGGGACTTCTTGCGCTGTAATCTGTGATGGCGATAGAGGGAATCTGATGAGGAACACCTCTGTGGTGCGGTTAGCGGTTAGGCAAATGATGTCAGTGCTCTTGCAAATGCCAGAAACTACATGTGATGGGGACTTCCCAGACATTCAGCAGAAAGAAAAACGAGTTGAGGCCAACAACAGATAACAAAACGTTATTGAATTACTTTACAGAGAAAAGTAAGGAGTAGAATATATTGTAAAAAAAAAAAAAACCCTGCACATTAAAAGGTCATTCTGAGACAACAAAGACAGGTTGTTAAAATGCTTTAGTGTAGTCTCAAAAACTGCTATTAAAAAGAATCTAATGAAATGTTTCCCTAACTGTGTAGCCAGCAGTCTTATTCTTTCTGCTTAAAATAGAAACTTGGACCAGGTAGTTAAAATGTAAAGGAAAGGATTCTTCAAGACCTTATAGAGCGGTTATTTCCATTTGCATATGAAAAGAGGAGAATTTTCATCCTAGCTAAAATGAAGTGGTAAGAAAGCTAGAGTGATTGAAATAAATTGCAGCCCATCTCAGAAAGATTAGTGCTTTCTTAAGCAGAGAATAGACACAGTTCAAAAATTCATCTTTTAGGCTTTGGGTGTTTCTGTAATATTCTTCAACTGGGAAAGCTCAAAGTGGTAAGATTAGCCAGAAAAATGATCAAGAAAAGGAAGCAAATCTCAGGTTCTTTGTGGCCTAGTTCGAAAGGAATTAATTAACAATTCAGTAAATGAAGACACCAAACTTGATCCTCCACCCAGTATTCACTTTAGAGCTTTGGGAATGGTTTTAAGATGTCAGACTTTGCGATTAATGAAGATCCTTGAGGTAATTCTTTCTTAAGAAGGTTTAAAGATGTCTATGCCATTGGGGAATCTTTTAAGAATAAAGAGGTAAGTAAATTAGCTCTTTTACCAGAGAGGGTCCAGATCCACTTGCCGTGGTTGGGTGCTTGCAGACTTCGCTACTTTTTCTGTCATTCTGGAAATTGGATTTGATTTTTGCCTCATCCCTTTGCTATGCACGTGAGGGAAACACAAATAGCCTAAAGGCTTCAAGATTTCCAAGTACCATACCAAATATTTTTTAATGTAATCTTTCTAACAATTAGCTGTGTTTCACCAAAAATTGGTATTTTGAATTTTTAAAAAATGCCAGCATGGGGATTCAGAACCATCCTGTACCTATATTCTATTAAAATGACTGTTTTACCATCCACCATCCTATTGGTAAAGAGTTAGAATAAATAAAAATGAAACCAAGGAAGTGCAGAAACTTCCAGCTGAGAAATGTCTCAGAGATGGGAAAAAAACCAATTTTGATATTTTCTTATTCCACATTCTCTGATGTAGAGATCAAACTGCAGATGCCACACTGTTTTGTGAGCTTAGGCAAAGGAAATTTTGAGCTGTCCTTCTCAGCATCATTTTATTTACACCACCATTCACATGAGCCATCTGGACTATAATATACTGCTATGAAGTGTCAGAACATATTACAGCTAAATTATGTGACAATAGTTGGAAGAAGATGGGATTAATTCCTTCTAGCCTAGGAAAATGTAGTCCAGAATCATCAGTTTTGTGGTTCCCAGGAACACTGGTTAGAATCCTTCCTGTACCTATGGTATTCCTGGCTCGCTATTTCGACATCCCTTTGGATGTGCCTAAGTGCCTAAACCACATTCTAAATTGGGATCTAGGAGTCGTTCAGATGCATTTCATTTGGTACTCTCCCAAATCACAATGGAAATCTTTGCCTTGATATACATTTTGTAGCTCTAAACTTTACTAAAAAGGCATACTTCGAATTTTGTTTTGAGAAGATATTGGCTAAGGAAGTCTGACGTAGTTAGCAGGTAAGCCTGCCTTACTGCGTCTTGCACATTGAATAGTATGTGGATGCAGAAATTCAAAGAAAGAACAACCATAGAAGCTTTCTTTCTTATGCATTGGTCAAGAAGAAATATTGAGAATTAATTTTTGGCAGTACAGAACAGGCAAAATTCTACTCTTAAAAGTTATGAAAATAGGTATGTTTAGAGATTAAGCAGCAATATTCAGAAAGTGCACCCCCCACCCCACCCCCTTTCACATTGGAAGGAAAAAGCCTGGAAATATTTTGCCTCCCATTTGTTTAACTGCTTCAGCATATTTTTAAGTACTAAGAGTAAAAATAGCCTCTTTGACAAAATGCAGAATATTCTGCTTGGAAGCAGTCAGATGGTACGAACATTTTTCCTGGTTGTCATTCCATTTAACTGCCGCGGATGATCTGAGAACGTGTTAAATGTGTTCAACTGGTCTCAAAACTTTTGCCATGTCCAAAGTAATTTGCTGGCATTAAGGTAGCAAAAGCATTGAAAGGAAGTAATTGGCACCAGTCACATAGCAAATAGAGTTAAAATTAGATCTAGGAGTCTTGATCCAAAGCCAGATTTTCAGAAACACTCAATATTAATTTAACCCTCCTGCCACTGAAGTCAATGAAAAAATTGCTACTAATGGCAGCTGAGATAGACTTAGACCTTTAACAAAGACTCTAATATTTATGATCGTCTTCCTCAAGGACATTAAACTGCTCTGCTGTTGACATTGTTATGTCATGGCAATATTATAGCGTTTTATCGGGTGCCATAATTGTGCATGACCCAGTGGCTCAGCACAGCTGTGCCATACCAGTTTCGGAAGCCCACATACTGGCTGTGCTTAGGAAGCTGTCGCTGGGACTTCAGCCCATTTGGCCCAAACAAGCAAATCTTTGCTTATACAAAATAACAGTTGGGTCCTGGCCCGTGTCCAAGTAGCATATGATGAGTTGAGAGACTCTCCAGCAAAACAGGTCTTCTCCCCATTACATTTTTCCTCCACCTTTGACTCACTACAGATAGACACTAAGCGCGGCTACTTGAACGCATGGTAATTCATTAGCTTTTTAAGTGGAGTATGCACAAGTGAACTTATGTGTCAATTATAAATCGGTAATTAAGCAGCAGAATTTGAACTTCAGACCTAAAACCACTTATATGTTTGCCTACAATCTACAGAAATGTGATTTGATATGTTTCCAAACCGTTGGTTCATCAGGGATTTTTGTGGGATAAGCAAAAATTCTAATATAAACATCATATATATATATGTATCTATATATAATTGCTTCTATAAGTTCATCTGTTTAAAAAGGAATTTCTCATTACTTTTCAGTAGTTTTATTAATATTGATCTGCAGGAAAGGGAAATTTCCAGTCCTTTTCCTCATCCTGAATCTCAAAATGACTGCTAGTAAAACGATGGCCAGGTAGTTTTTTCCTCCATGGAGGAGAGGTTTGCACTGAATGCAAAGCAGTTGATAGAGACGTCTCTTGAACAGGAAGTTAAAGAAATTCAAGGGCCTCTGCTCATGGCTGGTAAGAGTAGAAGAGGGAGCGATGTGATTCATTACCTTAGCCTTTTAAAACCCTAAACAGACATTTCAGCACAATCTCACATCTATTTAAAAGACTATTTCCTTCACATTTGGAATGAAAGCAAATTTTGAAATCTCGGAATTTGTTGTGTAACAGAGTTGTCAAGTTCTGTTCATTTCTGTTACAAAGAGTGAAATCTCCTCTCCAGGAGTGAATGATTCCCATTTGTTTCCTAGTCCACAGGGGAATATCACAGGTACCTTCATAGATCCCATAATTGCATAATTCAGACAATTCTGAGTCTCCTGGAAGAACGTGCTGGGTATCAGGAGGCACATGCTCCAGTCTGAGCCAAAAGGAAACGCCCGTTAGATTTCTAGAGAGGGGATGCACCTTCCCATTTGTAAAGCACCTTATGATTTCCAGCAGCTGATGTTAGCCAGAGCAAGTCCTCCTAACCCTCCACACCTACTCTCAAACATTCTCATCACTGACACCCAGATGCTGTCATCATCTGTGCTTTCCTTTTGCCAAGTACCTAAGGAGGGTTGGAGCAAGTCACGCAATCACAGACTAAGCAAATCACGCGTGGCGATGGAGCGGTGGCAAAGCGGGCAGTCTCATAATGAAGATTCAGACAAAACTATCGGGACCGGTTTACAATACCTTCAATTAATTTTGATTAGCACCTCACTCACAAATAGTTCTGTCTAAACTTCAGTCGATTTATTTGTGCTGTTGTCTTTGACATGAATAAGCTGAGAAACTGTGCCCTCAGTAGTGGCAGTTCACTGAAGTTCTGGCCACGTCCTGGTAGGCACTGGAGAACTTTGCAAAGGCTCATAGTGCCAAGCATACATTCTGCCATGGAACTGCTTTTCAGGGACTGTGACTAATGCGTGGAGGCTGAAAAAATAGCACCTTAACTTGGATTCTCCCCTCTTTTTTTTTTTAATCCTATTTCAATTTCTTGGCATCATTTTCTAGTAGCCACAGTGGTTCCCTCATTCTAGTCATTACACATCTTAAATCTCATCACTTCTTTTTCTCTTGTATACGCATTTTTCACTCTTGTCTTTGAACTGAATTTTAATCTGACTGTACAGTGTTATAATCCCTTATAGGTTCCTCTCACCATCACGGTTTATGATAAATATCAAGATTTCTCCACTATGTCAAAAAGCCCCATTTGTATTAATTCTCTTGTGCAGACACCCTCTGTCTGAGCCTTGCCATTACTCTTTTACATAGTTGAAAATTATGCTGAATATACCAAAGTGGGATTCTTGTTGTCTTTTAAACTGTTTTAGCTATTGTTATTCTTTAGCATGTATGCTTAGTTAATTTTTCTTTTTTTCTTTCTTTTTTTTTGCCAGGGACTAGCAGCATTCATTTCCTTCAAATTTGATGTAACATTTTGCTGTTAGCATCAGTAAGATGCAGTGTAAGCTGCTGCAAATCCTGCTGCAAATAGAACATACGCTGCCTCTGAGATAGAGAGTTTTCTGTTGACGAAACGCAACAATACAAGACATGAAATTTAATTATATGGAATTCCAATTTTGTGCTGTAGTATTTCAGTCAGTAATGATTATTAATAGAATTAATACTGCTCAGCAAAATTGCCAGACTCAGACCACTCATAGAAAGAAATTAAAAGCTTACCATTTTACTTTAAGGCTTAGGTGTTCATTTTTCTTCCCTTTTTCCCCTCTCTCTCTCCTAGTCAGATACAGAGTTTTGGGATAAAATGCAAGCAGAATGGGAAGAAATGGCTCGCAGAAATTGGATTTCAGAGAACCAGGAAGCACCAGGGCAAGTCACCATCTCAACTATTGAGAAGGTAACACACGGTTTTTTAATTCAGTACATCCTTCCTGTGAAACTTTGAGATCAGCCTCGGCTATTCAAGGGAACCCAAGCAAACTCTTTGGACGTGGAAGCTAATTTTACCCAAAAGAGCTCATCCTCTTTAATTGTCTGTGAGTGGGGTAGATTTAAAAGACCTTGCCATAGCGAGACTACATTTAGACTTGCACACTGCAAGAATTCTGCTGAAAGGGTCACAAAGCAAACTGCTGGATTGTGGGCACTTTTGAAGATGGGCACTTAAGGAAGAGCAGCAAATTGAAAAATCTGGGCTGGCACATTCAAACACTGTTGAGGATAGACATGCTAGAGATTCTGTCTCTCTTCTTCATTCCCTCCATTGTATGTTTTAATTTGATTTATATTATGTAGCTGATATGAGCATACCTTTACACTGCAGTGGCAAGAAAAGAAAAAGGCAAAATTTAAAGAAATATTAAAATAAACTCAGGTGCTTGCAACACTGTTCTGTACCTTGAAGGTTAATTGAAGATTTCAGGCTATTAACTGGACAGACATCAGGTTACAAGCACTGGAGGGAGCCAGCTGCTTGATGTGTGCTCTTTACCATCAGACTGGAGGTACTGGGCTCGTGCCAGGACCAGTTCTGCTGTTACTGCAGTCAGTGTGAGTTGTGCCCATTATCTGTGATGGGAGCAGGAGAGCCCAACATGAGGACCAGTAAGTGTAACTCCAGAGCTAAAGCAAACATAAAGAGAGCAGAAACATAAGTGTCCAGTGATGCTCGCTTTTTACACTTTTTGTTGTCAAAATTTCATGGGGAATCTCATCCCGTTTTCGTAGAACAAGGGATGTTTACATCCAGTTGGAAAACAGTGAGTCATTTAATTTTATAGAGTTGCCATTCCGTGCTACAGTGCTTCATCATGAGCCCATTGTCTCTGTTCTCCAGGGTTATTATTTCCATACTGAGAATCCCTTCAAAGACTGGCCTGGTGCTTTTGAGGAAGGATTGAAAAAAATGAAGGAAGGTGACCTGCCCGTTACAATCTTGTACCTGGAGGCCGCTATTCTACAAGAACCCAATGATGCGGAGGTATATTTACTCACGTGCCTTTTACTGGTAAAGGAAAAGGGGGCTCCCTTTAGCATGCAATGATGGAATGATTTCAGGGCCCAAACCTTTGCTGATCATGACTGATTGAAACAGACGGAATGCTAACGGTGGTTTTGGAATAGCGTATGCCTTGAAATAGATAAAGGTGAGCTCTCCATAAGATGAGACCCTATTTTTGAAATTATAGCATTTCCAAGTTGTCGTTTAAGCGTATTCAAAAGAGACAATATTTCAAACCTTTCCTTTTTTTCCTGATGTTTTCAAACTATCTTTTAAACAATGCTATTGAAAAGATGAACACTTGATTTAACAAGAACGCTGACAAATTTTTAAAAGTTATATCAATTTCCCCAATATTGATGTTTTCAATGAGTATATATTTAAAGTCAGTTTCTATGAAACAAGAAAAATATTTATGGTGTAAGTATCTATGTCTCTGAATCTATTGCTACATCAAATTAAGCAGCAGTATTTTGAAAAGCAGAGAGAACCCTCAGATCCTCTGGAGTCCCTTAAACCTATACAACTTAATAATTGTTCTTGTTTTCCATAAAATTCTTGCAACATTTAAAATGTACAATACCTCAAATTTAAGAAATCAGCATACACTGACAGAATACCTTTGCATTCATTGATTATAAATATTATCAGGCCCAAAGACATTCAAAACTGCATTGATTGGTACTGTTGGTATGCACGCCACAGAAAAATCCGCAGTTAGTGCTGGAAAGATCTGCTATTTTTATTCAGCCAGCTGCTTAACAGTAGAATTAGTTGTGACTCTGCTTGCAGTTGGGTATATATAACAAAATAACACAATTATGATTGTTTTTGCAGGCCTGGCAGTTCCTGGGCATAACACAGGCAGAGAATGAGAACGAGCAGGCAGCCATTGTCGCCCTCCAAAGGTAGATGAAAATAATTGCTAAATAAGGGGTCTGATGATTATTAGGTAACAGTGGCCTAAGTATATTTAACATCATAATTATCTTGTAACATAAAGCATTTAGTTAACTAAGTAAAGCATTGACATAGATATAGAAATCTTCCCAGTGACTTCAGAGGGATGACTAGCAATTAATATTTCTGTTTTCTTAAATAAGTGCAATATTTAATCTAGTAATTTAAATAGTTGCACAAAGGAAAAGCTACATGGCCTGATAAACATGAATTAGACATAATGCAAATAAAGTGACTTTTTAATATTCTAGCCACTTGGCATATTTTCTGGAGCCTGTGAAACCTAATGAAGAGGTTTTCTTAACTGGAACGAGCTCCCTTCAGCTGCTGAATACTAAACTGACAACATTTTTAGGTTGATAGAGATGTGAAGCTCACAGTATGTGTCTATGTAAAATACCAGTTCCAAAATATCAGCATTATTATTATCTTTCTGTAGTGGGCTTTCACGTTTCCATGTGAGGCAAGTACCCTCTCCACATTCAGTTGCATTAGCAATGGTAACCATCGAGTCATTTCACCTAAGGATAATCTAATTTATTTATATGTAATTTATTAGCTTACCTGGATAGAAATCCAAGGGGTTGCCTGATTTAGTGCTTTCTCATCCCCACAGTTTTGAAACAAGCAACAATGATGTTCACAAAAAGAAATTTTGTCTTCAAAATACTTTTTTGTATAGCTGCAAACCATATTAAATTGCTCACTTGAATTTACATAAAGCTGCTCTTTGTTTACTAGACAGATACTATAAAAATGAATATCCCTACATTTACTCATGACCAGAAGGACAGAAACAAAACTTTTTTGCATACGTTTATGTACATAGGTGTGTGTGCACAGCAATGTGCACGTGCATGTGTGTGTGCATATGCTTAATGCACTTCCCATAGAAAAATAAGACAAAGTCCCTTCTTTAAAGGATGACTGGGTAGACCTTACTTCTGTGAGTGATTTTTTTTAAGGCAGATTATTTTGGAAGAATTCAAGAATAGTGTTTGGCTAAAAAAATACCTTCATCTGTTTTTATTTTCTGCCTAGGTGCTTGGAACTACAGCCAAACAACCTAAAAGCTCTGATGGCCCTGGCTGTAAGTTATACTAACACTGGCCATCAACAAGAAGCCTATCAAGCTCTAAGAAACTGGATAAAGCAAAATCCAAAATACAAGTATATAGCGAAAAGCAAAAAAGGGTCCCCAGCACTTACCAGGAGAATGTCTAAGACATCAGATGAAAGGTAAATGCAGTGTAAATCCTGATGGTGGGAATTTTAACGACATCACTAGAAATGATGGTGCGTGCTGTGCCCCTTTACTCTGTAGAAGTCCAGCCTGTTCCCTGTGATGGAAGCCTCAATGTCTCCACTGGCAGGAGTGGGAAGCCAACACAGGACATTTGGTTTAGCGACTGAAGGCTGTATGTTATTCCAGCCCTGGCACTTAAAAAATAATAATAAATAAAAGAGCTAAAAAGAGATGCTTTCCCTCAGCTCCCACCACTTTCCTCTGACCCTGTCTGCTGCCTCTGTATTCCTTCTAAACAAGCTCTGGGTTGACAAGATCATTTAGCATAAGCAAAAATAAAACATGCAAGTCCTGCTCAATAGCTAAGGGTGTTATTCTATTTTGGCTTCATCCTGCTGACATCTGGTGTTGTCAGTGCAAAGGTTTTATGAAGCCTACAGTGGGTACAGAAGTCTTACATTTTGGCAACTTTCTTCAGGGATCTTCGCTGGTCGCTTGATCTGTTCTTCTTAAGAATGACTACTATTTTTGCCAGTAAATAACTCTTTTATGTCTGAGAAACTCATCTAATTTAAATAGTTTTAATAAGCCTTCATGTTATCTCACTTTGAGTTCATTATATAGGTGAACTTTTTTATTCCAAACATGAGTTTACAACAGCACCTGGAAGTAAATCTTTGCCATGATAAAGTTAAGAAGCTTATTTTCAAATTTTAGGAGTATACCGCTTCTGATAAATCCACTACGAGGATTCTAATTTGCAATCAATATTGCAATATTTGTAAAGAACTGTAAGATGGAACTTTCAGTTATTTTTCACCCTTGTCTAGCTCATTACTTGAAGAAGTAAAGGATTTGTACCTGGAGGCTGCTCACCAGAATGGTGATATGATAGACCCTGACTTGCAGACGGGACTTGGAGTTCTTTTCCACCTGAATGGAGAATTTAACAGAGCGATAGATGCATTTAGTGCTGCATTAACTGTTCGACCAGAGGTACATTTTATGCTTTTACATTTTTAAGAATTTAGCTGGCCATTTTCTTTCTCCCCTTTTGATTAGGCTAATATTAATGAGATGTCACTTCAGCCATTAAAATTTTAATACCTGAAATAGAAATGTTAATTACAAAACAGTCCCATTTAGAAGCAGATTTATACAAGTTCAATTTCTAGCTGTGTGATTAATTGTACTAGTTATATAAAGTTACCTATAACCATGAGTCAGAACCTCACATTCTGTGTCAATTAAGAGAAGATACAATACTGTTATTTTCTGCAGTCCTCCTTTGAAAGCAAAAATGCGCTATTATGTCCCTTTTTGATACCTACAGTAGAAAGTTCATTTTCTCACCAGGACTATACGTTATGGAACCGTCTTGGAGCGACCTTGGCAAATGGGGATCGAAGCGAGGAAGCTGTGGAGGCCTACACGCGTGCTTTAGAAATACAACCTGGCTTCATTAGGTCCAGATACAATTTAGGGATAAGCTGCATCAACCTAGGGGCATACAGGTAAGTTACAAAAAAGTCAGACGTCATAACTACCAATTGAAAATTCACTTTCTAGCTGGAGCTATCTAAGAAAAAAACCATCAGAATAGAGCTACATAATCTCAGCTATTGTAAAATTTTTTACAAAGTACTAACAAAGCAATGATACTTTTCTTATAGCCACAAATTCGATATAACAGAACTACTGAATTTCTATTAAAAGAAAATAAATCCCTTATTCAGCAAGCTGCTTAAGCATTTTTTTAGCTCTAAGTGCAAGTACTTTTATTATAATCAGTGGGATTTTTCTCACACATAAACTTAGTCCTGTGCTTAAGAGCTTTTCTAAAAGAAAATATAAGAGCCTGTCTTTAGAAGAGAAACTTCACTTAAACTGCTTCAAGTAGTTAATGCCGTCAAAACCACTTTCAGTACATCCTTCAGGAATCACAGGTGATATTCCAGGCTGTCAGCTTTAAACAGTTAAGATGAAGGGGAGCTACACAGCAATGAAGACAATACCCCAGATGTATAAATAGGCTGAGTTCTGCATTACCACAAGCCACATCCAGTTGTTTAAAGAAAATCAAGCAAGAATAACACAAA
Organism: Rissa tridactyla; assembly: GCF_028500815.1. Lineage (NCBI taxonomy): Eukaryota > Metazoa > Chordata > Aves > Charadriiformes > Laridae > Rissa > Rissa tridactyla. The sequence continues at coordinate 2,667,462 of NC_071471.1, forward strand.
GAGACCGATGAACTGCATTGGAAAATGATATACTTGAGTCTAGCATAGAGCTTTAGATAGTTTTACTCTAGTTGTTAAGCAAGTTATATTGCTTGTTTCTTTTTTCTCCTTCCCTACAGAGAGGCCGTCAGCAATTTTCTCACTGCTCTCAGTTTGCAAAGAAAGAGCAGGAATCAACAACAGGTTCCCCATCCTGCTCTATCAGGCAATATCTGGGCAGCACTTCGAATTGCTCTGTCTATGATGGACCAGCCAGAACTATTTCAAGCTGCCAATGTGGGTGATCTAGACATTCTCTTAAGAGCTTTCAATCTAGAGCCGTAATAAAAAGTATCCACAAATTGATTAAATTAGGAAACAGAGAACTCTTTTATTACTCATCTCGAAATGACCACATTTTCCAAAAGATCATGGCTGTAGATCAGTAGGGGAATTCTCTCGGACGTTGTTCAAAAAGGAGAAGTTCAAAAGCACAAGATAATGTAAATAAAGTCAAACTCAAAGGATTGAAATGAGCTGTGGCTAAGCTGACAAAGCCCTGAACTAGATGAAATAGCCATTTCTGAAGAACCTTCATCCCATGCAAGCTATATCTCTATATGTACACAGCTATACAAAGAAAAATATATTGAGAACAAACCTAGATAATCATTATTGCACATGAGAATGGCAAGCAATGCATCCAAGGAACCTGCTTAGTAGCTCATCGCACTATGCTGACATCACTTTGCCCTACAACGTGGATTCCCTATCCTTTGGTTTCTTTGTCGAAAAGTCTTCTCAAGGTCCATTTTTAACAGAGCTCTGAAAATAGATGCATGTGAAATGGATGCATTTTGCTTTGAATATATTTATCAGTTGGCAGTCAAGAAAATTTTTGCTTCCAAAGGTACCTCGAATTATTTGGGCCCAGTTCTGCAGGCTCATGGAGTTATAAACCATGCGCGATGTTAAGAGGAACGGAGGTCTTTGGGATTAGGCCACGTCCATATGGGAAAGGCAAGTGTTGCCAGCAAAGCGGTAATTTGCACTAGAATTGTTGCTGTTTAAACCAGCTGTCCTTGATCTTGGACAGAGTGCGTCTGCTTCAAAGGAGCTCAGAGCAGGATCTGCACCTATCTATCTACTTATGCACTTTAACCTTTCTTTTTGTAAAAAAGTGCTATGCTGCTATGCTTTTATTTTGGTTACTAACAACAGAATGTACAGGATAGCCTTGTTGGCATCGAGGACCAAATATCATTTCCTGAAATGCGATGAGAGGGTTTTCAATATTCTTATGTTTAAAAAATGCAAATACAGTATAAACTGCAATATCTAGTAGAAAGATTATTCTATTATGCATCCATCAGGTACTGGAAATACATGCATGTGCATGCACATACATGTTGTATGTGAATTATGTCATTTCAGAACATAATAAGCCACAGACCTTTATTGCTAATAAAGGAAAGTCTTCATAGGAGTTAATGCCCACAGACCACGCTCAAGGGAAAATTTTCCCTGAAAACAATGGTCTATATAATGCTTGTAGGATTGAGACTAAATTTGATCCTGCCGTTATGGTAAGCAGTAGGAGAAGTCTCAGTGACCTCCATGATATCAGACTAAATCCTTAGATAACATCATTATTTGTAGCTGCTTAAAAATGTATACATCTACACCATCCTAATTTTCCCCGCTTGGATGAATGGAGAACAGCACCGGGGGCAGGACCCTGCCACAGGATGAATGGATTGATTCGACTACAGTCAAACACATTTAGCTCAAGGTGAACGTGTCAATCAAAGACAGGAATAGACATTTTTATAGAAGTAATTTTCAGTTGTTGGTATTTTTAATGTTTTTCCTAAATAATGAAAGATAAAAAGTGGGATTAGGTGGCTACTGTGTTGATCTGTGGTTAGGAATGCAGTGTGCAGGGTAGCTATTAGAATGTGTTAAAGTGGGACAAGAAGCACATTTCCTATAAACAGCATTAAAAGAAAAATCCAGCTCAATCAGCTGGATAAAAAAAAAATAAAAATTTAACTGCAGACATCACAGAGAAAGCAGCTCTGTGGGAATTGGACAGTTTCACCAGTACAAACATAAAGTTTCTTGCAGCTGTCTGTTATTTTGAGCAACCACTTAAAGGAAAATTCCATATAAGACAGTGTAATCACTGCATCTAATCACCAACTATAGTTTGTTAAATAAAAATAATAAATTGTCATTAAAAAAATAAAAGGCTTACCCTCACTCTCTCCCACAGAATAGAGAAGATGAAACAGCTACAGGAATTTTTCTAGTAGTGCTTTATTAGTTCATTGTTCATATATATATATGCCTGTTTATCTATTAAGCGTTTCATAACTGATTCCCGGAACTTCCTCTAAGGATTGGTTATCAAGGACTGGCTGGGAATGTCACTGTAGCTAAGTGGGCTGCTGTATGCATATCTGCTGACAACAGTTTGCTCTTTTGCTTTGACAGCGATGTGTGATGACAGCTCTTTATTGATAAGGCAGAGCAGAAGGTGCAGTGCAATTGAATCTGGGAAGTGATAAGAGGGAAGGGAGGCAGCTCCGAGAAGAGGCTGTAAAGCAAAGGCATATGTGCTTAGATTGTGCTTGATGCCCTGCCATCACACAAGTTCTTCCAGAATATCCTCTGTGCCGTTGTGTAGGATAATCAGTGCTTATCCAGAGGAATTAGCTGTTCAAGAGCTTTATTTTTATACCTTTCAAATAAAAAAACCAAAACCCTTAACTGCTTGACTTCTCAGAGACAGAACGACAAGGAGAATTTGACACTGATGGCAGTTGACTAAACCTCTTCTCCTCTAGTGTGTGGACGAGTAACACAGCAATTCTGTTAGGAAAACCTAGTGCAACTCCTAGCCTCCCCAAAAAAGAATAGAAAAAGTAGGTAGCTTTTGATTTATCCTGGGATGCACTGCTGAAAACTGCATTCATCTGCCAATACATGTCCACACCCATGCGACTGGTACAAGGAAAGTCGTCTCTGAAAACCTAGAAACAAACCACCAGGGCTGAACGCTGTCTCCCAAGGGGATACTCAGGACTCAGTCCATCCCGAGCACTGCAGTTCTGCTGTACGGACACAGGCTAAAGCCTATCCAAAGAGGTTGTGCACGCTCTTGGAGATTATCCCAACTGTTTCTCCTCGTTTAGATAGCCTGTGTCCAGTTACCACTGACCGAGGCACTGCGTGAGGGAAAGACTAAAGCAGACAGCCTTACAGAGAATGGTGGCATATCTCCTCTTACCAGACACCAGTGCTGGCCTGGTCTGTGTGGGAGAGTGGCCGATGACTTAGCTCACCTCACTCTAAAGGTCAGGCTCAGCAGCTCTTGGTACTTTGGGGGATTTATTCAATATCCTGGGCTTTATCGTCCTCCTTTAGCCCCCACTGCCAAGCACTGTCAGTGCAGAAGACGGGATTAGATGCAGCTTTGATCTGACCTCCTCATGGTGTTTCTTAAATATTCAGTGGCAAGCGTGTGTATTTGCCTGAAACAGCACGAGGAAAAGTGTGAGAAGGCTGCCACGTATTAACACCCTGAAAACAAAATTCATCTACTGGTACTTCCAGCCAGGCACAAGGTAGAATAAATAAGGCGGCTGCCAAACTGTGGCAGATTGAGCCTGAGAGTGACAGACAGGAAATCTGGGTCCTGTTCCCTGTGCTCCCCATGAGCTCGACCAAGTCAAACCCTCCTGCCATCCCTGACTCGCCCAGGTGTGCACGGAAGGAAGATGGGCACACAACAGCCGTGGCATGGGATGGCACTACACGAGAACAGGGCAGCGCCGCTCTCTCATGGCCTGCACAGGTGAGGTCAGCGCTCGCAAAAACTGAAAGGAAACACACAAACAGAAGGTTGCTCAGGTCTAAGTAAGGAAGCAGTTTTACATAGAGACAAGCTATTTCAGCAGAGAAGAGTCTCGGAGACATTTCAGGATTACAGCTGCAAAGCATCTATGGGGTGATGCCAAATTAGTGCACTGCAATGATTTATCATCATCTCCCACCCGTTTCTCCTTCTTGTTACTCCCCTCTTTCTCCAGAGGTGATTTATAACTGCCTGACAATTAGTTTCAAGTTTTTGAGTCTTTCTTCCATTTTATATTTCATGCAATTAAAAAATGCTTTCCTAACCCCAGTTTGTGACTGTCCCTCCTCTGCAAAGCTTTTTGAGTACGTCTGACCTGTAAGTCTGATCCATCAAGCTGCTGAGCACTGCGAGCCTGTATCCTTCACGGGAGCGCTCAGCACTTTGTGTGATCAGCTGGTGTGTGTGGATTCAGATGCCGGACGAGGGCTGGCCTCTGATACCACTGCACATGCTGAACAGGCGCTGAAATCAAAGTGATTATTTATGGAGTGAGGCTTTGTGACCAAAGCTCATCTCTTTAAACTGTAATGACTCTAGAAACCTTGTTGCAACAGACTGCTTTATGTCAGTTTGATCTTTAGGTAAACGCATATACACGTCTGTATGTAATGGTATTTTCTTATGATCTGATAAATCACAGCATTTGTAAAAATATCGAGGGGGAAGTTCAAATGACACAAAACCTCACATGACAACACTGCACGCAACTACATTAACAAATAACCACACTGAAGTATTAAGACAAAGCATGCAGTAAGGCTACTTAAGTATATGTTTACAGAATGCACGCAGAAGGCCCACACATAGGGTATTTTTAAACTATCGATTGGTATCTTCTATGGGATATTTTTGAAGTACTTTGCATCTGCCAAACTCAAAACTGAGTTGCTCATGTTATTTGGCACAGGTTAGATCAAACGCAGAGCCCCTGTTAAATTCCATCCTCTGAAATCATATTGTGTTGTGGATTTCATGTTTGCTCCAAGTGTTTAATTAATGACAGACACCTGTAGTAACAGCCTTTGCAGACATGTTTTAGTATCCTCTTAAGAATTAAAAAGCTAAATGTGCGCAGCTTTCACAGTGAAGCTGGATGTTTGGATTTTCACATTTTCTTCTCTAGTCTAAACCAGATAGCACCAAACCAGAGAAAAAGATCCCCAAATCCAGTGAAACAACTATTGTCTTGGTCTACACTTACTTGCCACAGGCCAGGCTTTCCGAACTCACCCACTAGCTCTGAAGGCAGCTCAGCGTCCCACTGCCTTTTTTGAAATACATAGATACAAAACTTCACAGGATCTGAGCATCTGCTGCATCCCTCATTTCAGCTGCAGACACTTAACTCAGCTGAAAGCTCAGAAATCAAGGATGAAGAGCTAATGAGCCAATTTAGAAAACCTGGGCCTGTCAGTCAGATGAAAAGGAGGAACCTGACACCACCAAGAGATCAGCTAGGTGACCCTAGGAACACCCACAGAGCACGGGCCTCCAGAACACAAACGCCACCCCAGAAATCATAACTGATAACATCACTTGCAGCCACAGAGGCCTCAACCATTGCCTGCTGGAGCCAGTGAGGACTGGAGTGAAACATAAATTGGTTGTAGATCCCTTTTGCCCAAACGTGCGTCTGCAAAATGAGACATATTAATTACTTCTCACAAACAACCTGCACGGTTGAAAAACAGATTTCTGGTCACCAGTGTTGTCAGCTTAGCAGTCTGTACAGTGAATTTATGTAATAAATGTTTATAAAATACTGAGTATTCACAGAGAAAAGTGACAGACAAAATGCACTGCACGTTGTGAAAAAATGGTGGGTACACAATACAGTATTATCTACTACTCAAACCTCATCTAGCCTAGAAATCAGATTCCTTCATTACAGTTCTACTATTTCGGGACTGGTGAAATAAATCAGAGAAAAGGAGTACCATGCATGAAGAGATCACTGACACTCTGAACAAACCTAGGCAAAATGAAAAAGGAGCATGTCACAGAATCCACGGGAGGTTTCAGAGCCTCAGCCACAAAGGAATAGGTATGGGAAAGAGACAGAAGGAATCCAAATTTTCCTCAAATGAGATGTAACTTTACAAATGCTTGCACATGTGACAGCCCATTGAGCGAGCTTGCATGGTCAAGACTTAATGTGCTTTGATCTTTTTTCCCCTTCCGCATTTACAGAATGCCATCGACATTGGCTAAACCTTTAATTTAAATAGCCTTTTTAATATCAGTAATCTATTGTAAATTCAGAAAAATCAAAGCATTTATAAATATATTTTATATATCAGAGTATAACATATCTAGAGTAAAATAAAGCTATATAGTTTTGAGAGGCATTCCGTGCGGCTTCTTCTATATGCTGTAAACGGTTCGAAAACCTTTGCAATCTTGCATCAGTTTTTTTGGCTTTATTTTTAAGCCAACATATAAGAAAGAGGAGATTAAAGGGTTGGTAGATACTTTCGCCTGGGCCATCTGAGACCTCCATCACTCACTCAACTCCTTGTGTTGCCCGTTAAGTGTAGGTGCGAGGCTTCGCAGCGAGGCAGGCGGTGGGTGCGGAGGTGGGAGTTCAGCCCTACCTGAATGATTACAATCCCTTCCAAAGGTTCAGATTGACCCAGACTGAGAACCTGAGTCTGTAAGTACGGACGGAGTAAAAGGTTAGTTTCTTACTACAGGTAACTTTGCCTCTGTATACTTAGTGCATTATCAGCTGTGTATAATATTAAACACAGACCTGTAGTTTTACTGATGCTTTAATTTGGTGTTTCCTTGCACTGCTCTTTAAAATAATCTATTTCCTCAAAAATGAAGGATGCGCATATTGGATGTGTTAAATTTATTAAGGTCATAGATGACTATTTGCAGAGCACCACATTTAATGTAGTATTTTTGTACTGTAATGGAAGCATGCCTTCCTTGGGTTCTTTTCCACATATTAAATTGTATTTATTTACCTGTATTTATAACTGTGCGATTTTTAAATATGTTTTAAAAATAAACTTTGTCTGTGGCTTCAAATATTTCAAAATATCTTTCAATTTGAAAATGGTCTTGACTATGATTCCTTGAACTGAAAGGAGGGACCTGCTTCTCCAAGTGAAATAAAGGATTTTTTTAATGAGGTCTGCTATCCTATTGTTTACCATGTGAACATGCTTCTCTGCTTAAAAATCAAGCCCAGAAGAGGCTTTTTTTCATTACCAAACATTTTTCGTAAATTCATCGTTACTCTGAGGTAGAGTTATTTTTGCAATTCATTTTTATTTCAACATGTTGATCAGTTATACTTACAACTGGAATTTATACTAGCTGAGGTCTGGCCCAAAGGATTTTGCGCATACACTCCATACGAAGAAGGGAAAAAAGTAGGTCCAAATTTTTCCTGAGGATCATGCAACTGCACATCTCAAAATTAAAACAGAAGAAATAATATTAGAACACAATCTTTTGCGGCACTGGCAACTGGCATGTTTTGCCAGGAGATGTTAAGGTTAGTTTAGTTCTTGGTGCTCAAATGTACCAATGAAGACGCGGCAGAAATGCCCTTTAGTTACGGGCTCTGTAGAAACACGGTCCAGGAACCCAGCGCTGCAGTCCTGAAGCCAAACTGAGCGGTTGGGAGAAAAGCATCAGTGCCAAATCCTAGGTATAAAACTGCTCAAAAAATCCCTGGGAAGGATACTGGTAAAGAAGTCTTAAAATATAATCACTTACTCCACACCAGCTGCCAGCCATGCGCTATCTGTCTTCGGCATTTTTATGGCACTCATCTTTCACCACAGCTGTCAGCGCCTCCCTTACTCCTGTCATCCCTGTAGCACACCTGAGGGACAGAGAGGTGTCACTTCCCAGTTTTGTGAGGGGGAACAGAGACCAGGGGCGGTGTTAACTTGTCAGTTATCTAATACTGCCTCCCACAAGCAGGCCGAAAAAGACAGCAGGCAAATCCTGCACAGGAAATTCTTGCATGAAGTCTGAACAGGGCCCTTCAGCTCGTGCAAGGAGCCACATTCTCCCACCTCTTCCAGTTGCTACAGGTGGTGCGAACACAGCACGGTGTCACTTGCCGTGGTCACAGAGGACATCTGTGATAGAAAAGAAACCAAAATAGATCATTACATTTCAACTTCAGGAGCTGAACCACCTTTACCTTTCTTATCATTCAACACTTCACATGGCCTCTACTTCCATGTCAGGAAATCTCACTTACAGCCCTGTGGATTTATCTCTTACCTCTCCTCCAGTTCCTGGTCCCATGATCCTATACAAAGATGCAAGGGTTGCCATCCTTCAATCCTATTTTTTGGCCTATTTTTGCATCTACCAAAGAGTTCCAGTGGTCACACTGCTACGGAAAGCCCTTACACATGAGGAAAAAAGACTTCTTATCGAACAGCAGGTCAAATTTCTAACTGTGTACGAGGAGTTACAGACAAAGATAAAACTGTGACTGAACAGCAGGAATTTGCAGGTGAAATGGCAACACTCTTCCACATGAACATTGCGAGCTCTTGTGTTCAAAGAGCATCACCTGGCTTAGAAGCTAAAACCGGAAAAAATTAATCTTAGTTTAAATCTTATTCTCTATTTTTGCCATGGTTTATACCCACTCAGGGCTTGGGGATTTCTATTTTATTTTTTTTCCAGCCATAGATGTGCCACAAGTCACAAGAAATCAAGACTCTCACAAAGCTCTTTGTTCCCTATGCACGTTTTTTTTAAGTAAAACACCAAACATGACCAAAAGGAGTAAGAAAAGAGGGAGTATCAAAACACACTCAGTCAGTCTGTTCCTCTTCAGCTCAGACAGAAAAGAAAGAAGCAAGAATCCACACAGTCGCAAGATGTGAGAATATTTCTTTTTAATTTAAAACAGTTGCAACAATGTCATTCACAACCTTTCTCATCTGAGACAAATACTCTCTAAAATGTTAACAGTGCTTCAAGCAAACAACTCCGAATGGTGCAAAGTAAACCAGTACAGACGCTTCCAGGACACAACAGTAAAACCACCGAAGAGTGAATAAAAATCAGAAACTGATCTCAGCCATTAAGGTAGGAAGGGTGATGGGAAAAGAACAAAAAGTTATGTCCAGTTAAATATTTTGCATAGTCTTTCAATGCATGAAAACAGCGAAGAAGATAAAAATGGCTGCTGCCAGGATGGAGAACAAAAGGAATGAATTGGAGACACTTCTAAAACAATCTAACGAGCTCTGGTTGCATCTGTGTTCCAAACGTGCACTACGACCCCGTGGAGGCTGCCTGAATCAAACAAAATGGACTGATTCTGGTTTCAGTTACACCAAAGTGAGTCAGAAGTGATGCCACCAAACCCAGCAGAATTGCAAGTGACAGTAGTCCAGAAACATCTAGGCTTGTTTTTAAACCGCAGCTTTGAATAAATTAAATTTTTATCTTAATTATATTTTAGGTAAGAAGATTAAATAGGAGTTGTGTCTACATGTGTTTTGGAGACTGGAGACTGTGACTCGGAATGAGGGGTCTACTGGATCCAGCACGCTGCTAGGAATGAGAGAGGGAAAGGAAACCAAGGGAAAAGTTGTTCAGTTTTTCTTCCTTCCACTCTCCTAACCTCAATGTATCATACAAAAAAGTAAAATTCATCCCAAGAAGTAAGAGCGTTAATTTGCTCTTCTTCTGGATTTCCACAATTCTCAGGTTAGATTGTCTCAAACAGCTCACAGTGATTTTTCTTCCTCCATGCTTTTTTGTTGGGAGGCTCCCAGCACCCCTAACACCCCGCCAGCGCTTGCAGTACCCAACCCATGGAGCTCCCCCAGCAGCCGCTGCCCGGGTTGCGCTCCGAGGCCTGGCCCGGCACAGTTAAGTGCACACAAATCTTCACAGGCAAAGCCTGATAAATTAGTCATCTATTCAGTACAGTCTGTTTGGTTGTGGCTTCTGCATGCTGGAGTTTAAAAAAAAGCCAAACAAACCAAAAACCCCAAAACTCCTCTCCCTGAAGAGTCAGGACTTTACATCCCACTCCTCCAGATTCAGGATGTTCTTCACACACATCCCATCGGAAAAGTGAGATGACTTAACACGCCATTTGAAAAAGGAGGGAAGCCACTACTTTAGGAGACAATAATTCCTCCAAGAGCTGAAGAACTTTAACATATTTTCAAGTGCTAAATTTTAGAAGATCCGTAAGCCTTTCCCCCAAGCTGCTCCTTGCACTTCTGACCCACCTGGTAGTCTGGGCAGCCAGTACCCAAGAACGATGAGCTGAAAGGAATTTCAGAAGCCGGGGTGCTACAGTTCCCCTACCAGCCCCAGCGAACCACTCTCCCCTTCCAGTTCCCATTTCCAGTTTACCACCCACTTTCTAAGTGCGCCTCCCATTAACTGAGACCAGTCAGTCCCACAGCCATTCCAGTTTTAGGATGTACCAGACAAATGGTCTGCAAGAGTCCAAGCTCCATCCTTAATCCTACGAGACCAGCCATGTTTCCAGTTTAATAATGAATATGGGAACAACTGTGTTGGCCTTTATTTACCCAAGGTTTCTAAATAAAAAGGTAGTGGCCACCAGAACTTGTTAGTTTATAAATAGCCCTTTAAGTTCATGAGGCAAGAGGGAAGCCGTTGTATTGAACTTCCTTGGAATACAACTGGACATAAAAAAAAAATTTAAAAAGAAAAAAAAAGAAAAGCATTTTGTCCTTTTTGTACTGCCAGAATGAAAAAGCACAAACATAGATATACAGAAGTTTTGTTCCTTCAGTTTAAATAGAAGGTGTGTCACTGCATAATTTGCTGATCCCATTTTCTGGTGAAATAGACACATACCCAAAGCCTGGAAGAGGAGAAAAAAATTACTGGCAGCTTTTATTTTGTCCAGAACTGGTGGCTCAATAATGACATGGCAGCTGAATCTCACAGGAGCCACTTACTGATGTGCGAGGACGTCGGGTTTATGTGTCAGGAAGAGCACTAAGTGCAGGAAGCTTTCCCAGCAATTAGGCACCATTTACAGACTGCAGAATTATTGCACTAGAATTTTTCTCATAATCTTTTAAGATCAAAAACTGATTAAAAAAAAAAATCAACAGTGTTTTTTGGCTCTGCATGAGGCTATACGACTGGAGGGAGAACCATTGCTCCCCTGGTGCTGGAAAAAATAAAATGCCCTACTCACAACCAGATTTTTAATTTGGGTTCTCTTCTGTAGTGCGTAGCTGCCTGAATTTTGCTATTAAACTGGCAGGCACTGACTGCAGAGAAAATTTAATTATACTTCCCTGCCTCTCTTGCACTCTGTAAGGAGGATTTTTTTTTTTGGCAATAAATTTTGAGGGCTCAGTAACAGTGCAGCAACAGTCTCTAAGCAGCGGCCAACACTGTGAACCTCTGGGGTTTTTATGGAATTATGAAAGGTATCGCACTCACCATTGCATTTTTTCTAGAATTAGCATTCTCAAATACAATTTAAAAACTCACATACATATTCTTGTCTGTGACACAAACTGAAATAACATCCAAAGAAAAAGACAGGAAAGGCCAGCCCCTACCTACGCGCCCTTTCGGCCCTGCCAGAGATATAAACGCCCTTTTAGAAGGTGGCTGTGGAAGAGCCCAGATTACTGGTGTGTTTGCAAGTTTCAAGAAAGCTGAAACATCATTTCAAGGTGGGTTTCTTTTTGTTGTTAGGTTTTGTTGGTTTTGCTTTTTGTTGCTTTAGGGGTTTTTTTAAGGGAGAGAGGAGAGAATGGCAAATCAATAAATTGTCAATTTTACTAAGCAATTTCCCCCACTCACGGACAGACTAAATATTTAAGCAATCTTTGGCAGAAAGCAGAATTGCACTGTGAGTACTTTGTAAGGGAGTTAATTTCAGATGGAATGTGAGATGTCTAGATGCAAATTTCCCTGAAATAAATATAATGGGACATTAACCCCTTTCTCTACCTCCTTCATAAGAAAATAAAAGTTAAATAATAGCCTTGCCTTTCCTGAGGGTATGCATTTAATTTTATAGCCTGCTTCTTTTAACCATCTGTATTCCTGAATCTGTTGGGAAAACCTGCAAAACAAACATTCAAGAGAAGATGAAGAAACCTATGTCTGCTAAAATAAAATCTACTATTTTTCTTTGGCAGAAAATGTACAGGACACTGACAGGACATTGCTTCCATCTCCATTAGTTTCTTAGGTTTATGCATCAAAAAGGCAAACCAAAATACTATAAAACTGAATTCCAACAGATATAACTTCAGTTGACTTTTCTCACTGTACTGAAAACAATCTCCTAAATAAGATGCTCTGCTTTGAAGAACACTCACACATCCCCCTCCCTCCAACTTTGTACGTGATGTGATTTCTCTAAATGCTCTGAACTCTGCTTGAAAACACTGGCTCCCAGTTCCCAAAGACGCAAATATTTCCTCCTGGTCTCCAGTGGATGCATGGACAGAACAGGCGGGAGCTGGGCTGAACTGGGCTATTTTTGTTCAACTCTGAAACTTCTGTTTTCTCCATATACTGCTGCAAACTCCACCAGTAATCTGCATGGTCTTAAGGTATCCTTTAAGGTGTATAAATTTAAAACAACATACTATACATCACCTAATAGAAATTTTCCCTCTAACACTTAAGGCAGCATCAAACGACTGGTTTTAAATAAACTATAAATATCCCATGTTTTCCTTTGCTTTTTGGCAGTCCAAGATTTAGGGGTCTTTCATTGGTTTTAGATTTTCTTTTTTATTGTACTTTTTTTTGGGCAGGTTAAAAAGGCTTATGGCTTCTTAAGGCCAGGTAATAGATTCAAGGCCTAACTTGGTATCCTGTGGTAAAAATAAATGTAGCCCAGGTCTTTGGGAGGTCGTTCTGAGGCACAGACTCTAAGGTCATTGTAGATCACCCATCTGAAATGAAAACAACATTGATTACCTTCCATGTGTATAAAACTCATCACAAGTTTATCAGGGATTTCTGAGACCCAAACTTCAAAGAGCTTAGAATCTAAAATTAGGCATTGCAACAAGAACAAAGGATCAGAGAAACAGCCAAGGCAGGTTTACTGCCAGAGTCAGGAAGAGGGACGCACAGAGGAATGCGCAGTTACAGTTCAATGGAAGGAAAACCATGGATTCCCAAGGCCAAATAATAGAGACATATCAAAGTCACAGCCAAGATCAGCACTGCAGTAATAGCAACACTAGTATCAGCCCATAGTTTGATGGGTTTCAATCGATGGGGAATGAAAGAAGTTGGGGGAAGCTCAGATAAACAAAGCCAGATACAGAACTGATGACCCAAAATGAACAGAGATTTGGAACAGCCAGCACAGGAGAGCCGATGATAGGTTTCGGCATAGACCTCAGGGGAATCAGAACCGACTCATCGCACCTACAGTCCGTAACAATCTTCATTCTTTGGTGGGAAATGTATATGTGGTAATGACACGCACGTTTTGTCTGCCATGAATGCACACCCTGCTCTGTACAGCTGCATGCTTCACAGAAAACATTTGCTCATCCTTGTGTCTCTCCCAATTCCACTCACCTTCCTTCTTTTTTGAGATGACAAACGTAGTGGCCACTCATTGTGGATGTTCCCATGTGGCTGATGAACCCAAACAGCTCGTATCCTGTTTAAGAAACACGAAGGGGAGCATAAGTCTTTTCTTGCTAACGTTGCAATATGACTCCAGAGGAAGCTTTCTTTCTAATGCTGGAGAAGCAGCTTAGCACTCCTAACTCAAACTCTGCATCCCCAAACACAGTTTCTGTTAAGATTGCAGCATATTCTTGCTTTAACTAGCTCTCAGATTCATTATCAAACATCAAACCAATCCAAGTCAAACCCACATAGATCTGTGCGCATACAGCCGGGCTGTGATCACAGCCCCTACCAGGAAAGAGAAAACAGCAGATTCACAGAGAGCACCAGAGGAAGTGCCAGATACGGAGTTCATTCTGCACGCAAATTAGCTATATCTAAAGTGCGATCACAGATCCCCTATAAATCAAGTTAAAAACAGAAGTTTAAATTTCAGCAGCCCATAAAAGAGAGGACAGGAAAGAAACCTCTTCCTTTAATACGAGGACCATTTTTGTGCTTAGAGTCTCTGGAGAACTCAGCATTGGTTCTTGCTCCCCACCCATTCATGCCATTCACCCAAATTACCACCAAAAGTAAACGGGTACCTTCTTTCAGGATATTGCATAAGGACAGGGGCCTGGATTTTGGTGGAGAGGGCTTTCTGGAGCCATTTTACAGTATCATGTTGGTTATCAGGATTTCAGGCACTCAGTAAATGGTCTCAGTCTATAAAGGCTAAGTACCATAAAAAATAATTATTCCAAATCTTTTGGTTTTAACCTAATGCTAATCAATGTTTCCCACGTCTGCAAGCGACTTAAGATTGGTCTTTATAATGTTAGAAACAAGAAACGAACGCTCTTATATAATAACAGCAACCTCAGAAACAAAAATCAAATTGGTTGTTAGTTTGGTTTTTTTATAAGACCATTACAGTCAAGATCAGAGATACAAATTTAGAACATATTATAGTTATTAGAACGGGTCACTAAAGACCCTTCAAAAAACGTCATGTGATATCCCTATGTTAGAACCACCGCTGAGCTTTTGTACTCCAGTGCTTTTACGCTTACAGGAAGTTCTTTGCCTACTTCACAACTTTGACCGCTGCACATTAGCCCCATCTTGTGGTTTATTTAGCGGTAGCATGACTGAGGATCTCAAAGAGAAAACCACAAGAAAATAGCAAAGCAGTACATGTAGGATACCAACTATACCTGCCATATTTAGAATAAAGAACTTGGTTGAAGGGATCAAATCTCTCATCAGACCACAGGAGGACAGAAACTCAGGTGGTCTGTAACAGCAGCGTTATCTTTAGGATGCTCGGCCTCTGAAGACTCAAACATTCTAGCTTTTCTTTGTCTTTTTATCTTACAGCAACAAAACAAGAAGTAAAGCTAGGCCAGGAGACTTATATGCTGTGGCAACAAGAAACTTAGACTCAGGTTATTCAGTGAGTCCAGGGAAAGAGTTTCTGAGCAAACACAGTCCAAAGAGCTTAGCAGCCCCAGAGTTGGATTCGGCCCCAGAAGCAAGATGGGAAGTAAATTGCCTGGATCATGTCCAAAACCCCATGATAGCTACTTTCAAAACAGAAGGTGTGTAGGTGTGACGCAACAACATGACAGCCAGTTTTAAGATGAAGGAGAACTTACTTCCAGAGCCATCTTTGATCCTGGGTCCCTCTGACCCTGTCTCTGCAAGGATATTGGCGTTAGCATTGTTCGCCATATTCATCATGTCCATAGCAGGCTCAATTTCTTCCTCAAGTTCAGGGTGGCTGAAGATCCATTCCAGCGCACGCTCCAAATTATTGTTCTGTGAGTTAAACAAGCAAAAGAGCAGCCTTTAGTACATTGTCTACCATCATCAGTCTTTGAACAGAGTAAGGATTGTGTTCGACAGCGCTTAAAACTTGTAAAATACATACTCTACCTCCATGGAAAATAGTACTCAACAAGCACTCTGCAGGAGCTTGGCAGATGGAAAAAGACATCCTCCCACAATTAATCCCCACGGCCCCCGGGTTCTCATCTTGAAAACGCATAGTTTTAGACATCCAGGATTTTTCTCAGCAGATGGTAAAAGAAGCTAAGTTTTCCTCACTTTCCTCCACATTTTAAGATTCATGTGAAACACACAAACCACCTTCCCCACTCTAACCCAGACAAGTCAAGCATCCCACACTTTGCCAAAATAGTTCTATGTGCACCATCCGCTAGCTGGATTTTTAAATGCACGTTTCAAAGACATCTGAGCGTGCACACGTACAGAGCACATAATATGAAACGAAACCCAAGTGTTACCAATAACCCATGGAACTTACTGTTGCCTTCAGCGCTTGAATTGCTAGATCCCTTTGGAAGCCCATGGAAATGATAATTGCAACCATCTCTTCAGGAGGTTGGTTATCTAGCCCAACAGCTCCAAATCCAGCTGCTCCACTGGAAGCAACTTCTCCAAATGCAGGTATGACCAATGGCTCAGCAAAGTCTGCAACAAACAAACATTCATCAGCTTGTTCTTTTGCCCCTCTGAACTGGAAAGTCAACGACAAACACAAACAAATAACAACCAGGACTTCAAAAGCAGTCCTGAAATCAATGTAAGTTCATTTCACTGGCCTGGTTGGGACATAGATGTGTGGAAAGCCTTAAAAGGAACAAGATGAACATGCATATTACAAAATACCTAGGTGGACAAACTCAAACTGAGCAGGCTAAAACAACTTGGCACATCACAGGAGTGAAACAACTGCAGGAAAGTTGCCAAGATTGGTATGGAAGCCATGATGACACCAGAATAGTAGACAACCCAGCCGATACACCTATGGATGTAAAATGAACTGATTCCATAGCTGAAATATGTCATTTAAGCCCACACGAAACTCATTCCCCATTTACACAAGCAACACAAAAGCCCACAGTGAAGTGTGAACTCAACCAAATCTGGAGTTCCCTGGCGAGGGAGTGCTCAGGTATACCCAGTGCTGAATCATGGCTCCAAACTTTGCATGGATGAAGCACAGGAAGTGGAGAACATCTAGCAGCCCTGTCCATCAACAGACAGCCCAAGTTCTAAGTACGGCACGAATGCTCTAGCCGGAGCTAGAGAAGGCTGATATGGAAGAAAAGCATCCAGACCACAGGATTCTTTGTACTTACACTTGACCACAAGTCAGCCTCCCCCTTAGCAGCATGGACCTAGCCAAAGGGTGGAAAACAGAGAGCCGGCCCGCACAGTCAGTGAGGGCAGGAGAGTCTACATCTCATGTAGCTTAGGTTTGTTGTCTTCTTCTAGGCAGAGGATGCCGCATAACAGTCAAGATCTGCATATCCCAGTAGCAGCTTAGGAAAATTCACTCACACCTCCAGGTTTCCTGGGGTGGGGAAGGGGGCTATTGTTTCACTGTCACACGTTATAAATTTTCTACCGACTGCCAAAATATACAAGCAGTTGAGTTTAAATTAACCTTCAAATCACTGACCTGGTTCTTCCATGTGTGCAATGATCCAGTTGAAAGCGACTTCAGCACCCAGGTTGCCTGTATAGTACACAGCTTTCCGACATGCTTCCAAAGGAAAACCCATCTCTGCCAGTTGCATAACTGAAGACTCATCGATATCTAGAGCTACAAGAAAGGGCCTTCTAAAGTATAAAAGTCTAATTTCATCCATTGTATAGTATTTCTTATTGTTATTCATGGTGCCACATATTACAATACTTATCTCTTGTGTTTATTTTAGTTCTGCAGTAAACCCACACCCATTAGAAAACAGCCTTGTACAAAGCATTATGGTATTTGTTCGGGATTACTGGTAATCTTTTGTATCAGTAATCTACATAGATTCTTAAATCTTGATGAATTCCTACAGGATTTTATTTACTAAAAAAACTCACCACTGGATTTCAAGGGGTGCTGAGCTTAGCTAGAGATGGCAGCCAAAAGCAATCACCCCTCTTACAGGCAGAATCTTGCAGGTGACAGAAACGACTGCTGGATCTGGCAGTCTCCAGTTGAACTTCATCTCTGAATGACGGAGATGAAGGTGAGCTGAGATCAGAGTCCAGAGGGAGCCAGGATCAAGCAGCTGTGACCCGCAGCACTGCAAGATCCTGCTGATGAGCAGCAGATAGAGGAGCAGCTCATATTCTGGATACGCTGATGCTACTACAGACCCTTTAAGCATCCTGTACACATGCAAATAAATGCTGAATGAGTACAAAAATCATCTGTTATTTAGAAGCATGCAAGGCAATACTCCATGCATCTCCATGAGGACAGAGAAGCCATTGGCGGAGCAAAAGAAGCATGACCATTTTTTAAGCAGCTGAAATACCAGTCACAGAACAATGAGATACGTACACTCCACCAAATGGTTTGCCATACGATCTGAAAATTGAGAAAGGAGAAAAACACGGAAAAGGACTTACGTGAAGGCTAAGTAGATGCATATGGTAAAAATAATACCATGTTCTTAAAGTCATAGAAACATTTCACCTCATACAGGCAGGTCATGTTCATCCTTACATCCCTGACGTTTTTGCCATGAATTAGACTAGGGATGTTTCTGCCCAGTAATCTCCCTAACTCAACTCGGAGCAAAGTGTCACTGGTACTATAAACCAGTAGGAAATATAGCTGATGGCTGACCTAAACCTACTTAAGCAAAAATCTATTTTGCTATAACTAAGGTACCATCATCCATGCACTTACACTAAGACTAGGTCAGTCCATTGAGCAAGAGGATAAAAAAGAATAGGCCTTGGTAAGGAACTTACCGATAAGGGACAAAATTAAAACCTTTGGAGAACTGAATTTTGCCACGACAAAAATTTGCTCTGACACACGATTTCTGGTACTAGCTTTCTTTCACGTGCATACAGCTTGATATTATACCACCACTCTTATAAATACCGAAGCAAATGGGGCAATCGTGTCATGAGAGTAGTTTCATTACTGGTTTCCTATTAAATATTGAGGCACTCAAACTTAAGCCCTCTGGAGGAAATAGCAGCAACCTGGGTTTAAGGTCATGCTATAAAGACGTGATTTTACTTGTTATAAACCATTTCATTCTCTAGACAGTCCCAAGGAATGAGGAAGGAGTATATTCTAACGTTCTTGTTTCTGAACTTCAGCGTAAAAGAAACAGTCTTCAATTACAGAAGCACAGAGCTGCTTTTTGTCCATAGCTCCAAAAGTTGAAGCTAAGGAGAATCAGTTTGTGCTGGAAGGAAAGGGGAATTCAGCAGAAAATCAAAAGAGATGTAGTCAGTAAATACCTTTTGGGTCATCGGGAATGATAATGGGAGGAGCAATGTCTGGAAGTTCCTCTTCTCCTGGCTGGAGACCCCTGGCCCGAAGGTGGTTGATATCTAGAAAATCTGGCATGTCTATAGAAACATCTACAAAAGCAGAGAAACAGGCTCAGCATATGAATCAAGCAAAATGACCTCATGGTACAACCTGCCCCATCAGAGAGGGGACTCTGGTACTCAAGCCACAAACACAGCCAGGATTCTTCATCTGAAAACGGTTATTAGAGAAATTTGGAATACTAAAGCACAATTTAACTAGAAGGTCAGACTACATTAAACTGTATTTTAACTCCACAGATCTGATGGATGGGTTTAAGTTGTCATAAAAGAAAAGAAGATAGAATTAGGATCTTCACAGCATAAATTTGAGACTCAGGCCAGGTCCTCATTATAGACCAAAGTGTGTACACCTTACAGGTTTCCCTTGGATAGAATGAGGAAAAGGTAAATATAAAAGGCACATACCAAGCTTTTTGGGTATCCAGTCAAGGCCGAAGGTGAATTTCTTTATCTGCACCACTAAGTACTCAGGAAATGAAGCAAAACGAGAAGTCCTGGGAAACACAAGAAATACAACTCAGTGAAACAAGGCAACAAAATCACAAGCGGCTCAGATTTCAGTAGCTCATGCACACTGAATGAGTAACTTTAGCTCTGAGTGAGATGAATAGTCATGGATTTTATAAACACAAATTTCACAAAAAAGTTTTCAAGTACAGTGGAGAAGTATGGTAGTAGCTTTCTACGCATTCATATCCTGAATGGCAGCCCAAACCCTTGCAGACAATTCAGCTTATAGGAAGATCATAGAAAACAACTACAAATAATGTTAAATTTGCTTATTCAAGTTGTTCTGAAGTTGAATGTCAGGAAATAAATTTTGAATGACATATTGTCTAGAACTTCAGGGCACAGGCTTAAAACACAGCTCAGACAGAATGGAGTAACAATTAATTCTGCATTTTTTTCACTGCCTTTCTAGTAACAGTAGCATTGTCCATGAGGTATCAGTCCACCAATAAAGCAGTTCATTAAGCAAAAATAGAAAAGCTGTCATTTGTAGTTTTTCACATGAAAGTGCTATATAAAAAAACCCACATGATATTCTTATTGAACTACTATGATCTTTATCAAAATAGAGAATGACTGTTGAGTTTCAGGGGATCTCTGACATTTGCCCTCTTAGTGAAAAGAAAAAGTTTAATCTTGAACACAATTTAACATTACACGTACAGCCATTCTCCTTCTCTATGCTCCCATTTTCCCCACGTTTAATCCCTGCACCCTTCCCTTTATCTTGCATTCACACATACCATTCTTTCTTCTAATTCAACTAACTCTGGGTAAAATAGAGTAAATGTATCATAAATATAAGGCCTTCCTATCATACTATAAATAACTACTTTCTAAATTCTTGTTAGCACCACCTTGCAATTTTATTAACTTTATCATCTGCAGCACGAAACTTTTGAATTTTAAATAGCAAATTATTCTGCATCTTTCGATGCTTTTAAAGACCTAATGGATGAGTAACGGCTAAATTACAAATTAACCCTAGATCTATTTGAAGACTAGAATGTTCTTGCACCATGTTCACAGTTAATACAAGCCTTTAGATTTCTGCTACATTTCTCTTCACCATGTGCACTTGTCTCCCAATTTTCAATATGTCACTGAAACAGTATGCTAAACCAGCGATGAGTCATTGATATGTTAAGTGATCTAAAATTAGAAGGTACCTAGCCACAGCAAAGCAGTTGCAGAGCCCCATTTTCAACCACTCCTTGCTGCTGACAGAGAAATGTAACCAGATAAGGCAGTAACTCTTGTTCTCAGCATGAAATACTGCCCTGAAAACTGCATTGTTCTCTGACTGACATCCTATTTCTTAATGCTTTTTTAAGACCAAGCTGTTCTTGGTTCTTTTATCCACCCAACTATAAACACACAAGATGGGTTCCTTCTTTTATATGTCCATCTTGTACGATGGCCTCATGTAAGTGACAGCAAACTTAACAGATGCAAACAAACACTGTAGCATACAAAGATGATGGGTTGAAATCCAAACGCAAACAACAAACATAAAACATAACATAATAAAAAAAAAAGTTTTCAGCATAGCACTTCACAATGCAAAATTTTGCATCCATCTAAAGAACTTTCTCACAAGAAAAACAACCTTCATTTGCTTCACTCTGCTTTGTTGCCACACATCACCCTTCAGCATTTTTAGTCAAATGAAGACATCAAAAGACCAAGTGCAGAGATCCAGACTGTATCTCCTACCACACTGTACAGAGCTCTATCACTAGTTGATCCGTAGCATCTGATTTTAAAACATGAGCAGACAGTTAAGCTACAAGCATTTAAAGTTCAAGCTCTTAACAACGGGACCCCATCATCCCTTGAAGTTTGATAGTTGAGAACAATTTATTTGCTGATCAATTGGTCATTACAACTCTTGCCAGGCTTGAGCTGCGTGTTACATTTAGAAGCCCCACCACCAATACAATGCCGAAGCCCACTACGCCTTTGCCTGTTTCCCTCTGCATCATGTCCAGGTAGCAAGATAAGCACGAGCACTACCATATGGATTTTCAATTGGCAGTCAGACACACACTTACTTAACTCCTGCAGATTTTGCTTGAAGGGCGCTGCTCCAGAAATCCTCAACATTGCTTGGTTCAGAAAAGGCCTGCAGACACGCACTAAACGGGATCTTGGCACGGACAAGCTCTGGTGGAGGTCTCCTTGCAGCCTCTGCTTCTCGCCTCTTCAATTCATAGGCAATTAATTCATCTGAGAAATGTACATGACACTAAAAGCTAAATGAAGATTGTCGTGGTTATGATGTACCTTACCAGTCTCATTTTTCGCAAGTTTTAGAAATGTTTTTTGTTTTGGGGTTTTTTTTGTGTTTGTGTGTGTGTTTGTTTTCACAAGATAGTCATTAGCTAGTATGTTCAGTTCCTTTTTAAGGATTAAGAACTTTTTATATATGGGTTCACTGTCCAGGACAAGGGAAATTCAATGCTAATGAGGATCTTTGGGTGCACACATGCACTTAAAACAAGGGTAAATAAATTGTACTACAAGTGGTGTGGCACATCCCTGGGTCAAATCTAGGTTAAGGTTTTAAGTCACAAATCTCTGACACCTTTATCATACAAACTGCTACCATTCTTAGTGATATATTCCTGAGCGGTGACACTTAATGGTGGTCCCATAGTCTGAAAATAAATCTGTCTGAAAACTTACCAAGAGTATCCAGGTAGAATCCTTCTTCCCTGAAAGTATAATCAAAGAAACCCAAACCAAGTAATTTTCCCTTGATCAGCTCATTGGTTTCATTTGCCACATGGCCTCAAACCATTCTATCCATACAAAGAGACTACATAAGGGTTGAAAGAGTCACCAGAAGGTCAGTCAATGGACCAGTTCCTTTATTTACCTTTGTTTGTTGCTGCCTCCATAGCAACAGGTAACTGCATGATATAGTCCACCCTCTCTGTGTAGCGGACCTTTCTGGACTGGCAGCATTGCGTGCGCTCCTCCACCAGGAACCGGAAAACATCACTGGGGTTTTCTGAACCTACAGGGTTCCTCTGAAAGGAGTATTAGATCAAATCATTTAAGTGATGATCATTAAAATGACCAGAAAACCCAAAGGCTGCTGGCTGTTTTATGGCAAGCACAAAAACACCCATCTTGCACCCAGATCTGACAGCTCAGCTTGCATTTTACTGCATGCAGAACACTTGTACCCACAGAGAATCCCACTGAAGTCCACCAAGTCTGCATACACAGCGGTATCTTTCTACACACAGCAGCTTGCAGAGCATGTACCTAATGAATCTGACTGAGTCAAGCGAACAGAAGAAGGTAGGAAGGTGGCAGGTTACACTAAAGATAGAAAGCTCAGGTAAATAACACGGAGCATCCTTTCAGCAACTAGAATTGTTCCTACTGTTCTGAATCTGCACTGAAACAGAACAAGCAACTTGTAGCTCATTATCCAGATGGGAATGTCACACAAATAAAATACCTCCTCTTTATTGTTCATGTTAATGTCTGTTATCAGGCAAAAACCAGAAAAATGTCTTCTAACCACCCTATAATCAGTACATGCGTTTTGGGATCTGGAACATTATGCATGCAAATGTGAATAACTTCATCTAGACTGTAATACATGAATAAACACCCTCAATTCTTGGGAAAAATGGGAAAAAAGAAGGAGGAAAGATGGAAAAGAAAGAAATGCTTTAAATCAAAACTGCACGTATTTGTAAATTTCCTTTTCAGAAAGACAGCATTAAAATTCACAGTACTGATTCTTTTACACGCAGCGTTGAGCTGGAGCTCAGTGGAACTAATATTTTATACAGAAATATTCAACTGACAAATAGTCACTTTGTTTTCAGCAGGGGAGTCCTTCATTCAATGACGTACAGCTGGGATTTGTAAAAGAACTGGACATGGTAATTAGTTTGCTCCCAATGATGATATAGATTTGGAATAATAAGAATAATCATACTACCCAATTCATTAATATTCCAAGATAGACTGCAATATGGTAAACAAATGGATAGCATGCAATCATAAAACAAACAGCAATTTAAAAGGACAGTCACATATGTTTATAAATTTTATAGCCTGTACGGTGATGTTTGACCTCCCTATATCTCTCACAGTTGTTACCAGCAGCCTCGGGCCCGTGTGTGGTCATGCAAGAGTCTGAAGTGAAGGGAGAATTATAGAAACAAATGTTTCTAAACCAAAATACATTTAAATTAGTGCCATTTTCTACATATCCAAGGTTAAAAAGAGTATAACAAAAAAATAAGCCATTCATATAACAGCTCCACCTTCATTGTCTATTATAACCAGGGAAAAGAAGCAGAAATCAGATTTTCTCACCTCTACCAGATTTATAAGATGTAGAAAAAATTCCTGTGCGTCTTGTTGTCTATTAGAGGAAAATTCTGGATGGACTTTACTTATAAAAGCCTTAAACATTTGGGGAGATATTCCACTGTGTTGAGGCTAAATAAAAGAAAGAGAAACCTTTTAAAGAAGGATTTTTATTCATTCCTGGACCAAGTATCCCAAAGTCACTCCACTAGATCTATCTATGGCCCATTTCTGCCACTGGAGAAAAGACAGTTTCAGTTTCATCTAATTTTCCCTTTTAATAAAAATGGAAAGAGTCCTGAAACATTATTTAGGGGTTTTAGAATATCTTTTATGATATAGTCCCTACAGCGTTCACTCTATCTGACTTTTCTATGGCATTTGCAAGTTAAAAGAAATTACCGAAGGTTTGCTAAAGGTTAGTAGTTTTCAGAAAGGCTAAAAGCCTGCACTGTTTTCTAATATTTGACATTCCTTTCAGACCCCTGTTCCACCCAAAAGTATGTGGGCATTGAAGCACTTCGGTGTATCAATTAGCAGCTTTATTCAGGACAAAACCTTTCCAGAGATCTCTACAGAATCAAGTAGAAAACAAGAAATGTGTGCAGCACGCGTTCCCAGATGGGTTAAGAACAGACATGAATTTGCAATTTGCAGGTGTTGGTCATGTTGGAAGGACAGTAACATACTGCCTTTAGCCATTCAGTTACATCAGTAGGAAACTACCCCAAATCCGAAAATCCCTCTCTTCCAAGAGAGTTCCAGTTTTGACTTTCTCACCCTCTATACCATTTTAAGAAGCCTCCCCAACCAACCCAAGTTGCATCCTCAAGACAACGCTAGCTATCATCCCTTTTAAATAACGCTTTTAAAAGGGTCAGAATCTTTTACTCAGATTTGTTCTCACCCTCCAGTAGACCAAATAATTTTCAAGACAATTCAAGCAAAAGTGTAGCCTTTAGGATATGTCAGAGGCTGTTAAATACTCAGCCAATCTCATTCTTTACTACCATTGCGCTAACATACCAATATAAAAATAGCAAAAGCAGTATAAAATGAAAGGCACATAAAACACACACTAAAAGAGCAAAATTTTATTCTTGGTTTCACCAAGGTAAGGTATTCATAGACCCATTGAAATCAGGAGCAGATGCTCAATTTTAATGCTTTTTCAATTTCTGGCAGTACACCAGCAACCACATTAGGCTAAGATGTTCTTTAAAGGCTCTCATAAAGAGAGAGAGACTCAGTATTGCTTGAACAAAAGAGATGTTCTAGGGATTTCTGAATCTTAGGTTATATATCACTTCAGTGTCCTCAGCTGCCTTTCATCAAAGCTAGGACTGGGGAGAGAAACACATAAACCAGCTCAAATGACTATACACCAGGCTTCTTTGTGTCAGAAGCAAGAATACGTCAAGGTGGCACGTTTGCCCTAATGTATAATGCAATGAGTTTGGAATTAAGCCTTGTTTCCATCTATACACTTTTTACTCAGCCATTTCAGCAGGGAGAAGAGAAACATGCCATGTGTGGCAGTCTATAGAAGAGGATCGGATCTTGCCCTCTAAACCCTTTCCATCTCAAGGACAAGAAAAATAAGAGAAGAAATAGCAAAGCTCTAAACAGAAAATCAAGCCCTAGCTGATGACCCTTTAGGCTTTCAGCCTGTTTTTAATGTTAAAATGAGTCCAAGAAAACTACTGCCATTTCCAGATTAAACTCCTGTGGTGAAAAATTTTAGGTCCCCAGTACCATGAATATTTATAGAATACCTAGCACACTTTCCCCATCAACAGTTGCAAAACAGTTTAGCTAAATATAGACTGTGCTGGACCACTGCAGATCTCATATGAATGCTTTTACAGGCAACAACTCCCCAAAACTTTGGATGAATTCCAAAGACCCAGAAAGCTAGAGAACCTATTTGCATGTAGGAGGTGGGGGGGTGGGGACAGGTAAAGGAATAAAAATAAAATTAATAATTGATTTTATAGACACAAAGCAGAAGCACTTGAAAATGATGTATTATAAATGTCAGTACAACTCTCTGGATGATAAAATACTATCTGTATGTATACCAGTATGATGTGGGGGGAAGACACCAAACAAAAAAAGCACCCCAAAACCGACAAAGCATAGATTTGTATGCTTAGAGCGAGGGAACAGAGAAAATATCTATACTTTTTTTCTTTTTCTAAATAAATCTTCAATACAACAAGGAACAAAAGCACTAAAAGCTGTTTCAAAGCCTTATACGTGCTATGAATTGCTTGATAAAGAACTCACCTAATACATGTAACTTCAACCTTATTAAACTGAACTTACGAATAACACAACTATTGTTAAATGCCAGTAGATGGCTACTACTGCCTGACAGAGTTTTATAGCATCTGTCATTAAAAAGCTCTCAATATCTCACTGCTAGTAGTGGCTGCCGGGCTAAACATGGAGGTGTAGCTTTATTTGAAGGCTTCAAGTCCCTGAACTTCCAGCACATTATTCGTATTCTGTATGTGTCGAAGAAAGCAGGTCAGTCAGTATACAGAATTTAATGTGAGGAGTTTGTTGAAATCTATTCCACTATTCCTTAGTCACAGTGATGTGGTGTTAAGTTGTAGACTTTATTTAAAGGAAACAAGCAGGATTCATTTGTCATTCCAAAACAATCAGTAGCTACTGTACAAAGCAATTACGCAGGAGACACAAGACTTTCAGATCATGCAAACTACTCCATACTGGCTGCTCTATCTTTGTCCAAAATCTCCTTGGCGTTCTGATTTCAGAAGGAGAAATTCCTATATCAATAGCTGATAGACGAAGGTAGAGGAAAATATCTGTTTCCATGGAAACTATCGCCATGCTTCTGTGACAACAGCATGCGTGACTTCTACTGTGTATAAAACTACAACTTAGTATCAGATTCTTTCTCCATAAAGACAGCTCTTTTCTACAGGTCGTATTTTCAGTACTCGTTACCAGTTGACCTTTCATTTCTAAATATCCCATCTATGGAGTCTGTGGTTTCACTCCCTGTGCTGCTTGGGGTCACATTAACAGAGGTTGGTGGGGACACAAATATATTCTAGGTCCAGTTTTCCCAGCATCACTCTATACAAGATGTTTTGAGGTAGACAGTTTGAATAGCAACCCAAATGTAAAATAACAGATTTCCTTGGGTAGGTAACATTGTCCCAATAACTAATATTTTGCTTAAGACAAAACATTCACTATGACAAATAAAATTCTGTATTACATAAACATGGGAAAAAAGGTTATCTCATCCCCCTCTCCATTGTGTCTAGCATGTTAGCTTATGGTACTTGCCCCTCAGAATACCTTTGTTCTGAAATTGCCTATTCTGAGAAAGCTGATTCCAAGGTTTTTTTCTATTGTGAATTATTACAAATCAGGATATATACACTGTTCTCCCCAGGTTGCCCAGCAATTGGAGTTTCAGTTTATATCCAAAACCTCACATACTACTGTGTTTCCAGGATAGATCCCACTGCCACAAAGCTGAGTGGTGCGGCGACACGCCTGAGGGACAGGATGCCATCCAGAAGGATCAGGACAGGCTCGAGAAGTGGGCCTACGTGAACCTCATGAGGTTCAACAAAGCCAAGTGCGGGGTCCTGTATCAATACAGGCTGGGGAATGAAAGGACTGAGAGCAGCCCTGCTTAGAAGGACTTGGGGGGTACCAGTGGATGAAAAGCTGGACGTGAGCTGACAATGATTCTATGTGTGCTTGCAGCCCATAAAGCCAACTGCATCCTGGGCTGCATCAAAAGAAGCGTGGCCAGCAGGACAGAGGAGGGGATTCTGCCCCTCTACTCCACTCTGGTGAGACTCCACCTGGAGTACTGCATCCAGCCCTCAACACAGGAAAGACATGGATGTGTTGGAGTAGGTCCAGAGAAGGCCACAAAGGTGCTCAGAGGGCTGGAGCACCTCTCCTATGAGGACAGACTGAGAGAGCTGGGGTTGTTCAGCCTGGAGAAGAGAAGGCTCTGGGAAGACCTTAGAGCCCCTTCCAATACCTAAAGGGTGACTACAGGAAAGATGGGGACAAACTTTTTATCAGGCTCTGTTGCGATAGGACAAGGGGTAGTAGCTTTAAACTAAAAGAGGGAAGATTTAGACTAGATATAAGGAAGACATTTTTTACAATAAGGGTGGTGAAACACCAGAACAGGTTGCCCAGAGAGGCAGTAGATGCCCCGTTCCTGGAAACATTCCAGGTCAGGTTGGACGGGGCTCTGAGCAACCTGGTCTAGTTGAAGATCTCCCTGCTTGTGGCAGGGAGGTTGGACTAGATGACCTTTAAAGGTCCCTTCCAACCCAAACTATTCTATGATTCTATGGCTCTGCATGGCCCCTCCTTCATCTACATGAAAGCCTCCAGCACCACTTAATCTTGTATTACCTAGACCTGATTTGTCCTGAATTTCTCCTGAAATCAGGTGGAATATCGTCAGACACTTTCTGGAAACAACTCTTTAGCTCTTTATACTTCTTTCTCAAATTTAAAGAAGGTTTAGAAGTTTGCTTCCAAATACTGAGGACTCTAATAGCTCTTCGGGTTTTTTTTGTTCCTCAAAGAGGATAAGTTCCAAATTCTATGAACTTTTGCACTCATCACTGGAGCAGCAGAATACTTTATTAGCAGAACCAATGGTTGTTTTAATGCTTTGCACAAATAGCCCCTGACTAATATATTCCTGACTAGAATCCTGCACATTCCACCTTGCCAAGCATCCCATGCTGGATCCACACATGTTCTTCAATGCCCGGCACCTGTTCCCTTTTCTCAGGATATCACTTTTACCTAGTTACCAGGCTGCACAAACTCAGTCAAATACCTTGTGTTCTTCTTTCATCACCTGCTCAATAAGCTCAGATTTCATGGGTGGCTTAGAGTACTGGCCTGAAAGGAGGCCGTGTCCCAATTTAGCCCTGTAGGGAAAAAAGTGGCGGGGTGGAAACAAACATGTGAGAAAAACAGAAAAGAGGAGAAGATTTTTATTCCAAGCAAAAAAGAAGTTTACTGTCTTTGACCCCCTGATGAAACAACATTACCTGCAATTAAGTAGGCAAATCTTACCATTCCACCTTGTGCCATATCTCACTTTCAAACCCATGCAGGGGTGTTCATTTGCCCTGCCATTAAATTATTTAGATTCTATTTAACTTGACCAAGTAAACCATTGAGAAGTGTCACTTACATCTGAGTGTTGAAATCTTGTGTTGGATCAAGAGGAGAGTAGTCAAATATTCGTGGAAGGTTTCCCACATACCTGGGCAACCACAACAAAGCAGAAACATTCAAATATCACAGCTAGATTTACTCAAGAACATCCTAACAGATCCTCAGCCCTCAGCAGTGATACATCAGCAGGCTTCCTCTGGGCTAACAAGTCACATTTTGCATCATAGCAATGACTTAATCTATCTCTGGTGAGTGCTTCCATCATGGAAAAATAATAGTAAAGAAATGAGGAAACGACATTTAAGTTTTGCTTAGAAGCTTCTAGCTATAAAGGATATGGTGGTGTTGTTCACCCAGAACTTAAATTCTGTTTCTTGATCTTGAAATAGCTGCAGGACGGTGCTGCTCAAAACCATAGGGCTGGGCTGAGAACCAATGTACTTTCTACTCCCAGGCAGCATCGCCAAATAAATTCCAAATTTGTATCAGGACCAAAGATAAGAGTGTAAAAAGAATGTTTCTACTGAGTTTCTTCAGAGAAACAAAGGCTAACTCCTGACAATAAACACTGAGGTATGCATTGTTCTAGCCAGTTTGTTGGAATGAGAAGTATTTAATAGCACTCTACTGGAGCATTGCTTCCTTTAACCACAAGAATAAAAACAGGCTAGGTAGGTACGGCCATGTTGAAAGAACACATCTAATTTCTGCCTGGTCCCTCTTTGATCAAAGATCTCCATTACTTTGTTGATACTAAGTGCTCTAGGTAACTCTAGGACCAGACTGTGGAAAACAACCTCCCTTAGTAAAGTCCATTTTGATATTTTTCAAACATGGAGGTAGAAAAGCTGGCACCTAATGAATCTACAGGCTGCACTCCATATGGCTAACAGAGCAAACAAATACAAGTTTTCTCACTCTTCTTCTCCAGAAGGCAAGTGCTACATAAAACCTGGGAGGCTTTCCAAAATCTAAAAGCCTTACTTCCAGCGCACACACTATTACTGCTGTGGAATAAAAGAGCACTCTGAATTTTATTGCAAACCATAGACTGTCCTTTATACAAAGGCTTCTCTCCTTGGAGTGATGTGTTCATTTTTGATCAGTCAGGAATATTTCATATTCTTCTGTTGCGCTTTTGTCCTTTTACTCTTTTAATTATTCAGTGGAAGAATATACTCACACTACCCTTTCTGTGAAATGAGATTTTTTTTTTTTAATGAGACTTTTAATTCAAATAATGCCTCTGATAGTTTCCCCTCTTCTTAGCCAGACCTGCATGCAAAAGGTGCATTGCTTTTCACTACCACGGATCAATATTAACATGTTTGTGCCGGTACAGTTTTTTGCACAAATGACACTGGAGCAATAGAATGATTCCTGCAGCTGTATGAAGGCATGGGCCAGTACAAAAAACCCTAATGTGACACTGATGATACTGAGATAGAGATAGGTATGTATGTGTATAAAAAGCAGAGGCAGAACAATCAAGTTTGCAAGGTAGCATATGATTTCCCACCACTGAAATTAAGTAAGTTCTGATTTCAAAGGCAGGTTGGATTTTGCGTTCCAACCTTTTCCAGAAGAGAACAATATAATCACTAAATCCTCTAAGCGGCCACTGAACTGACTGAAAGAGACTTGTTTAGGTGAGACAAAATACCATTGTGCTTAGAAAAACAAGAGATTGAGGAATGCAGCAGCTAGTGACAAGAACGAGTCTGAAGCTACTTACGCTCGCTGGAACTCTGGGATGCTGAAAATGGCTTGCATGACAGCATTGAGGTAGCAGCTATTTCCCAGGTTCTTCATGCCAGTGTATCCTGGGCCGTACATGGGCTTGAGTTTCACACCAGCTTCTTGAATCACTTCCCATTCAGAGACTCTTGGTTTTATATCATTATCTCTTAGCCCATTCTCTGTCTGAAAGCAACAAGATCTTTTTTAATCTGTTTTAGTTCTACAACAATTATGCTTCCACTATCATCACCACCAACTTTGTGTTCTATACTCTAGAAAAGTCAAACCAATAGGCAAAAGGAGGTAAGCCCTGCACGTACAGGAGAAGATCAGGGTCAGACGGCTAGCAGCTTGTTCTTCCAATATACCTTTTAGCTCTTTACCACAGACCACAGGCTCTTTTGAGCGTTCCTAGTTGTGACCTCAGTCCCAGCTGGGAGCTTCACTTCTCTCAGGGCTGTGACCTCAAGCATCAGCATCTGCATTTTTTCAGGTTTCACGTTCTATTTGTAATGGCCAGGAGTAGCTGCTGCTGTAGAAGCTGGCGCTAGCAAACAAACCAGATGAAAAGCTGCAGATCCAAGAACTCTTCCCTTCTTTCAAATGGGAAAAGCCAAAATGTGCAATGCTAAAGTTTCTCCCCTTTAGAGCTCAGCTTTCAGCTTTTGGATCCACAGCTCGTTCACAGTTTGTATGTGCAGGTCACTGCAGTGTCGTTTACCGCTAGCACTGCTTCACCACTTCACTTAAGAATTTTTCAGACGGGTCTGAAAACTGGAGGCAAAACTTTGCAACAGCTGAGACTAAGTTTTCAAGGTTGCTGAGTAAAAGAGGTTTTCCAGAAAGATCGCTGGATAAAAGACACTATTTATTCATTATATTGACAAGGAAATTAGCATACCAAAAATACTAGCACCATGAAGGCTTTTGAAACTGCAGTTTGACTCTTCTCTATCATTTTACAGTTATTATTAGTTTTCTCTCCCTTTGGGCAATTAAATACACTAAACCAGTACCACGTTTGTTCTTTTTTAACAGTTTTCATGTTCAGGTTCTCAGGTAGTGATACTAGGCTATGTGCTTCAGTGAAAAAATAAAAATAAAAACAAAGCCACCTGCCTTTACAAACATAATCCATTCAGACTTCTTAGATGATTTAAACAGAACTGGAATCAGCACCCACTAAGATACAAATTATTAAAAGGAATTCTTTACTAACACAGACCAGCAACATGTTCAGGAACAGGACCCTTTTTGCCGCAGTCCCTTTCTAGCATACCACACCACAGACCATGCTGTTTTCTAGACTTGAGACAAGGTATTTTTTCATTTTGTAATGTATTTACTAACAAGACCTAAACTGAAATTTATAACTTTCCATAAAGAACCTTTCAACCACTTTTTTACTTACCGATTGCTTAAGATCTTTTGCTTAAGATTTGTATCCGTTTACACATGCAATAGGCTTTCCTTCACACACTGTAATTAAATATTCTAGATATTATTCTCTAACTGAATGAGGTTTTTCATCTTGAAGGAAAATGGTATACAACACATGAGAAGTGAAATGTGTAAGTTAAAGACTACAAAGGAACTCTTTTGGAAGGCGATTTTCGGATTTGAGAGTAATGATCCGCTCATCTCAGACCTCAGAAAATAAAACATGAACTGACTGGCTGAACTTTACAAAACTAAATACTATCATAACAGTCTGAAGGAATGACACAAATATAAGCTACAAGTATCATTCTTCTCCCGTTTCTCTCCCATCCCCAACTAAACAACAAGTAAACAACAAACTAAATAAAAGATGGATTTCCTACCACTTGCATCTGCAGCATATCAATTCCAAAGTGTGCCAAATGTTTTGCTATATGAGGATCTAAAACCGGCTCCTCTTCATCAAAGGAATAGACATCTACAAAAGCAGAGAGAAACAGATGAGCTGTAGTATCAAATATTACCCCTTGTCTTTGTTTACCAACATTGCATTCTCAGTACATGACTGACTATGCAAGATGCCTTAATCACATTCTCTAAGTTTAGTTACGACCAGCAGAAAAATGCACATCCACAGACCTCAGTAAATATCATAAATGTTCTCAACACAATCACCTCAACTACTCTCCTCAAAAGAAATTACATGTCCTCACAGTATTAAAACCTAAGAATATTATAGTGATCATAGTATTCCCCCCCTCCCAAATAAGAAATTTGTAGTGAAAACGAAGAGCGGGGTGGCAAAATTCTCAGATACGTGGCCAGTCCTCATTTTGAACACAGCGACAAAAGATTCTGAATTTTTGTGGAGCTACTAGATACAAGCAGACGCATTAAAACTGCGAGTATATAGGGCGAACTGACTACCGCAAATGGTATTTTAATTTCTAGCACAGTTTAAGGAATCCACTTATGCCCTTTTCCCACAGAGATGGAGGGAGAACTGAGAAAAACTTTATTAGAAATGAAGACGTGTTTATTGCGTTGGACACCATTGGATTGGACTTCGAAGATTAATCTTGTGGTTATGGAGAATGGCTGATTTCATGACTGAGGTGTCTTGCTTTATTGCATGGCAGATCTAGGTTTCAGTTCTAGCTCTATGATGGGTCCTTACGGCCTTAAGTAAAAGCCCACAAA
Source organism: Rissa tridactyla (assembly GCF_028500815.1). NCBI lineage: Eukaryota > Metazoa > Chordata > Aves > Charadriiformes > Laridae > Rissa > Rissa tridactyla. The sequence goes on from NC_071471.1 coordinate 2,700,781, forward strand.
CGTTTAGGCAGGGCAAAGTTCAAACTGTGGAGGGAAGCAATATATCTAGTGATGATACTTTCATTATGAAACCAAGTTTAATAAATACAACAGAAGGACAAAATGGTTGAGAGAAAAAAAAACATTTTTAGTGTTTACCACGCTGAGCCCAGGGCAGGTTTCACCTACTTGAACCAAGAGGAATAAAGCTGCAGGCATGATAAAAGGATATAAGTGGTAAGACACGCACTAGTAAGACTTGAACAGGCCTTCCATCTTTTCTCTTCTCTGGCCTCTTCCTCTGTAGTGAATGACTACTCCCCTGCTTTGGTCTCTACTCGTATCGAACCCCAGAATCCCTCTGCTACTCTGCCTGCACTTCCCTCAGCCAAGTTTCCTTCATGCCCAGCAGTTTCTCACAGTGACCTTGCCCCATATGACCAGATCTAGGCTGACAGAGAAAACTTAGCCAGGAGAAAGATGAAACAAACTCAGAAGAGAGCAGGAACCCAGAGGAAGGATGTTCACAGCACAAATACCACTTCTGAAAGGTCCTGACTTTTCAACTACAGACCCTGGGTCTGATTTAGCCCATCCCCAACATGAGACTTTAACAAAAAGGCAGGCTACTTAAAGTCTGCTAGTACCAAACCCACACTGAAATGAGAGAATTGTACAATTGTGTAGGTTGCAAGGGACCATCAATAGGTTGAAGGTTAGCCAAGAACTCAAAGACTTAATGCAACTTTTAAAATTTACCAGCCCTATGAAAAACATTAACTGCCTCAAAACAGGGAATTGGGCTTTTGAGTCGTGCTGCCAGCTGCTGATTAGCCATTAGACCCTCTATTAACATTGGTCCCGATGACCTCTCTGGCATGTGTGTGACTGTAGCTGCCCATCTGCTGGAATTCCACTGCGTGGTAGCAAGCATGCCCAGATGACATGACTGTTCATCCACACACACGAGATCACAACATTCCCATAGTCTTCTGGTGAGGTCACAGCACAGCCAAAAGATCCTGTAAAGTTCAAACACCTAATGGAATGAGATTACACATCAACTAATCTTGGGTGACTACTTTCAATGTGGAAGCTTTGATTTTGTTTTTCTCAGCTCTGGCGAGTGAAGAGAGAGCAGCCACCAGGGACTACTGTCCCAGAGCAGCAGAAATGGAACGCAAGACACATTAATCTTTTGCTCAAGCCCAGTTCGTGTCACACATTTTAGTTCTTTCTGCTGTGTAGCAAACTTAATTTCATGGGAGAGACAGAATTCACTTACTTCGAAAAAATCAAAGAGCAGTAAATGAAAGAAAGAAGATGAGAGCCCCCAAACACAGGTCTGTAGTGCTGTCATATGGACTCCAGTAGATAAGAAATGTAGACAAGTCAGCAAAGGTGACACACAAAAGATGGTATCATTAGAACGAGAAAGGGGAAAAAGGAAGGAATAAGGGGGAAAAAACAAACAAACAAACAAAAAAAACCCAAGAAAAATCTGAGACAGACAACACAATATTATTAAACAGAGATTAATCATTATTACTCATATTATGGTAAGAAAAGAAAGATGACAATGCTACCTGTAGTTCCTTTTCTTCCACAGCTCAAGATTTACACCTGTTCTGGCTGTGTAACATCACTCCTTCCTACTTAAAGCATAATAGGCAATGGCAACCCTGTCCCTGAAGAAACAAGTTGCTCGGCATCCCGCAAAGAAGTATCTTGCAATTGCTGAGACTGGCAGCCACAAAGCAACTCATTCAAGTACCTGTCAGACAGGGTTTCCCACTGCCAAACCCCCACTCCATTCCTCAAACCAGTTTCAAACACACAACCTCACAATAACTTGAAATCTAAAGGTATGGTCGAGAGAGGCAGCAGGCAGCGCAGTCTGCTGAGTAGCACTCAACCTGTTGAAGCAAGCAACTTTTCTGACTCTCTTGTGCATCCTGTCCAAGAGTGCAAGACAGAAGATTTGTTCAATTTCTGCCCCGATCCCAGATCTGTTTGGTGACAGAATGCTACAAAATGGGGCTAATGCCCCAGAAATCTTTCATGATGTATTCAACACAGATTTCTCAAGAGAAGACAAGGAGATCTCCTCTGCTCCCTCTGTGTACATGTAGGGTAAGTATAAGTGGAATTCAGGCACCACCTCTTTCTCCTTCTTACTGATGTGAAAAAGGAATAAGTTATGTCAGCAGAGGGACTAATGCTTATTACTCCTCTACCATCACTTCTTCACCTCCAGCCCAGGGAAGCAGAAACCAGACAGACTGCGTCACAATCAGCCACAGACCTTCTTTCCTGAAGCTCATTTGTCATCCAGCCCTATCGAGAGGTTATGATTACCACTGCAATATAGATCAGAGAGAGAATAATTCCTGAAAAGGAAACAAGGAGGGTTGGGGGAGGGAAGTCTTTTCTATAGGGAAACCAGGAAAATGTCATCCAGAAGAACAAAGATCTGCAGGGAACAGCTGGTGCCCCTCATTCACAGGGAAGGATGACAGCCTGTCCTTTGTTATCCCAAAGGCCACCTAAGAGAGGAAGCAGCTGATCAGTGGAAGGCAGAAGGACAGCAGCCATAAGGAAACAAGCACTGCTGCTGAAGATGAGAACAAAAAGAAAAAAATATTGAAAAAAAACACTAAAGAATATTCTGTTTATTTTTTAGATGCATTTGAAACTGGGCAAATCCTAAACAACTTCAATAACTGAGAGACTCGGATAGAAATCATTTGAGACCAGGCTCATGCAAGGAAACAATATTCCATCTGGGAAAGAACAGAATGAATTTTGCTCAGTGTTTCTGTGGCACAGCTGGTTGAATCTGACTACAGTCTCCTTTCCCTGACGCTGAATAGGACTTAAAGATAAAAAACTCTCAACTGATCTGTGTTAAAACAAGGGGCTGCTCTAAACAGCTATTTTTCATCCATGTGGTCATAAGCACTAAAACCAAAATATAATCATGCTATGTGTTCTTCCGTTTTTTATTTCTCTGTACAGCTGCAGCAAAAGCTTATGACTTTTTCAGCTTCTCATGTTTTTACTCCATCTAATCCTCTCACACCGTAATCCTCTCCACAGCAACAATGCAGAACATCACACTCAGAGAATAGGCAAACAAGAATACATCTACAGCTTTTTTCCCCTCTTAAGATCAACAGGCGTTTTACAAATGAGCATCACAGCACCCATGAAGATGAGCATCCATTAGACTGAACAAAACGTTACCAAAACAATAAGGAAAAATAGTACAGTTTCCATTATGATGAAAAAGCATACATGCTGATAAGAACAGACTTTTCTGACTTCAAAAATCATTACCCTGTAATTGTTTCTATATTACATAAGACTGAACCACTTGCCCTAGCAAATGTAGCAGAACTGAAAAATACCACTTCTCCGGATTCTGCTGTTTCAAAATAATACCATTCTTCTATCATAAATCTACTATTATACAAACTCAAAAAACTATTTACACAAAATATAAAACAGGAGAAAAAGAGCAGATAAAAAAGGTAAGGGGCTTCTCCAAATGGAGTGCGTGTCATTCTTCCCAGCCCCAATGAAGATTCGCAGACTCACAGGGTTTTCTTTCCTTTATCGGTTTCTCAAACATTTGTACTAGAAGCATAAACCCATTTGGTAATAAACAGTCTTATTAGACACCCTTAGTCGCATGCACAAAAGATACCCCATCTCAGAACCTGCCAGGTGGCTGACCTGCTCCATCAGGAGTGATAGTTCCCAACTTCACTGCCAGGGGATAACCCGTCTCCTTGTAGTGCTCTATTGCGTGCCCATTGCCCCCACTGCCATCGAAGAACCACTTCCCACACAGCACTGAACCATCTGTCAGGTTTAGCCACAGATTCTCCCGCAGGTCACATTTTGAGCATTTCCAGCCGCTGTAAGAGAAAACAGGAAGGAAGGACAGAAATAAGTAAGGCAGGAACCGGTCCTTTATTTCCACTTATGGTAGGTCAAACCAAACATACACACCCAGCCTGGAGTCATGCAAGAGAACTGTCGTCTTAGTTGCTGGCTTTAGTTCTGTTACTCTGGACTGTATTAGAGAGCCTACAATGAACAAACCTTACTACCCTCACCTGGGGGGAATTCTAACACCATTGTCTAACTGTACAAGTGTTTTGGCATGTTTAGATGCCTGTAGCTCTTCTTCCCAGGAGTCAGGGTCCTGCTTCCTGTAGGGTGATTTTGCGCTGAGGAGTGCGTCACAAGCTATCGTCACCTGGAAGACAAATGAATGTCAATCAAAACCTAACAGGATTCAGTGACTGGACAGAACTTGGCATTCAGCCCATTGCTAACCACATACAGAACTGGATATCAGTAAAACTATTTATATACTTAAATATGCATGTAATCTTCTAGACTGCAGTTGTTGTTATTTTAGCAGGGAAGTAAGCACGACATGTACTATGTGAGCTTCCCTGGGACAAGCTGGCATCATAATAAGAGAAGGAATACAGGAGGGAAAAGGAAATCCAAGAAACAAAGACAAAGCAGACTTTTAAAAATCACTGACACTCTCTTCTATTATAGCTGGTTAAGAAAGTTCTTTATGTAAAAACAAGCACCACACATCAGAAAATAAAGCACCATCTTGATAAAAACTGAAGCAGGAGACAATTCCTATCACCACTTGCACACACTCACTGACCAGTGCTGGTAACTCTTCTATATTGGGTAATGAGATTTCATAGTGATCAGGAAATATAACGAGTTTTGCTTCATCTTCATATTCAAAGTCATCACTGTTGAGATCACTGTTTGTTTCTAGATCTGAAAAACAAGATGGGGAATGTTAGGAGACTGTCCCGAGACCAAGGTTCCTAAATTGTGGCTGGGGTACCACTCTGAAGCATTGCTTGCCTGGCATCAGCCTGCAAGTTGACACTGTCAATAGTTTCTTCCAGCTAGAAATGTTTGTGAAATCCTAATCTAAACTGAAATCTGCAAGAGGATGTTCTGACGACCAGAATTTCCATCTTAATCTCAACCCCAGTCAGGAATTATTTATCCCCTCTCCAAGCAGCGCACTGTTGCAGACGTCACATTCTGGAAAGCAGCCAAAAAAATTCTGCTCATTTTGGACAAAATCAGGATGTGATACTGCTGTGCCTTTTACCCAAGATCTTGAAACACTATAAAATATGGAGACCAGGTCACATTACCCATGCCCAAATTGCAGAGCAGGAATAACGCACCTCTGTTTCAGCCCCCCTTATTTTCCAGACCTGGCTGAAACATGCTATGGCTCCCATGCATCTTGAACCTGTGGCCTTTCCTCCCATGAAGACGTCCATGGCTTGTAGCATTCCTGCATCTCCTCCATAGTCTCAAATAGTCAGTACAGTTACACCAACACTATCCGTCTTGCAAACTCCACTCTGTAATCAGTGTAACTATCTATTTAAAACACACTTATTAACTAATAAAGCTTTCCTTTGAAGATCAAGCCTTCCATAGTGTTCACGTAAACTCTTATTCCAGTGTAAGGATGACTTTTTTGCTTAAATATGAGCCTTGATCAAGCAACATCAGCTAAAATGCTTGTCCAGAAATAAGTCGACCCAGGGAGAAGCCAGGCGGGCATACAAGTAACTAAACAGCTAGAGTTTTTATCTCTAGCTTCATCAAAAACATAATTATCCCATAGTGACAAGACTACATTAAAATCTTGCTCAGTGCTTTCCAGGACAACTGAGAAAGTTAAGACCAAACATGTGCCTGTTGTGTCAGACATTTCACAAGATTCAATTGCAAGAACAGCCTGGGCAAGGATGGGATTTTCTGGATCCTTCTCCCATCTGGAGATGCCAGATCTGCTGTATTCCGATGTACCAGTCAGTCACTGACATAATAAGGTTCAACCAAGAAAGAAGATGCATTAGCAGTAGCTAAAGCTGGCTTTTATTCACTCCAAGTAACTGCATATGCTTAATGAGTCGCTCAATACTAAACGAATATGGGCAGCAACCACTGCACTCTGGGAATGCCTGAAATCTCAAATGTATATTTGGGACAGAGGTGAGGATGACAGAGGCCAGACTCAGAAAACTAAGGTCTCTATTTACCCAGTGGGCAGTAACAGCCTCAACATCCTAAGTGATAAAATAAGTATCAAAAGATATTTTAACTTGACCTGGAAAAACCACCTCTTGAGAGGAACATAATCCAGTTTCCATTCAATTCCTGCCTCACCTGCTGCACCAGCTAGTCCTGCGGGGTGACAACACCCACTGTCAGCGACTTCCAGCATCACCACCTCTTTCTCAGCAGCAACCAACAAAAGCCCCTTCTCGTTAGCTGCATATAGACACAAAAGCAAGAACTTTTTCTTATACTGAAAGCATGACATTTATAAAGAAAATACTACTTCACTACTAATTCCCTGAATCACATTATTTTCGTAACAATCCCTTCCCTTTCTGCAGCATAATAGAGATAACCAGCGACCTCACTTTACTCTGGTCTTCTTTCCCAGCTTGTATTACAATCCTGTGTTTCAATAAAGTAGTGAATCTCAACAGATGCAGTCTGCAACAGTAAGCTCTTTTGCTCTACGAAGCAAAGAAACAGAGAATTTTCACGTAATGCCCAGAACTTCAATGGTGGCCAGCATAGCAAAACTAAAAGTACTGACCATCTCCTAAATATGACAATGATTCCTCAGAGAGGATAACAACTCAGTGGATGTAAACAGAGGTTTAAAGGCAGCAAACACCTCTTCCGGGGCCTGCAGTCACACACGTCGCTCAGCCACCAGAGGGAACCTGAGGACAGCTCACATCAGCTGCTGTTATCTGTAGATACGAGCAAGACCTGCTGGTATTTTCATTTCCTTGCGATACTGACATTAAGTTTATAGTATTTTCAAGCCGCTACACAGAAACAGCAATGATACAGCTGCCTGGGTTCAAAATTCAGACACACATTTCAGCTCATCTCACAAGTCAAACAACATCAGCCAGACAGTAGGGACTTTACTGCTACTGACCTGACCTGCATTTGAACTAGTGATCCTGGGATGAAAGACTGAGTATCCTATTAGCAATCATCTGCTGCCATCTAAGGACTTCACACACTTCGGAGCATCAGCCTTTTGTGTGCAATGGGTAGGGACGGAAAGTTCCTTTTTACCTTCTCAGACTTCATAACGTTCACGTTACCAGAAAAGCAGAAAACAATGTCCTGTCAGCGTGGCATTCTGGATGTCTGACACACTGATACAGCAGCATCACACTTCTTATTTTAAAGAAAGATGCACACCGCTTCATAATTTCCAGGAAAAAAAAAAACATGAGGATTTAACTGGCAATTCCACTTTTGAAGGTGACCAGGTAAAGCTAGTACACTTCCACTCCACACACGTACTCCCTCTAAATAGGAACTAAAAGGACCACCAGTGCTTTTTCGCAATTATCACTCAGTTTCTCAAGGTTCAGATCCAGTACGTAAGAGCGGAAAGGACTTCTAAGGTCACTGACTGAAATCCCTTGATACAGCAGATGACCATATAAACTAATCCCTTTTATTGACTGGCAGACAGGCCCCTTAATGGTGTTCAGTTGAAAACCCCCAAATCACTACTCATATTTTAAAATTTTGGCTTGTATGTGCTGAGAGCCAGAATTGCTAAGTTCAGTAAGAAGTTCGACCTGCATCATATTTTCTGTGCCTGTGCAAGGGCCAACATGGCTAAGAAAGCCATGAGCTTAGATATAATAAAAACAGACGACTATTACTTCAGAAGGCAATGGAGCCCACGCTAAATGAGGGCAGAGGCTGACCCTGTAGCCACGGGGCATCATGTGCAGTCTGCGGGCAGTTTTCAAACTTGGATTTTATAAATTGTGTAGAATTTGAGAGAGGAAGAAGAGTAACTATAGGAAAGCAGAGCAGGGGGAAATCTACTTACAAATGGAGGATATTTGATTACACACTACACTTGATCTTAGCCAGAAGGCTGAGAAGCAATGGTGATGGTGTGTGATAATGATGGTTTTGTCAGTGTTTTATCCATGGCTGGACTTGATGATCTGAAAGGCTCCTTCCAACCTAGACAATTCTATGATCAAAAATTACTGTAACCCTAAAGGCACTGAAAAATATGAACTTTCAAGCGCTATACTTCATACAAAGCTGTTTCTTGGACAAGGATGTTCTTCCAAGATGCACTGTGAGTAGAAGAATCTCTGGGCAAAAAAGGGTTTACTCAGTTCTAAGACCGAGCCACAAGACAATGAACCAGTTTGTAATGTTTTTAAAGAGCTGACAGCTTGATGGTGAATGTCCACATGACATTGTTTCCCTTCTAGTGGACTAAGAGCTTTACGGTGCCTCCTCAGAGCCCCAGTTAAACACTGTGGTCACTAAAACAAAGTGTCTGTAGGTCATAAGTGTTGTGCTGGGAGGCTAGGACGACAGGCAAAGCAAAATAGCACACATGTTAAAACAGAGGCTCGACTGACATCGTTATTTTGGGCAAGCGGTCAGTAGAGTAAATTTACTCCAGCTCACAGGCATCACATTAGCGACAGTGAGAAATGCATTGCTTCTGAACTAACTGAAAACAGCAGCTGGAAGTGGAAGACAGAGTACTGTAAACCAACCCACCAGAGGGGAAGAAAAGGAATGGACGTGCCCAGATCAGATTTAGACAAGTTACCAACAGACTGCACTAATAATAGTGGCAAAAGGAGACTCCAGGCAGGACCCCCAAACAGGATTTCCTGTGCCTATAGATGCGTCTGTCTGCGTATGAAAGGGAATACAAACGTGCAAATTGAATGAGGATGTTGACTAGTGAGCTTGCAACTAGTTTTGAAACCCTAGAAAGACATCTTAGGAATCTGGGCTTGATCCGGCTCTCACTGAAGCAATGGGCAAATTTGTATTGACTTGGAAGTAGAAGACTGAGTCTTTAAATCAAATCATTTCCTCCTGAAGCCTCTAAATAATAGTGATCCACAGTAGCAGCCCTTTGCAAACTATAAGCTATTCAGTTCGGTTTTCAGGCACATCTAAAAGACTGACCTCATCAGACGAACTATAAAAAAGAAGAAATTAAAAATAATTTAGAAAGATTCACTTTAGAGTCATAACGTTCTCCTTTCTGGCAAAAGGAAAAGCAAAATTTTCTAGTAGGATCATTTGGATCATTCACTACTTGCCAAATAACATTCAAATTGCTTGCTACATCTCCAAAGCATTAGTACGCTGTTCTTATTGCTAGATATAGACCTCACCCCTTGGATTTCTGGCACAGTCATGGGTTAAACAAGCAAAGTTAAACAACACAAATTCAAATTCTTAACTATTTTACTAGCAGCATTAGCCTTTGTTAACCTAGCTTAATTTCTGCAGTTCTACCTAAACCAGCAAACTGTTAAGACTCTATTAGTGTAAGGTATCTGCTCAACATTCCGTACTCAACTCAACTTTAGATGGCAAAACCAGAAAGCAACACCTTCAACTCATGGTATAATAGTTCCACTGCCACCGTTGGGGAGTATGCACAACTTTACTGGGCTAAAATTTAAAAATATTGTCAGGAAACACTCAATTCCTTCTAAATCACAGCTTTCCATTCACAGATATATACTCTATATGCTTACTTACATAAATATAAACTTAAACCACTGTGGTAAAGGTCTTCTTCAGAAGCTTACCAAACAAAAACATCCTTACTGAAAACAGAGCTCTGCTACTGGCTGCTGTGAGATCTAGGAGAGTTAAGTGGAGCTGTGATCAAATCCAGTATGGCCACTTTTATGAATGGTCTTTACCTTTGGAAATGGTAGCCACAAGCGCATTCACAGCCCTAGGCAGGCAGGTGCCATGCAAGAAAAACTCAGCAAGTTTATATGTTCTCACAAACTTTCTAAGTGGATGCTTTCTCTTCCTTTCCGAGTCCTTCTCTGAGATCAACTGTGTGTCGTGGATACTGCTCCTCACTAACACTCCCCACCAGCAATTACCATCCTCACAGATCTGCTGACAGAGCTGTTCATTTGAGTACTTCCAAGCACTTAATTGATGGGATAAGTTAGCCCTGACTTTGCTCAAAACAGAGCTCAGACAACTGGCTGCACTGGCAGATACTGCTGTGGTAACTGATCTGGAAGAGGACATCTGTCTATGGACAAGTTTTATGACAGCCACTCTGCCAGCTCTGCTTAGCCAGGTCCAGGCTCTGGCATGGATCAACAGATGCCCAGGAAGAGGGTACCAAAACAAGGCAAAACTGCAGTGATTCCTCCCTCAGTGTATACCTCCCAGCTTCCAAATATCTATCGGGGTTTTTTTGTTTGCAGGGGGTGGGTGGTGTGTCTGTGTTTGATTGTCTGGTTGGTTTTGGAGAAAGAGGCACAGGGGGAGATACTACACACAGCTGTGGTTTCTTTCTTCAAAAGAGAGGTTCACTTCTTATTTATAAAGCAAAGTAATAAAGAACAAAATATAAAATGTTGCTCTACTGATGTTCCACTTGAGTCTTTCACTGCTGCTAACAACTGAGCTGACATTTTCACCATTCACACCATCTCTCTCTCAGAAATACCTTTCTGAACAGTAATAGCTAATTTAAACCACAACACTGTGCACATACAGTTAAAGCACTAGTCGTCTTAGCATTTTTCAACATTTATTTCATCTATTGTTTAGTTACTCAGTAACACATTAAAAATCACTTTTAGATTTAATCTCTTAGATAATTTTAAATCACCCAGCAAACTCCATTTCCTCATTTTTCAGTCCCTCTCCAGACCATTTACTATCGCATTAATTCTTCATAATTAGAGCATTATGGAGGACGCTGCTGATAACTCCTGGGAGTAACAGGTCAGGGGGGCTCTGCTTGTAACTCTACTGTAAGAACTGGGCCTCCAATCCCTTCAATACGAGGATCTTCCTTCTTATTCTACTACTCCTTTTGACCAGGATCTTGTAAGGAATATCATAGTACATTCTGTTAATCTAATTGCTCTTATTCACATAAGTCACTGAATACATAGGGGGACTGCAACACATAGTCCCAGAGCATTTTGGCAGACCCAGAACCATTACTTCACTTTGGAAAATCCAAAAGGGTTCTTTTCTCTTCTGTCATCTTTATATGCCTTTCTATCAATTCTGATCCATTCTTTTTCTTACAGATGGGCTAATATGAAAATTAAATTTAGTGATGATACTTCTCCTGGTCCATCATGTCTTTTTTTTTTTTTTCCCCCCAAACTGGTATCACGTTTATCATATTGTGGCTGATTTAAACAAGAGGTTGCATACCAAAGACGACAGTGCAGCTGTTTCTTATCTGAAAGATCTGAGCCTTGTGAAGTCATGGGGAACTACCACCTTGCCCCATCAATGAATTTCTTTCCATTTTACAGACCAGATTTAAAACTTCTTTATGCGATAGCCACGCATATTGACAAGCACTAGGTACCTTCAAACTTGCCAGCCTAGATAATAATGCAGTGAGGATACTACTCTATGCATTGTGATGCAGCCAGTCTGCTTTAACTATCACCCCAAATCCCCTGAAAGCTTGCACAGCCTGAGCTGCAGTTATCATAACCACACTGCCTAGCAACACCTAAATAATCTAGATTAAAGGCAGTTCACACATTTCAATGGACAATATTATGCTTCCTGATTACATAGAACACTGACAGCCCTCCAGCCCTATCCAAAAGAAATACAAAACAAGCCCAAAACCTAATGCCCATGCACACACTTTGCTATGGATCTTTTAATGTTTAGGGAAAGATAAAGCTTTCAATTGAGTGACCCAACCAGTCTGTGTTTCTGTTGCATTTGCTGGAGAGCAGCAGTGCTAGAAAGTAACCAGTGAGCATCCAAAAGATGTTTTCCTATTACTACACAGATTGAAAAGGGTTTAGTATCTTTAATAGCTTTACATCAAAGAGGATTATAAGAAGCAATGTAACAAATGCCCAAACTGGGTTGACTTTGTACACAACGCTTATATCTCTGGGCCTTCAGGGAATTATTCAAAGACACCTAGAAACAGAGTGATGTTAGAGTCACCCATTGATCATTGCCTATGCTTGTCTGGCAGGGTAAGCCCTAAATGGCAGGATACACATACAGGCTAGTGGCAGCCAGTTTGGTGCAGCCCTCTACCGTAGGTGCCCAAGGTCACAATGAGAAAGACAGAACTAAAACAACCTGTTAAGAAGTCCAGCAGCTCCAAACCAATGAGAAAGATGTTGGATTAAGAGGTAAAATGCCAGATTTTGCTAACCATCTCTGCTGCTCTCTCATGCAAAATTATCGAATCAGCTGACATCTCTGTGCTTTCCTTTCCTCAGCTATGAACAAGGACAGGAATAATTTGTTCTTTAAGCATGGACATAAAAAGAATAAAATTTGCTGAGCCAAAGAAGTGGATACAAAGCATTTGGATGCATGGAAGTACTATCTCAAGGATTAGAGCAGAGAGTTGATACCATTTTACTCCCAGCCAGCAGGGGCTGCAAAGAGGACTGCGGTAGAACAACAGACCAGATGAGATATATTTTCAAACGTGCATTAGATTCCAGAAGTGCTGAATTAAATGGTGATAGTTCCACGTGCTAAATCCACCACAGTGAAACTGCACCACCTTCAGAAGTTCCCTGGGACCAGGACACTTGGAACTGCTGCACCAGATCTGCTCTGTGGGAACAAAATGCTTGTGTGCAAGGATGGAATTTGAGGACTCCAACACGGCACATGAGAGATACTGTGCAACGTACACTGTGTGCTGGCATACCACAATGACAGGAGCCTCAAAGCGTAGCAGTAGATCAGCAAGAATAAAATTTGACCGTGCTTTTGTAATTCTTGCTTACACTCACATTGCTAACACTGTACAACTATTGCTGCATTGCAGCCAGCTTTGTTTCTGAACCAATTATTTTACAAGCATCCTGTGACAAACATTATTTTCAATATAAACTGACAAAAAATGGCGTTTAGACCAGCATCTGTGACTTAACAGTCTCTTCCTACAAGAGAAGTTTCATTTCTTTATGACTCATCTTAAGACTTTTTTTCTCTCTAAGTCCTCCTTGCAAAACTTACTCCAGACACTAACAACAACAACTAAATCGATCACAATCTGCAAAGGCCTCTTAGGGACACATTCCACAGATCAAAGCAATTCCAAAGGGAGGCAATGCTATTGTTTCCTTTTAGCCATAAGACTTGGCAGTGGTAAAGAAAATATTTAACCTCTTCATTACCTGAAGAAAAATTCACTATTTGCTATTAATACAGAGAGAAAAAATAATAGATGAATGAGAGGAATACCACAAGTGGTCGGAGGAGGGAGAATATAGACTTTACATCATTTCCCCTCATCCGTATTTATGAGGCCCTCAGGTTTTCTGGGTAATCTGAATCAATGGATATTGGATGAAATGGACATGGTAAGAAAACGGCTTTCTGTGAAGCAAGGGAATAACTGTGGACATAACAGAATAAGAACTGGTAAGAGATGCTCATGATATATGTTCTGTTGCATTCATTACAGGAGAGACCACAACATCACTTCGGAACATTTACCTAGGTAACAATTTTGCAATGCTAACAACCCTTCCTATCACCAGCCACTGTGCAGAACAGTGCCACACTGAGGCCCTGTTATATCTGAACATTAAGTAGTGATAAACATTTTAGCAAAAGGATGCTTTGTGGAAATCACAAAGAGAAAGAAGGGACAGAACTAGCCAAAAAATACCATCAAACCCTAGGCTGCTTGAGAATAGTTGAGGGCCTACTTTAAATTAAAATGTTTCAAGTATACATATACATATCACTTGACATACACCAAAATTGCTAAGAATTATTATTTATCTGGACCAACTTTAAAAACTAGAACGAAAAGTTAAAAAAAAAAAAAAAAAAACAAAAACCAAAAAAAACCACAAAAGAAAAAGAAAAAGGAAACCCAGAAGGAGCCCCAAAGCCAGACACAATGGTGGACAGAACCCAAGTAAACATGCAGACAGGGTCAAAAAAGGACTCTGTGAAAGCAGCTGTTCACAATACCTAAAAATAGCTTAGCATTCCTCCTTTTTGGTAAAGCTCCACCAGATGCCCCTGGTACCTTCTGGAAAGAAAGAAACAAACAATTAAAAATCTATCAAGTGAGACAACAGTAAATCAGCAACAACCCCATACCATCACCATTTCGAACACACATATATCTGTTCATGGTCCTTCTATTAAACCACAGTCCTTGCTGAGCAAGAACGTAAATCCTCTTCGTTCACTTCTGACAATGGGACTCATCATTGCTTACGACCCTCATGAAAGTGAGAAAGCCACTATCTGAATCCTTCATACTTTGCTGTTGGCAATTAAGCAGAGCATGTCTCACAGTCACCGTGGGTGACTGCTGTTCTATCAACAAGACAGGGACACCTAGCATCACTCAGACCTCTCACTACTAGATCCCCTACAGTATTTCTTAATGACGAAAGCTCAACAAGAGAGGGGAAGAAATCGGCATAAGGGAGTCAATCCTTCATAACTAATTCCAGTATGACCACTTTGCTGTGATTTATTAGTTCAGCTAATTTTCTTCTATCCAGAAAAAAAGGCCTTTCTGTCAGGATCCATGCCTGCTTCCACTAAGATCAATCCAAGTTACCACCATGCTTTCTTAACATTAGAAAGTATGGAGGAAACCTGACAAGACCCAAGTAATTATCTGGGGGGGATTTTATTTTATTTTTTAATTTAAGCACCACAGCAGAGAACAGTAACTTCCAAGTGACATTCAGTTTCAATCACTAATTTCCCAGTTCAAAATACCTCAAAATATTAGAGAAAACACCAGTAGGTGAGGAAATGTAAAAGTCAATGCACTTGCTTCTTAAGCTGTTTATTAACAGGCACCACTAAATCAAATCAAATTAAATCAAATAAGTCTCTGTGGCTATAATGCCAACGTGATGCATTATGCAGTGTATAATGTTAGTGTAACTGGCAAGTTGTTAGGCACCTTTTTTTTTTAATAATAATATTGGGATACAGCAGGTGGAGAGAAACCAGCCAAGAACCCGTCAGCCTGGGGAAAGTTCATGTTTGCCTCTGCTCCTTGGTAAGTGAAAGGGTCGCATATTTTGGGTGGTTCCCTTCACCATGTAAATAAAGCTTTGGCCAAAGCAGACTGCTTGAATCATCAGTGAGGTCTTATACATCATAGGAAAGTTTTCCATTCTTAGAAAGAGCAGATACCAACTAACACTCTTTGGCTGCACTTAAGAACACAACCTATTATCCATACATATGAGCCCAAGGGAAACTCAGGGTTGCAACTTCAGCATTTAAAAAAAAAAAAAAAATAAAATAAAATTCCTCAATGAAGTGAAAATAACAAGCACAACATTTTTTATCTTAATACTACTGGAATTTAACAAGTGGAAAGGAAGTAGCCAAGAATACAAATCTATTTTTAAAAAGCAGCAGAGAGATACAAGACAACCAGTTGCAAATACATTATGAATAAATTGCACATACTCCAAGGATTATAATAATATCCAGGAACCCATCACTGTAGGACATTTCATGCTTCTCTGCCCAGTGTTTTCACCAGGGCTGAGGTACCACTATAGACCAAGCTAAAGCTCTTCCTGGGGCTGAATACTAGCCAGGCAGTTGTGTATGAGTCATCGTGGCTGGTTTAAAAATTCTGAAGGGTGAAGTTCTGTGAAAAGGAAAAAAAAATCTATTTTCTTCATTAGGCTAAAGATCTGACCCATATTTTCTAATTGAATTGTGACAAGATACACAACTGATACTTATTCCAAATACCATCGGAAGCAAACGGATTTCTGCAGCAATGCAGTGCATTCTGCAAGGATGATGCCAAGGGAACCACAGGCAAGAATAGCTGCCTTACTAAAAGAATCTTAAGATAGCATATCCAATGCCTTTGGCTTTACTGTATCCCACACCATCAAAAGCTTGGCTTAAAAATACAAAACCACAATGCAGCATGTGCCAGACACTTCATAAAACTGTTCCAGTGAAGGCCTGATGTTTCACACTGCTCAAAGGAAACCATGGAGAGCACGTAAGAAGCCAACACTCATGGTAAACAAAATCCACAGCTAACGTATGAGGAATCCTATCTATGAGCCATGCTAGATGACACAATCTTCACCTGTACTGTATAGTCAAACACTGTTTCCTGCCACATTACCCAGCACACCAGTGTGTCACCACCTTCAAACATAGATGCCAGGCCCCTCTGCTACATCATGATACACAGGAAGAAAAACAGGAACCACTGAAGTAGTTCAATTGAAGGGGTACGCAACACTAAACAACAGCCAGTATATTTGTTTCTTCCGTTTGGAGTTCTTCACCCTCACCTTTATCCAGGAAAGGAATTTTCAAGGCCTCATTTTAGCCCCGGTTTACTTTAATATTGAAAATTCACAGGTCACATGCTGGAAGAAAGTTATATACAAGGAAAGCCAACAGGATTTCTGCCCGCCAATCTCTAGTCCTAGCTATCATCTTTCAGGAGTGTTAAATTCACTCAGAAGAACTGTTGCTAAAACTAGACTAGGCTCTCCAAAAACTCAGTTACCGTGTGAAGGAAAATGTTGCTATCACCCTTACACGGAAAGACAATTCTAAACTATAACAAACACCATTAACAATCTCAACTTGGGAGACATACAATCCACCTCACTATAATTCTGATAAGAAAATTAACAGTCATCTACTAGAATAAAATAAGTAGTCAGGGCATTTCACATAACTCATAACTTCATCACCCAGGGGAAACATTGCTGTAGAATGAGAAACGTGAAGTATTCTATCCCGCTCCAAGCAGCTATTTTAGGCCCTCTACCTTGCCAAAAGAGACAGAGCTTACAGGAGAGTGAGCAACAAGCAAACCCAGTGCCTTCCATATAGCTCAGGTCAGCAGTCATTAACAGCCCTTTAAAGATGCCAGACAAAACACATGCACATAATATGCAGACAATATGCATGTGATACACAGAGGCGTGTCATGAAAAAGACCACTGGAACTCAGGCAATGACCTGCCTTTAAGATCTGACTCTTTAGGGCTTTTGATTCATCTCAGAACTGAAGCTATAGGATTGGTTGGGATCCAAGCACCTGAATTTGATATCCAGCCCCAAATCTGAACATGTTCGTTTCTGTCATTCAAGGTTTGGTCTATGTCTGAAATGTGTTACTGAAACATGTTACTGAAATGAGCACAAGAGACACGAGAACTGCCAAGGTAGTTAGTTGGGAAGCCACAAGTCTCACCTCTATCACACGTCGTTTCAGATGCAAATATACACACTGTCCTGTTTTCCGGTAATGCCTTTCAATGTGTTCCCTTCCAAATCCCAGAAATGTGTTCATGCACACATAGAGACCTCCTTCTGAATCCTAAAAGGAATGACACAAATAGTTACAGCACAGAAGGAACTGATCAGGACAGAAAAGATGCAGCAAGCAGAAAAAAACCAAAGAATTGCAAACCCTTTCTGTTATCAGGCATTTAAAGCATGGCTTTCATAGCACATTATGCTGTTTACATTACCAGTCCTCTAAGAAACTTCCACATCATATCACAGCCTGTAGAAACTCATTGAAATGGCTTACTTTACAATTACAGATTAGTGAGCATCCAAATTGGAGGTCTAGAAGTCAGTCTTGAAAAATTCCATTTGAGTGCCCAATCCCCAGAGATTTGTACATGCAGAAATTTGTAAAGCATAGAAATAATGAAACACAGACATTTGTTTGAAATAGTCGAACTTTTTTTGGCCATTTTTTTGGGCAAGAACAGCATTCCAAATCAGAAGCGCAGCAGAGCTGATGGTTCAGGGACTGATTCAGCCACAACTTCTACTACTGATCACAATCTTGTCCAAGAAAAACAGATCTCAAGTGATCTTACAGCTCTTAGAACTGGCTAACAAGAAAATTGGCAAGTGTTTTGTGAACATTCTTCAGTATCTACCAGTGATTCTCTCTATTCATGCAGTGAGAGTGCTTGGAAACAAGGGCGCTACAAAATAAATACAAATATATATATTCCTGGTACCGATCACAAATGCTGGCATTTCAGTAGCATATCCTGGCAGGAGTTCCATCACTTTTTGCTCTCCCAAAAGCTGGGTGTTGATACTGGCTGTTATGAGGGCCTTGTTCCATTTTATCACCACTCCCAGATCTCTCCTCCATCATTCAGACTGCCAGGAGGACTTTCAGTCATCTGGTTCATTGATGTTAGATCAATTTTTTAAGCCCTCTCTAGCATGTATTGTTTTGAATAGGTGGTGCATAACAAAGATTGAGCCTTTCAGAAGCACCATGACCTTCCTGCTATTGTGAATGCATTTGTGCTATTGGATAGTACAGAACATCTCATGTTAAATTCCCCAAAGAACAACATGAATTAAACTCATCCATAGGCACCTTAGAAGGAAATTTAAAGAAAAATAAAAAATAAAAATCGTTATCTCCAGAAACAAGTCACATTAGGTGCATACATGAGCATAATCATGTATTGAGAATTGTTACAGCAACAACTGCTTTGAAAGGATACCATCTGAGAGTGCAATACCTGGAACATATCCAATACAGTGAACCAAGAAGTTTTCTCCTGCCTGGCCCACCTCTCTTTGGGGCTCTGCCAGGCAGGAACCTCCATTCTACCTCTGATCTCAGCCAGGTCCCCTCCCAGAGCCAGCACAAAGCTGGCCATCCTGCCCTGCCAGCCACGAGTTAGGCTCTCTCCTGTCCCGTGGCCTAATAACAAGTAGCAGAGGGCAAGTCTGACAGAGACCACAGCTGATCTCTGATACTTTCCTAACCAGCACCAGGTTGATACACCTTATTCTCTTCCAGAAAAGGAAGCTGAAGGGCTAATAGTGTTGAGCAGTTGTTGCTCATTTGATACCTGGCACAGACCAGCTGGGGCTTGACAAGTCTCCCCCTTCCTACCACTGCCCCAAAACCAGGCTTGAATGTGCCACTCTAAACCCAGGCAATTCTCCCCAGCTGGTTTCAAAGACTGGCACAGAGTATTTCTGTAGGAGTGGAAGGAATCTCAGCTTCTAGCTTACCTACAGCCTTTTTCCATATCTATATGCTACTCTTTCAAACATGTTCATTTTTATCAATAAAACTAAAGCCAGAACTGAAGAACTGCCTCAAACACCAATTAAATACTGGTACTTCCACAGCGACCAGCGGAGCCGTCGAGCTGAGAAACAGAACATGAAGAGAGACTAGAGAATGATGTCCTAGAGACCCCAAGACTTTCAAAAATACCCATCTCTTCTGCTTTTCTTAACATGAAGCAACACATACAAGCTTCAGCTTTCCAGATTTAGCTGAAAGATGAACATGTAATGAACTATACAGACATTGCTTTAATTACCTCTAAAGGACAAAAAATTGCATTAAGCATTCCAAGCTTCAAATACACGATCTGAAACAAGGGTTTAGACTATCTGCCATTCACACTTAACATATACCATGAAGTCATTCTTTCAGCATCTAGATATCACAATGATTATCTCTGCAGAGTAAATAGTAAAATATTTAGCCATCTCATTTCTGATCCACATAACAATTAACTGAGATTCTATTTAAAAAAAAAAAAAACCAACAAAAAACACAGCTCCTTTGAATTTTAAATATACACAGCCTCGAGAACAGACTTGATAGCTGCAATTGTGCTCAAAAGTAATAAAGTGGTTAAAAGAAAACTCCAAATCTGGTACTCAAAAAATGCATAAAATATAATTGTATTTAAAATGTATTACATTTATTTTAATTTCCACTACTCTTTCACAGATTTATCTGCTTTAAGGCCTATTATATCTTTGCTGTCTGCTGTTATATCCTATATTCCAAATACTTTTGCATTATCTCCTTCTGTGAGAAAGTCGTGGATGTGTCCTCTACAAGAGGATCCTACAGGCACCCAACCTAAATAAAAATATTTGGTCTTGTCACTCTAGGGTCTCAGGAACTTTGTTTACAAATTTGTTTTCTTGGAGACCATTCTCTCTTTCGGGAAGGAGTCCAAGAGACCACTGAACCGTTTCTGATAAGCAGCCTATGACAACAATCTGACACTTTCAGTATATGAGCTAAATGTAGAATCTGAGTAAGTTGGTTGTGGTTACTAACAAAACAGTTATTTCTGCTGGAGAACGCAGGCAGACTATTCTCTCACGCAACTTGGAAAGAAGTGTACAGGCTGTTCAAAAGCCTAAAAGGTCACAGCAAAACAGGCGCACCTGTGAAAAAGCCACCTTTGCAGAAGGTTGTATAAAGGATTAGGCCCCTGTTTGGTGCTCAAAGGACACTTGACTGCAATTTAAGCAGCATTTGTGCTCGTTAATTTAACCTTACTGAGCACACAACCAGTTCTGGGAAGAATGATGTTTTACATAGGCTGTGCCATGTAAATCTTTGTATCAATATTCATTTTAGATATGTGCGAAAGTTTATTCTGGAGGAAGGCAACATATCTAATGTACTGAAGACACTATTTTACACCAGAAAAACACAGCTTGTCCTGGGAGACACAATCAGGAATTTTAGCTGTTTTTTTTTCCCCTCCACGCTTGCCTCGGCATGTAGTGTGAAGTTTATGATAAAATAAAATATTAACATTGCCTTCCCTTATTGCTCCAGTCTAAAGACGTTGTTGGGGCACAAGTTTGTACTTGCTTAGGCCTTGGTCGCTACCCAGAAGGCCACGCGAGAGTAGGCCAGTGTTCTTGCCCTCTAAGCAGAAGGAAAAGTGATTGCTATTCACTGTATTTCTTCCTGTTTGTTGCTGCTAAGATGGTCACAGTATGCCAAGTGCTTTATTGATAGAGAGGGAGACGCACAGTCCGCACCAGGGAGAGAAGTACTTTAAAACATGAAGTAGCTCATCTTACTTATTTAGACAATAATTCATGTTTTGCAGAGGTAAGATGAGGAAGGAAAGGGACAGGGAATCCACAGTGAAAGAGCTAAAATGCTACAGTTACTCCCACTCAGGCCTGAAAAGCAGAGCAAGGAAGCTGGCAGATGAGAGGTCTGGCAAACACAAATGCTAATCCACAAGGAACCAGAGAGAGTTCACCACCGCACTTTACACACGCTCATGGCATCAGACAGTTATAGCTTTCAAACACTACTACCCTGAGCAGGATTTGAACTAATGACCTGTACCCCATTACCAAACCCCCGAACCATTTAGACCCCTGAGGGAAATCTAGGGTTTACCAATTTCAACTCCTGAGGTGGCTCAGAAAATAATGATTTTATAAAAACACAATTGCTGTGGTGATCTACTAACACAGCACACAGTTACAGACTTGGGCACAGTGTCTACTATACAGGTGTTTGCTTTAGATCCACTAGAACAACGGTAAAATGTGCTAATACAGGTATCAGAGAAGAGAATAAAATGGCACCTCAAGTATTCACAAGCCCCCACACCCAAATATAAAGAATGAGAAGTTTGTTCATCCTATCACACATAAAGTAAAAAGTGCCGGTTATGTCAGAGGGTCACTGGCTCCTCTGCTCATTCTGCCACAGAATATTCTCTAACATACACATATTGCATCGAATCCCACAATGGTGTAACTAAATGACAGGTATTGTATTTCGGGACAGGCTTAAAAATAATAACAGCCATTTCAGCACTTAATATTTATCTCAACAGCATATAGTAATTTACAACGAGGAATAAAAAGAAAGCCTGTCTCTCTGTCATGCACCAAAACTACCTACATTGAAACAAGGAAAAAAAAAAAACCAAAGCAAATCACAGGCAACCAACTGAACACAACAGAACACAGAGATGACTCCAGCAAAACAAAAAATTCATTTTCAAGCTTCCACTGCAACAAATGTGGTAACTTCCTTAAGGGGAGAGGAGAGAAGAGAGGGTGGGAGTCAACCCAAAAAATGTGTACCAAAGGCCAGGAACATATCTAATCACATTCAAAAGGAACATGGGGTATGAACGATGGCATAAGTCTGCCTTCTAGACAACTGTCCTCTGTCACCCAACGATGACAAGAAAGCAATGGTGACAAAAGGAAAGCAGAAAAGGAATAATAAGAAGGCAAAACTGGACATCTAGTAAAGAGGATAAGAAGGAGAAGCAACAGAATCAGAAAAGGGAACAGAACGACACAGACGTACACAAGCATTGACGTGAGAATATACACAAACAGTAAAGAGGAGGCATGTACTACTGGAACTGGTGAAAGACACGGGAAAAGAAGAGCTGGATTGGGCAGAGAAAGAAAGGACAAATGTCCTGGCAGCAGAAAATAAAGTGCTGGGCTTCTAATAACTGGACTGTTAGCTTCAAGCGCAACAAAATCCTTCTCCTGCTCTCCCTTAAAAAGAAAGACAGAAAGAGAGATCAAAGTTACTATTTACTATTTTATCACACTTTGTGACAGCAACATGCAAAATACTGAACAGTGTACAGAAACTACATGTCACTGAAATTAAAAATGTATCAGGACTCTAGGGTTCTGATGTTATGTGGACAACCAGATAAAGTTATATCAGCAACTATATTACAGTTTTGAAAGGTTTAAAGTCCTCCATGTTCTGGGCTAAATGACAACTAGTAAGGATGGCACTGGATATTTCCCTATGAGCAGATTGTTAAGCAATTGCTTCACAAAGATGTCTGGTATCTTCATTGCAGCTTCTAGACAGGCTCAGGGACAAGGCCAATCCAGTACAGCACTTAGAACATTACTGGGGAAGAAAAAAGCTGCGTGGGACAGTCAGTCACTAAAATGAAACCAAACCACCATTCCAAGAGGTGGCCTGACTGCTCACTCACGTGCACAAGGCATGGGCGGACTCCTGAGCGGGGCATACATAACTCCGAAGCAGTATCTTGTACAAGTCACATTCACAGGCAGGATCAAGGCTTCATGATAAGTGAGCAGATACAATGGCAAAAGCAACATTAGGTTGTGAGTTATCTGACCTGCAGCCAGGAATACAGAACTTCCACCCATCAATCAACACTGTTTGGGGTCAGATTATCCAGGTGCAGATTACGTGGGCCACTGATAGAGATGTCTCAGATCCATTGCGGTTTACTTCCCAGTACTGCAGCTTAAACAGTGCCACCTGTACTGCTTCCACGGCAGCTTAGATTTAGAGAGAGCCTGGTGATTTTTGCTCTGTGCAGACCCCTAGATGTACAATTCTGTTGCTCACAAAGACAGTGCTGTGCTTCCAGAACAGAAGATCTGGGAAGAAGAGTTTACAGGAAACCTAATGTTTCCACAGCAATTCAGCAGAACTCCAGGGCTGCCTGTTCATCTTCATCTCTGTATTTAGCTCCAGGTACCTTACAAAGTCTCTCTGCTACCCAAAATATTACAGTCCACCATCACTCTGGATAACAGGATAACTAAAGTTTGGTCATGCACAAATGGATTTTACCATTCTCCAACTTTGGAAGACCATTTAGTTAACCTTAGTGTCCTGGTGCACTCCCAGCCAGCAAAACACTTGCCCATGGGACAGCTTTGGTATCTCCCTGTGATGCAGCAGGGAAACCGCTGCTCTGATTTTTTGGGTGATCACCCACCACCAAGCAATTCACTGCTTCAATAACTTGGCCAAAAATCTTTCGTCTGGAGTATTTGATTTGCCTTGGTGCATTCAGTCCTCTTGGTTTTTTTCCTCACTGATGCTCCCGTCCCATCAATAGAAACAAGACACCAGCCTACCTCTCCCAGACAGTGGGCCCAGTGACTTTCTAATTTTCTTCAAGGAATATCGACCAAAGGAACAGCCAGATAGGAGGTAATTATTTCTAGAAAGTTTTATGTAGCACAGTTGCTGATATCCATTACACACTCCAAACTCTCAAGGATTTCAGCCTCCACTATACTGTCTAATAAACAGCCAAGCATCAGCACAGTTTAGCCTTCGGGAATTGTCCTAACATAACCACTACTGAGTCCCTGAGCCACAAAAATGAAGTCAGCAAGATTCACAAAGGACGCTGTTGTCAGCAGCAAGGTTTTCCAGCAGAGTGAAGCCAAGCTTTAAGCTGCTCAAACAAACACAGTCCTGCAATCTACAGAACTCGACTATGGGACTCGAATGGTCCTGTCGCCGTGCCGGACTCATGCCTTTTGCTGTAGTTGTAACCCCTGCCCTTCATGGGAAAGGCTGCAGAGCATATCCATCCACAACACGCAGAGCCTGCACGTAAGCCTTTCTTAGAATCCCAGTTTGCATCCCTTTTCCGGCAGTTGCCTCTCCCTCAGATGAGTCTTATCTAAAATGGTCAGAGGTCTTTGAGACAAGGATCCCATTAAAAGGCTGAATTTCCAGCTGAGTACTATACTTCTATATAAATAATAAGAGGACAAAAGATTATATTAAAAGATATATAAACACAACCTTTTTGCCTCCTGCGTTCTACTGAACACAAAGTCAAGTTCATCCACCAAAAGAGGATGTGAGGTCACAAGTGGACAAAATAGGAGAGAAGAAACCTACATCAGAGGCACAGATACGGAAAAAACGGTCACCAGGAGGGACTGTGCGTCAGATCTGAAATATCAGAAGTACTGGATTTCATCCGTCAAATTATAGAGAATCACAGAATGGTAGGGGTTGGAAAGGACCTCTGGAGATCATCCAGTCCAACCCCCTGCCAGAGCAGGTGGCACAGGAACGCGTCCAGGCGGGTTTGGAATGTTTCCAGAGACGGAGACTCCACCACCTCTCTGGGCAGCCTGTGCCAGGGTCTGCCACCCTCACAGGAAAGCACTTCCTCCTCCTGTTTAGGTGAAACTTCCTATGTTCAAGTTTGTGCCCGTTACCTCTGGGAAGCAAGAGGCCACCATGGCTGCTGTGCCAGTCAGTAGAGAGAGAGATACTCAACACATGGACACACTCGTGTTTTGTAGGCAGCCTTCCTTCCCTTCCCAATTCTCTTATAAAGAATCAATGGCTAACTGGAGTAGGAGCCCTCATCAGGGAAACGCAATTTTTCAAGAAGCCACCAAAAAAACAGAAAAGTAATTAAAAATTAAGTCATAGAAAGGCATATTTTCTAATCTTATGAGACAAGCAAGGTAAAAACTGTCACTATGGCTCTTAAGTGCTCAGAAATTTCCCTCCTGTTTCTGCTGAATTTCCTGGAAACTAACCCTAGTATGTTCTGTCAGAAATAGGCCAAATCGAAGACATGAATTTCTCACCTGTTTAGTGGCCTTTCTAACAATACCACGTTTCTGACAAGATCATCATGCTGCGGTTAATTCACATGGAAAAAAATACACTGAATATCCACTTGTACCTTTCCTACACTTGCACTTCTGAAATCTCTCATGTAACGACTCTCTTTGTAGTGCAAAGGCACCATTGTTCTCACATCTTTACCCAAGGAAGTAAGACTTAAAACTCATGGAAGGGGAACAGTGAGTCAACCAATTTTGAGAACAATCAGTGAAGCTGCCTGTAACCACGAGAACATGGATCATCAGTGACACTACGCTGCTCAAATCCGGACAAGAGACGCAACTGACAGAGTGTGAAACAGGTCTGCAAAATCCAGGTCTTGCAGCCACGTGAATTGGAACACTGAATTGAAGTCTGCACTATTGGAAGTAAAAGACAGAGCCACTCACACCCAGTACCTCATTGTCTTTGGCAGCCCAAGACGGAATCTTTCTCTATAATAATAATACTTTGTACCCTAATCCTCACAGGCCTGATGGTTTTTAGTGTATTTAAAAGATCACAGCACTTCCTTACAGGAAAAGTAATAATATACAATTAGTATAGCTAAAGAAACTTTAGCATAGAGCTGCTGTGTGACTGGGTATGTTGCTTTAAAAGATACAGACAAATACTCAGGAAATTTAGCTCTTTGGAGAAGCAAAAAAAAAAAAAAAGAAGGGTAAAACTTGAGGGACCTTATAGCGTTAACCATTAACTTATAGCGTTAATGAAAGAAACTACTGAAATAAGACCTGGTATTGAAGAAAAGTGACAGAACAAAACATCTTGCATTGAGTTGGCTCCAAACAGAGACATGCTGAAGTTAGAACTGTAACAAGGAGCATATTTTAAATGGCAAAATGAGAAGAGATGACAAAATACTGAGAAATAAGCTTACACCTCCCCTGTCAAAAAAGTAATCTGGAATTTTACCATGGATAATAAAACCAAGAGCATCTTTTTTAACAGCGATCATTTGCTTTAATATTACAACAAACCAAACAACAACCAGTGCATCTTCTTTCAAAAGAGGCAGACTCAATAGCAGAGGCTTGCTCAGGTCATACGTAGCTAACCTAAGAAAATAACTCACTAACCCAACCTAATACAAAGCACACAGAGAGAAACGTCTCCCTTTAGCCAAGGCAACAACCCGCCTCTACCCTTTCACTTTCCTTCTGAATGAAAGACTGTAAAAACACAACTTTGCTATTTTCAATTTGTAAATGCCAGTGTTTTACCCAAGAAAGCACTACCCTTTAGAGTCGTCATCCTAGAAACAGTATCCAAGTATCTGTTAGATTATATGGGAATAAAAACTAAAATCTGAGACAAGTCCTTTGCCCAGCTAAGCTGAGGAGTGGTGTGGGCTGAAAAGCTGTGGAAAACAATACACACTGAGACTAGTCTTATTTTTACTGGTACTGCATAGGTTCGCTCCAGCCTTTTGCCCAGTGAATGCCTATAATGCAGTTTTTTTTAAAAAAAGCCTTAATAATGGAGGGCAACATTTTCCAAAATCTGAAATTTCTTCCCAATAAAGTCAAAAGGATGAAACGTTTCTTGGGGAAAAAAAACATGCACATGGTGATTCCAAATCCTTTGCTACTCTTACATATAGTTTCTGTTAAGTTTTGCTCAAACATTTTATATGTTGTTGAAACAAACTGTTCTACTAAACACAGCATTTGCTGTGTTTACCTGAGGCTTGTTGGTGGGGGTGGTGATTGTTTTTTTTTTAATTTGTAGCAGTTTTTAATATCCTTTCTTACTGGTTAACAGAAATATTTTGTAAACCACAATGTGGAAGAAGCCTGAAAGTGTAACTAAAATCATCAATCACGTGCTCTGCCGAGCAGAAGTTTGAAGGAAAGATTGTGGTGCATTGATTTCCCCCCAAAATCCCTTATTAAGTATATAATGCAATTAGCGCCTCTGCAGTAGAGTCTGATTTGGCAGTTTTAATCAGACCGCCCCCCAGTACAGTCAGGGCTGCTGGGTGACACTTGAGATCTGAAGAGTGCGGGTAAAAATAACCTCTGTTCAACAAGACATGATGAACACCAGACAGCTGAGTCACCTTTAAAACCAATTTTGATTTTCTGCATTAAAAGGAATTAGCAAAGGGGGGGGGGGGGGGAGAGGAGGATTAAAAAATCTGTCTGAAACTTATCTTTCGTTTAATATTCTGTAATGTAAACCCTGAGCTTCCTTTTGATTGCTGCCATTGACTTTAACAACAATATGTAGTGCTCAATCACCTCTGGGAAACCTCAGCTTCATGTAGAGAAGCAACTTTTAATAAAATTTCAGGTCCGTTTAAAAAGCATAATTTCTAAGCACTTGTTTCTTGAACTATCTAAGAAGGCTTCCAAGTATTGTCAGCGAAGTTAAAAACCAGTGAGGCCCCAAATCTGCCACATGCAGTCTGTGGAGCTCGTGGATGTTCTGCAAGACAGGTATCACACCATAAAAAGTTTACTGTACCTCGAACATTCATTTAACAGCAAACTCAAGGAGCTAGTGGGGAAACACGGCAAGTTGGTTGAAGTCCAGTGACACAACTGAAACCCTGGGAGAGAAAGTGTTTCGGGAGGACTTTCACACTGATTTTCAGGTCCAGCCTTTACCTTGGATGCTTTCGCTGAAGATTTTAAAAAGGAGACTGAGCACCGAGGCAGCAGGAAAGCAAAACGACTGGCACCTGGTATCCAAAGCGCGCAGAGGAGAAGGCCAGGGGCTGCCCCTCGCTGCTGCCTCAGCGTGTGAGGGAAAACAGGGGGAGCGGGCAGCCCTCGGGCCGCCGCAGCCCGTTTCCCCGCAGGCCGAGAAGTTTTACCCACCAAAACCGCAAAACCCTCGCGTCTAAGCAACCACTTCAGACCGCCGGAAGGAGGAAAAAAAATAAATAAACAAGCGCAGGAACACCGCTGCCGCGAAGCAGCCGCGGGCGGGGAGGGCGAGGGGAGACCCGGCTCCACGGCAGGTGGAGGCGGGCGGGCTGGCCGAGGAAGGGACGGGGGAAGATTTTGGAAGGCTGAGGGGGAGACAGCGGCGCGGGGAGAGGGGGCTGCGGGGAAGGGGCGGCAGGAGGGGCGGGTTTGCCGCAGGGCGCAGGTGGGCGGCGGGGAAGGGGGAGTGGAGGCAGCCGGGGGCGGCTTCGCTGCACTCACAGGCGAGTCGTAGGAGAAGGCGCACTCCGTCTTGTAGACCCGGTCCCCTGATTTGGGCACCCGGATCGTGGGCATGTAGGGGACCAGCAGCTCGCCCAGGTCGCCGGCGGCCATCTGCGCATCGCCGCCGCTGAAGAGCGCGGCCCGCTGCATGCTCCCTCCCTCCCTCCCTCCAGCCGGCCGACGGCGAGCGGGCGAGGCGAGGGCAATGGAGGCGGAGGGCAGCCGGGCCCGGGGCAGGGCGCGGCGGCGGCGGGAGCGGGGCCCGGGGGAGGGGGAGCGGAGGAGGAGGGAAGATGCTATTTTTAATCCAATGGCAGCGGGAGCGGCACCAGCTGCGCCGGCGGCACTCGGGGGTCCCAGCCAGGGCGGGAGGGAGGGGCGGGGCGGGCGGCCCCCGCGCGGCCTCCCCCGGCCTCGAGAGGTGCTGGCGGGGTCGCTCTCCTGAGGCGATTCCCGCCCCGGGCGCGCGCGGCGCGTGGCCGTTAGGTGGCCGCCGGCGTGAGGCGGCCGCCCCGGCGGGGGCTGAGGGAGCCGGTCACCCTCCCGAGTAACCGGGCCGGGGCAGCGGGACGGGCCGCTGCGGAGGGACAGGGAGCGGGATTCCCCGGCTGAGGTGATGTGGGGAGCTTGAGGCAGCCAAACGCACATTTGCCGGCTCGAGGGACAGTACCTTTGCTTAAAATTACCTTTTTTTTTTTTTTTTTTTTTTTTTGCGTTTGCTGTGTTTCTCTTTGCTTTTCACTTCGAAAGAACAGTGTTAGGGGAAGGAGGCATAGAGTGAAGTAACTTCGTAGGGAAAAAATATTGAAATAATATTTTTTTTTTCAAGCAATATCTAATAACTATTGCATATGCCTGACAGCAGCAAGGTTAAAGAAGTGACTAATCCATTTAAAATGAAGATGTATAATGTAGATTAATAGCCTTCCACCCATAGTCCACATTATATCCAAGGATTCATCGATTGCTTCCAAGCAGGTGATAGGACCTTTGTTAGAACCACCTTTTACTTCATAAATTAAAGTTTCAAAAGGTGGTTCTAGTAGAATCCAAACAGAGTTGAAAAATAAGGAAAAAAAAAAACCAAAACAAAACAACAGAACTGAAAAGTGAGTTTGTATCCAGCTATGAAGAAACAGGCTGTGAGAATGAGCAGACCAGGGCAGTCTGTTCTCAGCAATTTTTCTAGCAAAAAAAATCAAGTGTTGGGAACAACGTGAAATATAGAGGGCAGAATATGATGTCAATGGAGTGGCTTTAGACTTACTCAAAGACAGCTGGACGCTGGATAAAAACCACAAAATAATACAGGCTCACCGGATAGATTTATTTTACGTGAGAAGACTTTGTGCTTTTTTAATGGATTCTCTTATGATTAACTCAGCTTTTACAAACAATGAGAGCCACAATAAGACATACGAGCTGTCTAACCTGAAAGACTGACTCAAACAAAAAGGACAAGTCAAAGCACTGATACAGAATCAATCAGAGTCTTTCTAATATTTGGCAATGCTAGAAACAGCAAACGAGGTGGTCTTTGCTTAAAATAGTCTGTTCAGTGTTGCTGAACATACAGAAGGAAATCTGTGTGTTTTAACAGTTTGAAACCACAAGATGATCAGGGGTTACTAAAGGACTAGGGCTTATTTCCTTAAAAAATTGGGAATTTTGAATACGGACAGGTAGTTTCGGGTCACAAACTGTAAGAAGCACTTGCCATCACTCTCTTGAGGCATTAAATCTGGAGGAGGACCGTGGCCGGTAGAACCCGAGGAAGCTCATCCCTCTAGTGGCAAAAGCCTGCCAGAGGAAGGGAGCGCCCTCTATCTTCCCTAGGCCGTTGTCAAAAGTGGTACAAAAATAGCTGTACAGCTCTGAAAATGCATGGCAGGTATGTGTGCGGATGTCCTCAGGTGCAGCTTGCCTTATTTATTTCTTGATTTTTCCTTGGTTAATAACAGTTGCGTGGCACATTTCCACTGGAGTTTTCATATAAACTTTTAGTTTGCTTTTTTTAATTCCAGTTCACCCTTGAAAGGAAGCCTTTCAGTTACCCTAAACGTTACCAGAAAGCTTCACCCTTTTCATCTCCAAAATCGCTTACACAGCCTCTCTACGCTGAATCCATTGGGAGTATAAAGTTTGATATTTTCATCTTGAGATTTTGCGTACGACTTACGTTTTTATGTACTAGAAGCTGTGTAATCGCACAGTAGAAGATGGTATCTGTTCACCCAGCAGTGATAAGATGATCCATAAAACCCATTAACTATCATCAGCCTAAACTGTTCTCCCTGGCTTCATCTGTGTGAGCCAATGCAGGCAGGACGCATGAACAACCACGAAACCATGGATGAAAGGAAAAGAACAAATTTAATCTTGATACCTCATGGATTGGGGAGTCTCTGAAGCAGCACCCGGGCAGAGGCACATGAGCAGGAGACACAGGCACTGTGTTTATTAGCAAGAGAGACCTTGTTAGCAAGAGAGTGAGAGAGCGGGAGCACGCCGACTCCCCGCTCTTGCTGGTATTTCAAGGGTTCAAGCAGGCATAGCTTTCCCACTGTGCTTTGATCTTCTTCAACAACAGGGCAGGATTCTCAAGCAGCCACATGAGGTGTCCCTGAGTCCATAGCAGACTTACATTATCTAAGTGCAGATGTTCCACTAGCAAGCACGTAAGGCTGAACAACAATTAGTGTGGTGTATGTGTTCCCAGCACCCCCGGTGGGAGTCATTTCAGTGTATTTACAAATCATCTCGCTGATCTTCAGTTACTTTCCCACATCATCCTTGCTATCCAGACAGCTAGCAATCCTTCCGCAACAACCTTCAATAAGCAGGTTCCTATTTTTCCCTTGTTCATCTTACTAAGCCTGTTACGGGAAGCAGAAAGCTAACAACAGTATCAATAACTTGAATATATTGCTAAAAATGTTGGATATACAGCAGTTACTAGGAAAATACTTAGTTTGATATTTGTCCACTTAGGTTCTTCCTTCTCGTGACAAGCTTTACATGACGAAGCATAGACTTTAGCCTAGGAAGTGTGGGGGTATTTTCAAGAGTATATGAAAGACTTAGGCTTATAAAGTCTCCCAAAAATTACTAAAATGTGAAATTATACGCACCACATGCTTTTTAATGTTTAAGAACCTTTCCTTTACTTTCTGCTCCTACATCCGACAGTGTAGAGAGTCACAGGTCTAGGTAAGCGCTTCCATCTTAATTCTGCCTTCTGGAAACACAGGAGATAGCTGAGGTAATAAAGCCAAAGCCTTGTTAAAATTAATTTTAGAGGCTATCCTTCCTTCATTCATGTCGCTAGATACATATTTAAAATACGAAAGTTATGTGACAATGGTAGGTACCCCCCACTAGGAGTTTTCTGAAATATTAGCATACGACTGAACCCTGACTGCGTTTTCATCAATGAAAATCCTTTCTGCCACAAAGGCAGTATGTGGCTCTGTTTTAGGTCTATTACCATACACATATCATAGCAAAAATACCTGTTACGCTTTTAAACCTCATGTAAAAACAAACCATTAAAAAAAGCAATCAAAAAAATAACCAGAGCAACATAGAAAGATGTTCTAGAAAGACCACCTTTTGGATGATTTACACAGAGAAGCGTCCAGTTCTGAAAGATGCAAAGAATTCTGTCAGTCATCTTTGGGGGATCTTTTTTTGTTGTTGTTGGGGGTTTTTTTGTTTGTTTATTTTTTTAAAAGAGTCTTTAAGAAGTCTTTTCCAGACACAGGCTGTATAGGAGGTGAGACTGGAGAAACTGAAAGAGCAGACAAGCATAAATTACGCATACACGAGGAAAAAAGTTTAGAACTAGTGACAGAACTAATAAAGGAA
The DNA here is from genome assembly GCF_028500815.1 of Rissa tridactyla. NCBI lineage: Eukaryota > Metazoa > Chordata > Aves > Charadriiformes > Laridae > Rissa > Rissa tridactyla. The sequence goes on from NC_071471.1 coordinate 2,733,136, forward strand.
GAGCATCATGGCTGACACTATCAGGGATGAACGGAACCAAGAGATATCTAAAGAGAGAAACTTTTGAGATAGTGCAGAGAAAATGATAGCACATGTTGCACAATATGCAAGTTGGGAAAAAATGACGGAAGATGAGTTTGACTACAAGTAATGAGAAAGAAAATATTTGGCTAAAGTTGTATATATAATCCTAATATTCCAAAGATCTGAAGGTATTTTTCTTTCTTAGTTCCTCTTCCACAAATTATCTGACACAAGGCATCATAAAAGAAAAAAGCCTCGCCGTTTCCTGTATTTTTCATTTAAAACTTTAAATACTAGAAATCATATGATGAAGACTAATATCACCAAATTGCCTCACATATATTAGGTCACAAAGCCCATTCTACATTGATGTTCTGGAGAAAAGGACTAATTGTTGGCAACTGATATAAGGCATTTTCTTTGATTAACATGAGCTTAACTGCCACACAGTGTCTTTCAAGTTATCGGAATCAACACAAACATTGTTTATTTTTATTCATTTCGGTCAGTGGAACAGCAGGATGTATATTACATAGCTCAGTCACAATTTGTTGGTATGCATTTAAGACCATGCATACTGTCTTAAAACTGTTTAATTGTCTGTTTAATTGTCAGGTGTAGATTTCATAGAATTGTCAATAAGATTTTTGTCAGGTGTTTCATAATGATACCAAGGTCCATCTCCCCTGTGTCTCATCAGTCTGCGTGCCTCCAATTCCATCAGCCTAAAAAAAGAGCAACGGACACACTCAACATGAAGTTTATTAGTTTTGATTGTACATATATCAATGTTTAACATCAGGGCATTACTGACAACAGCAATGAGTTTAGCATCTATGGTTTAAAAATACTACTGAAACAGGCAATACCAAAATATGAAGGGTTCAACTAAAACATGAGCTATTACATCCTTCTATTTCAATTTTTTTCAGCAAGTCATCTCACTAAAGGGTAATAAAAATACTTGCAGGAGTTCTGTCACAGGTTCTTGCTTAGTAAGGGGCTAGACTTGATACAGCTTTCAACTAAAAATAAACAGGAGCAAAAAAATCGGAAGTAAATATGATGGTAGAAAGAACTATGCTGTCTTGGTCCCAATAGCAACAGTTAGTGGAACACAGACTGTCTTCTACCGCCACGGTTTCCTCTGTGTAGAATAAATCAGTACAACACTGTGGTTGCTGCCCACAAAATTTTCAACAGCAACAAGGAACATGACCGGTCCTGTCAACTGCCGTTCAGCTACTCAATTAAGCTATGAGCATTAGCAGAGGCAGAAAGAGCTGTCTGTTTCCTGCCTTGCGAAGAGAGAGCTAAAGATACCTTTATAGATATGAACTGTTTTGAAGAGACACTGTTGATTTACAAGACTGCCTTTGGATCCTTGCAGTTCTGGTAATCTTAATACTGAGAAGGCAGGGCAGGTACCACAGCCAGCCAGTGCAGCGAGGACTCGGGGTCAAGTGATGCAGGAATAAGCATGTTATGTCAGCATCCAACTCAGTATGTTAACCAAAATAAAAGAGTCAACTACAGCACGTATTAGTGTTTTAAAACCCTCAATTACGTAACATACCTCATCTCAGTTTTCTTCGCTTCAACATCAAGCAAAGCCATTTCTTTCTCATAGTTCTTTTCAGGGGGGTCAAGGAAGTAACGAGCTATCCAGCGACTTATAGGGTGCTGGAAAATGTAAAAGCAAAGATTATTCATACAATTTCCACACAGAAATGTCATCATAACTGAATCGTGTTGCATGTTCCCAGTCCTGAAAATATGTCATCAACACTATGGATGCTGCCATTCAAATGATAATAGTAAAGTTAAAAACACGCTCAACTATTTGTAAGATCCGAACCCTAAAAAGCTGTATTTCTTTTACCATTTTTAATGCCAAGATAAACCCGTAAACAACTATTCTATAGGAAAATCAAAAGTTAATGGAAGACATGTGATGTATTTTCTTTCTGTTGAAGTAAAGTTCCTTAAACTGCCACTCTAATCACAGAAATGGACTCCAAACCTCTTACAGTAATCAGTAACATTTTAAAGTTTTGCTTCCACATAGAAGTCATTTTTACTAGAAGCAAGAGTCTAAATGAGTTGAAACAATCATAATAGTATTGCTGAATTCAGTTACTTCCTATCAAAACCAAAAAAGTGCTTGCAGCAATAAGCCAGGGACTAATTTTAGGAAAATAAAATGAAATTAAAAAAGTGTAACCTTGAGTTTCTGACTATAAAAATCTTCAATTCTAGATATAAAAGCATGCGTGATGTTGGACTTCAAAACAATGCTAGCAAACAAAAGAAAGTATTGTCACTTTAAACTCCAGTATCTTCAGATGTTGTAGTTCCAGAGCAAGAAACAAAAGACAAAACAAGGACTGCATGCTAAGAATAAAGAGAACAGAAGACTGTTCTTACTGTTTAGGAATATTATAAAAGAATTCTTGGCATATAGCTTCAGCAGTTCGCTTGCATAAGGTTACAGATCATTCCCATCTACTTGTGTCAATGAACAGATTTCCTACAGCAACATGTACGTTCCATAAAGCTGAAAAAAAGCAAGTTTCCCAAAATCATAATTGCACAATTCAAGTTCTACTTCACTGATACCCAATGTGGTCATCCTCGTTATCGTACTCCCCAGAGCACCATCAAGAGGAAGGCTATCCATAACATGCCACCCTCTCACATGTTACACTCACTTTGTAGTACTCCCAGTAGTCTGGAATATAACCTTCGGGAATCTCTGCAAGTTCAGCTTCACCTGACAAGGAAAGGAAGGGAGGAACATTTAAAAAAAAAACAAAACACTAATACTTGAATTAAGTACCTTAGATTTGTTCTGCCTTTCACATTAGGAAAAGATCATTAAAAGATCATTATTTCACATGGAGAGTACTTAATCCCTCAATCTGACCTCAATTCAGAAAAATTGGACTTGTAATTTTTCCAGACATTTCCCTCGATGCTGCCCGTATCTAGCTCATAGACTTTAAACCACACAACAAAAGGGTGAAATTAGCAGCTATACAGAACAAATACCTAAGTCCACAGAAATGCCCTTTAAAGTATATAAGCTGAAAGTATGGATTTTTTTTCCTAATTTCTCTATTAAATTCATTCTGTATTATTACAGCAGTAGATTTAAAGCACATATTGCCAAGCAGAATTTTGGCTTTTTTGAGAGATAAAAAGCTACAGCTGCAGTGTATGCAGCCTTCTTAAAGACACAAAACAAGGTCATACAAACTCCTCATTTGAATACAGGAGTACTGTTCACTAAACCTCACAGGTGTTTCAAAGACTGTCAAAAGATGGAATTTTTCTGTTTTTAAAAATGCGGAAAGCCTTTTTTAAAAAAAGCAACAACTACAGAAAAATAAAAATACAGGGAACATCTTCTATGTACTTATACAATATTATCACAACTGTTAGGCCTATGTCATGGTCTTCCACAGAGCAAGCCCTAAAAGATCTCTCTTTTCTATCCAGCATACTTAGCTTCCGTTTAGTAATCTGGGCTGCGTACTTAGCTTAGCCATGACAGAACACTCACCAATGAAGATGTTGACGTATGTTATGAATAGTGCCACTGGTATTCCCGTCAGAAATATATAGAATCTCTGTCCAGGGGATAAAAAGAAAAAAGAAACGGTATGGGAAACTCAGCCTGACAAAATTTAGATGAAGTCAGTCTGAAAATGACGAACAGCCAATTATTCTCAGGTTTGCATTCATAGGATAGGGGTTTGGATGTAAAGACATATTGCTGCTTAAGACGAGTTAATTAACAAAGCAGAATACAGAAACAGCGATGCTGTGTCAGTCCCTAAGCCTATTTAGAGCTTTCCATGAGCTTTCAGTCTCCGGAGAGGTCAGTCTCTGCAGAGGCAGACAGTAATGCCATCACTGAACGCTGGCTCAGCACCTTGCGATGACCGGCTCCATCATTTAACTGGAATGAGGCACTAACACCGCTGCAATATAATCCAGCATAAATACAACCGCTGCTGGCTTTGGTGACTGCAGAAGACAGATAAAGGAAGCCTGATCGCACGAAGGGAATTGTATCAGGCTGGCTGTTACCCATCATAATAGGCCTTATCCGAAACCTGGCTTTTTAGGGGTCGAACGCAGGTCAGGCTTCCCAAGTCTAATCTCTGGTATTAGCGGTTTAAATAACTGAAGGCAAAAACCCTGCAGAAGAGTAACCTAATACATTTTTAAAAAGAGGGTGGAGTGGAAAGCATTTGTAGGTTACACATATATGAACACAGATACATGATTTAAGAATGCTACCGCAACGTTAATTTAAGCACCCATCACAATCTTCACCATTTCGCTGATCTTGGATCTTTTTACTTCACCTGGCCCTGATTTTACAACACATGACAAAAAAAAATTCTTTAGGAGAGGGCTGGAAATTCTTATTTATGTGTTTATGTGAATAGAATCTAAACCACGTTTTAGATGCTGTCACATAAACAATAGAGAAAATTATATTTTAGATGCTCTTACACCATTTGCAAGGGATGTGTTATACTGAATGTAATAAATTTGTTTTTAACTCACCAACAAGTTCAGAAATCGAGTATCATAAAAACTCGTGGCCTTGATAATAAACATTCTCTTCCCGTGGCCGCTGCTATGTCGTACAGGAGCTGAAAATTGAACCAAAGTATTATGGTTTTTTTCTCCCTTTGGTGATTGTGCCAGGATAAGGTCAGCAACACACGTGAAAAAAACCAAACAAACCAGCATACGGCAGCAGCTGAGGAGTGGCAAGCTGGTTTTCCAGAGGATATCAATGTTCCTAAAAGCCTGCCTGATTTACTATTCTCCTAGAACAAACCTATTTTTCTTCTACATATAGACGTATATCCATTTCTACATGTAAATCCCCACAAATACATGACAGAATGTCATTACACAGGGCCAAGCAAATTCACAAATTAGTATGTTAGGAAGCTTGGCCGCCCGCCAATTCCCATCCACCATCTACCCAAGAACTGCAACTTCTCAGAGAAATGGGAGATACGCGCTGCACCCCCCGAGGCGAGCGTCCCTCAGCCGGGCCCCCCCTCTCCTCAGCCGGAACACCCGCTCTCCTCAGCCGGGTCCCTCTCCTCAGCTGGGCCCGCTCCTCCGCTCCCCAAGGTCACCTCGCCCCGGGCACACCCGCTCTCCCCTCATTCCCGCCGCCGCCGAGGCCCTACCGACGGTGCCGGGGAGGCGGGCGGCCCCGGCGAGCCAGGGGAGGCGAAAGCCGCCCGCCGCGCCGCTCGCTGCCCGCCGCGCTCCCCAGGCAGCAGCTGCCCGCAGCAGCAGGCTCATGGCCGCCATCGCTGGAACTGGCAGGGGGGCGGAGCCAGCGGCGCCGCTCTCCGCGGCGGGGTGAAGCTAGGCGGCCGCCATCTTGGAAAAGGGCAGACCCTCAGCGCTCCTTCCGGCGCCGGGCATTGTGGGAGGCGCGGCGATGGCGGCCGCCGTGGCGATGGCCGCCCTGTGTCGGCGCCTCACGGGCGCCCTGCGGCTGGGCTCGGCGGCTGCCGGCCTCCGCGGGTGGGCAGCGGCGCGGGGAGGCCGGGGCGCGGGATGCGGCGAGTTGCGGCCCGTCGCGGGGTCCCGGGGGGAGGAGAGCCGCCCGTAGCGGCCTTGCCCCCGCCGTAGCCGGCTGTCGGGGCCTCGGTCGCGGGGTGGTTTATGCTCCGAGGCACCGCGTAAACGCGGTGTGAGGCGTCTGCTGTGCATCGCCAGTCTGCGGTCGTTGTGCTTCAGCGTGAGGGTTCTTCCTGCTTATACCGTGTATTTTCTGCTTTTGCTATTTATAAGTCAGTGTAGGAGGATGTATTCTTCTCCAGTGTAGCTCAATCTTATTCTTTTTTTTAATTTTCAAACTTTTTTATCCCTGATTATAGACAAATGATAGAGGGTAAAGGAGAAAACACTTAAATGACATTTTTATGAAGAAGTGAAATTGCATCTTTAGCCCCTAGACAGTGGTATTCACCTGTCTGTAGGACCTTTATGTGCCTTTATGAATGAAAGAAATACTCTCATTTAGCCGAATATTTTTTCTTTGATATCTAATTCCCCATTAATTTTTATGCAGATTGACGCAGAACCTCTTCCACAAGAACCTTACAAAAGCTGAGCCGCTCCACCAGCTGAAGTTTCTGCACACTACTCTGTCTCGGAAAGGTCTGGAGGAGTTTTTTGATGATCCGAGAAACTGGGGAGAAAAAACAGTAAAGTCTGGTGAGTTATATTTAGCATTTCTGATAGTGATTTTTGAGCTGAAATCTGACGTACTCTTTTCCATTATAGAAAGTATTCATAGCTACATAAAACCTTTTTTTATATGTACATACATGTGCTTGTGCTTTTTATGCCTGTCAGTTTTATTTTTTCTGTGTGTTCTGTGTTTATGAAAGTAAATAGCTATTATGCAGCAAAATATTTTGCTATAAATCTTCTGCTTTGCTCTTAAATGAGAGTGTATCACAAATGTCATTTGATGAAATATACAGTACCATGGAAGAAAAATGTTCCGATGTAAAGATTCATCTTACAGCTTTCGCTGTGTTTAGCCTTTTACAAACAAATAAACAGTATGCGTCATTGCCTTTTTAATGTATTTGTATATTTACAGCAAAGCTGAATATCTACAAGGATAGTTTTCCAAGCGGCAGTGTTTTTTAGAAAAGTGATCCTTGGTCTGTTGAGTCAGCTGAGCCTGCTGCTAGAGGCACTGGTTTTTTTTTTCAGAATAAGCAAACTTTGTTCTGTTAAATTGATTATTTTTTGCTGGTTTTATTACAGGGGATGCATGGAATATAAAGCAGCTAAGGGGCAAGAGTAGTGAAGACTTGCACAAACTTTGGTAAGTAAGTTTTAGTGAACTCTCTTCTTTCAAAGCAGCTCTGCATGCTTAATTAAAATGTGACTAGTGAACTGAATAGCCAGGAAACTTAGTGTGCCATGCAGTTCTGCACACTTTAGCCCGCTTTGGGCTTGGAGCAGCCCGAGTTGTGGTACTGCTCAGAATACGAAAGCTGTACTCAGGGGGTTGTGTGATAGTTGTGCCCAGTAGAAAGGGCTCACGTTTGGTAGGAGGAGGCTGAGTTTGAGCCCTTTGGGGGTGTTCAAACTCCAGGACAGACTGGCTTGTAAGGGACCTCTAAATTAGAGGTCTCTAAATGAGATCAGATTGCTCAAGCGTGCATCCATCCTGATTTTGAAAGTCTTTGAGGATGGAGATTGCATCACTACTCTGGGCAACCTGTGCCAGGGCTAAATGAGTACTTCAGTATTACTGTGAATAGTTTTGTCCTTGCTGTATCTTGTCCTTTTGCTGTGCACCTGTAAGAAGAGCCTGGCTCTGTCAGGTAGCAGAAGACTACCTGGTGTTAACCTCTTCCCTCCTTAGCCTTCGTTATTCCAGGTTAAGTACATCTGTCTCCCTCAGCCTCTCCTTGTGCGTCTTGTACGCCAGCCCTCCCCTGCCCACCTCTGCTGGGCTTTCTCCAGTATTTTTCAGTATTTTTTTGCTTTTTTATGTGAAGCCAGTGGGTATAGGATATGGGATTATAGGTTGGACAACTGTGCTCTATCCAGCAGGGGAGTGAGTGAATAATTGCCAATGCATCTAGAACTTATTTTTGAAGTACTGTGCTTTCTGATCTAGGTATGTCCTACTGAAGGAAAAAAACATGCTTTTAACTTTAGAGCAAGAATCAAAACGACAACACAGGCCTATGCCAAGTCCAGAACGATTAGAAAAGGTAACTTTTTCATACTAGCTAAAAACATAACTCTTAAGTAAAATTGCTGAGTGAAAGCTGAAGCGTTTGTAAACTTGTTAAAGAGCATTTTTAAAATTATTTCCCTGATATTAGTGTAAGCACAAACACTGTGCTCAAGCAATATAGTGGGAAGGGCCTCTCCACCTGCTATATGTTAAGAAATATTTTGCTATCTTCATGCTGTGAAACGGCACTAGAGGATCTCTAGAAACTTCCTGATAAACCTTCTCAAACTTTTTTTGTTTTCTCTCTTAACTGTTGCCAGCTTCTTGCCTGACACTGTCTTCTCCAAACTTGTGTCCTTTGGGTCTTTGCTGTCCTCACTTTTGTCATCCCCTGCTTCTTTTGCATTATTGTGATTCTACCGCTAATTTATTAAATTCTTTCCTCGGTATCATTGAAAACTTCATTTACTTATACATCAGCTGCCCTCTCTACACTTATGTCTCACAGGTGGAAATCTACATCTTCACTGTCCAGTTAAATAATCCAGCTGTTTGACAGGAGAGATTCTTGGACAATTTGGGAAAAGTCTGACCTTTACATTTTCCCCCTGAATTTCTTTGTATCATTAATCATTTAACTGCTATTTGCCATCACATGCATCTGCAGCTGCATTATGATCTCTGTATTTTGTGTCAGACATGAATTTATTTGGTCTCCTACTCCTGTCGTTTCATCACTGTACTGAACGGTATTTTCTGCTTGGTCCCACCTACACATCCATATTCAGCAACTACAAATCACGGAAGAACTTGTTTTGGGAGGGAACTGAAGCAGGTGGTCCCAACACTTCAAAAAGTCAAATCTTACTAATTGCCTGTTTGGTTTTGGCTGAAGCAAAAGAAAAGTAAAATGAAGCACCAGTTAAATACTATGATCGCACAGAGGCAAAATGCAGCAATCTGCTTATTAAAATTAGCTCTAGCAGCTTCTCAAAGTGTTTAATGTGTTGCCATACATAGTGTGTGTTACAATAATATTATGAGACAAACCTGACTAAAAACCTTCAACACTAATGTCATACTTTGGTCAAGGCAGCTTCCTGATCGATCAACGGGCATCGCTGAGGCTGTGACCAGGCTCCAAAGTGAACACTAGAACAACAAACAGCCATTACAAACCATCTGACAGAAACACATACAGTGTATCTTCTGTTTCCTTCCCGCCCCTGCTCCCAGCTTTCTGTCCTTCTGGCATCAGCATTAGATGCAGCTCATTTGAGATCTCTTAGATTGTCAGTGTTGTTTTTTTGGCTCATCCTAAAACTATTTCCTATTTCCAGGTACAAAAATCTATGAAAAATATAGACTTGGTTGTCAGAGAAAGAGAAATTGCTTTAAGGCTTTTACAAACCGGCCATGAAAAACCAGTACCTGGCGAGTGGAGACATGACTTCTTAGGACGCACCTACTGGTATGAAAAAGAGAGTGTTTGTTTCATATATGTGAATTTTTCTTGTGGTGTCCCTCTTTACCAAAAAATCCTTATCTAATCAAGAAAGGATGCATATTCTGTATAGAAAGAAACACGTTTTCTGGTCAGCATTCAGGTTCTTCTTGAGTTTTGGATGGCTTAGTTTTTTTTAACGTGGTTATAACTGTTGCTAAATAATCCAGTGGCAAACTTGACCAGTAATTATAACAAAACTAGTTCCATGTAACTAATATGATTTCTGTACTAGGACATGTCTGTTACTATAGCTATTCTGTAACGCATGAATGAACCAGGGAGTACTGTTCAAGTTGAACCATCTGGACTTCCCTAGTTATAATGCAAAACATATTGGGGGACAACTACCCAAAGTATTGGTTGCGGCCAGATAAACATCTGCTGGAATTCCCTGCTAGTCTTTGCAGATATTGAACTTAGAAGCATCTACCTGTAGAATTACTTATTGTCCAGATACTTTCAATAATCTGTAGTTTCAGGTGACGATGCTGAAGGCTCTGGCAGGACCTGCTATTTCATTAACCAGTATTTTACCCTCATCATACTGGCATTTGAAGCACTAATTACAGTATTCAGCTCTGCAATAACAGTGTAGACAACACAAGGTCACACACTATTATAATGGTGAATATTCAGTTGTTATCCACTTATTTACCCATTAAATATAGATCAGCAGAGTACCAAATGCACTAACCAGTAGACTTACGTCTCTAGGGTAAGGCTTCTGTACACCTCTTTCTGCATGGAAACGTTGTTCCCAAAGAAGGGTTTGCTCGTACATTTGGAAGTCCAGTCCCCACTTTAAGCAGGAGGAAAGGGGCAGGTGATGCAAAATGGTCTGTAAGCACAGGCAGAAACTGCCACACGCACAGTAGTAGGTCTGACACAGTCTGGATGCACTGGAGTCTGTAGGTAAGTCTGCACAAACCATCTGTGCAGCCCATATGCAAGAGAAACCCCAAGCAGAAATAATAAAGTCTATATTTAGAGGGAAAGACTTATGTTCAGGCAGATTTGCACTTGACATGACACTCCAACACTGGCATTTAAAAGAAAATTGCAGTAGAAATAAAGCTTTACACACAGCTTGTTGACATCAGCTTTTGAACATTTTGTTACGAAGGAGTAACTTTAAAATATAAATGCAAAGAATCTTTATCTATACTGGGCCCTCTCTCCAAACATCTACCGTTTTTAAAGCAAGACCACTTTCTACAGAAAGACGCCGAGTGATGTACGAGGTGGAGTTACACACTAAGCCAGCAACAGAGCCAGAAGTAAATACCCACATACAAATTCTGTGATCTACCCGTCAGACCGCTTTATTACCCTACTGTAACCAAGTGTAACTGGTAGAATCTACGAATGAAGACAAAAAAGCGTACGTTCTATAATCACTTTTATCTATCTTTAACAGGTACTCGTACAAGGAATGGCCAATACCATGGTACTTGAACAAAAAATACAAAAAGAGGAAATTCTATTACTTACCTCATGTGAATCACTTCATCAGGTAAAAAGACTTTTTTGACATTGCAAGTTACTTTCTGATCTGGTGTTCAGTCCTCCTTACTCCACTTTGCAAGGTAAAAATAGGAGCAATCTTGTTTTTACAGCTAGTAGACTGAAAACAAAGCTTTTTAAAGTTACAGCTTGCTCTGTTTCTTCTTTTGCTCTTCCTATCTTAGTTATTAAAAGATTTGGTTATCTCTGAAGTTGTACTGTAAACGTAACTTTACATGCAGACTACCCGAGATCTTCCCAGAGGTTGAATTTTTGTAGAATTCAAAAGCAAAAAAAAAAAGTTTGCTTTGCAGGCACTTTTGCATATTGCAAGCAAATTAATACTGAAGTTGTTAATCACTGGGAGCCTCTATTTGACTAGGGGGTGAACTCATTAAGGTTGTTACAAGCTATCTGGAAATTAACCGCACTGACTTTATTTCAGGCTCAGACTTGAAAAGTCTTTATGTAGAAGGGCAAGGCGGAAAAACCTAGAGAAGACGAGGCAGAAGGTCTTGGAAAGGAAGTTCCCTCACCTTGCTGTGAAGTCTCAGAGTCAGTAACATGCTGGAAGAGTGCTGAAGCAATTGCTCGAGTATCTTTGTGACTGGAACATGAAACAAGTCCTGAAACCAGCGAACAACTTGACTGAGCATTCCTGAGAGTCTCCATCTTTTTTCTTTTTTAAAACCACATTTGACCTAAATTAAACTTGTGATCTGGAATTACAAAGCAGCTTTGGTGCATAACTCAAATTAATCCTAACAATTGTTTCTAAAAGCATTTGAGAATTGACATATTAATCAGCTATTGTAAGAGACGTACATCATTAATATGAAAAGCAGCAGCTGACTGCCAGATGAAAGTATAAAGTGTAGGGATAATATTTACCTGGTGTGGTTTACAGGTGTGCATTAAAACCAGATAGGATGATGAGAGCCTCAGAAGTTCACGTACTAGCCGTTGTTTCCCTGATCATCTGAGTTACTGGTACATCACCTAAGTTACCTGTGCTTTCTGCATAAAGACATGGGAAAATACGCTCTTCAGTCTGCTAAAAGGAACTGGTTTATTAGAAAGGATGAAATATTTAGCATGTGAACTTTTAACAATGCCGTCTTTGTACCTACATTCCTAGGTATAAATTCAAATTTTGTGCAGTGCTTTTTTACAGTGTGCAAAGTGTTTGAAGGAAGACTGGTAATAGTTTTCTATGAAATTGAAGTAGAAAGGTACTGCTACTGCTCTCACTTGATGGTAAACACCTACTTCATGAAAGCTTTTAACCTTCAGATGAGGTTGTGTAGAAACTTAGAATAAAGTCACAAATACTGGTTTTTCAGGAAGTAAACGTGCTACAATATAATCTGGTAAAACACTGGAAGCTCCAAGGGAACCAAAACTGTAGGAGATAGGTATGTCTTATCTCCATCATCTTGACCTTCAGTTACTCCTCTGCATCACGCAAAATACCCACTTCTTACACAGAAACTCTTTACAGTGGTGAGAAAACCCCAGAAAGCATTTTGCTCTCCATATGGTGCTAGAACATTCACAGATACTACCAGCGTACTGCAATTCTTTTAAGATACACAGAAGATAAGAGCTGATTAGACATAATGAAACACAAGCACATGACACAGAAGGAAAGCTTAAAATTCATAGTCTAAACCAAAAGAAAACCAAAAAAAGCCTACTTTATATCTTCACTTACAGCAACAAGCTGCCCAGTCAATCTTAGTACTTCACTGATGCCACAGTAATTTTATAAAGCATTATTCACTGCGGCGTGCTAAGATACAAGTTCAGTTGATATTCCACACTCTACCTGGATGCAAACTAGACTAAGTCTTTTTCTTCCAGGGTGACAACAGTAGCTGGTGACTTATGTCACCTGTTGTAGCTGACTTAAGTTTGCCTCATTTTGTGACAGAAATGTTGTTTGTCAATAGCTTTGAAAATCTAGAGCAAGCAACTTTGTCACAAGAGCAAACTAATGGTTACCATGATAGGACAAAGGCAGGCTGTTTTGATATATTACTTTATTGTTTGGAGGTAATGTCAAACCGTTTTCAACTAGAGGCCTCATCATTATTTACCCAGGAGGTCTTTTAGGAAGCAAAAAAGTGTAGCGGTACTGTTTATATTTTATTATTTTTTTTTAAATCAGTTAAATGCTATTTGGTTTTCCACAGCTTTTAAGATAAGGAGCAAAACTTCATTGTGTCCCAATACAGAACATCACACAGCTGGAAACCGAAGTAAGCTGAACAGCAACACAGAGCTGCATCTTGACAGCCGGTTCCTGCTGAAAAAAAAATCTTCCTACTTCCTCTGACCCTGAGTGCACACTCCCCCCGCGAGACGCAGGCACTTACTGACCCTGCTGCGAGTCAGCCGAGGGAGCCGATCAGCAATAAACAAGTAGTGGCCACCCCTCTGAGCTACAGCTCCCTGGAAAATGCCAAGCCACATCCTGAGCTCTTCTATGACTACGCTCCTTGTCCTGGAGAGATGATTCTTCGTGTTAATTTCCCTGTCTCGAACAAGTTTTGCTTCTCACCTACATCACAAAGGCATTAAATACATTCTTAGAAATCAAGTGGAAAGCACTGATTAGTTTACTGAAATGAAATTGCTCCAGAATAGAAAATTAGCAAACCAGTGCTTAATAGAACATTCACTACATGGAATGTAACACTGTCATTAGAGAGTCAAAGTTACACTGAACTGAGTCACTTTATAGTAGATTACTAAATACAAACTTTCAATTTTTAAAACAGAAGAGTAACTTTCTCTCCAAGTACTCACAAAGTTGCTCAAAATAAAAGACCAAATTTTATTTTTTTAAGAGAAAAATAAGAGCAATTTAAGGCCAAAGTACCAGCAAGGAAGACTAATATATTAAAGTAGACAACAGATTTTTAATAAATTTGCACGGGCATTTGCAAGGTTATGCCTCTACTCGCTAAACTGTAAAGCTGTTCCCAGGAAAAGATACTAGAGAAAAATAGACATTTATACAAAATTATAAAATGCTTGTTACATGAAGTATTGCTTTACAAGGGATGTAAAAATCTTTTTTCTATGATAGTACCAATTAGGTCTCTCAAAATTTCTAAGGTTTGTTAAAAATGGAACTTGAATTATGCAAAAAATCCAATATAAACTTTCTACAAAAAAGAGTCCATCCCATTCCTGAGTATGCTAAAGCTATAAAACAGAAGGAGCACGGAGCAGGCAGCAGTTTTCACAGTGAGAGGTCTAAGGACATTTTCTTTCTACACACTGTTTCCCTCCTTCTTCATATTCTTGTTTAGAAATCCACATCTGTTGAAAAGTACCCTACAAAAACAAAACAACACACACAATAAAAAAAGGTTAAGTGAAACATGACTAGCTTTTCCTAGGAGGAAAAAATTACCAAAGTCTTTATATTAAATGAGGTTAGAGGACTTGACCTGCTTAACTATTTCCTTTGAGTTTTATATCGGTAGCGATTAAACTAAAGACGGGAAGTTGCAGTACCGAAAGCTGATTTGTCTCCCTTTCCCATACTGCTAAATTAATCCCCACAAACCATTTTGTAACTCAGTAACGTATAGAATTAAGCTTGGGAATGTGACGCAGAAACAGGTATGCTACTGTCATGGTGCACCATATACATGTCATTTCTAGATACCGTATTTCAAGCATGCACACCTTGCCATTAAAAATGGCAAGTTATTTTTTGAATGGAAATGCTCATATTGTCTTGTTTTTTAAACAGATTCTCTTTACCTTACCAGGAGGATAGACAAGACTGTGATTGCTATGGTAGCACAAACTCTGCAATGCACACATAGGTGTAATTACATTTTTGGGTGCCAGTGTCCCTTAGTGTAGCAACATAGTAACAGAGGTTTACTAACCAAAGAAGCCAAAATCGAACCACCAATCCAAGAGCTGAACCTCCGCTCCACTGTTGTGTTGTTCGCTATCAACTTCAGGCGCATGCTCTGAACAGAAAAGAAGGTAAAATGAAAGAACAATCATACAAATTGCAGGTGGGTGATCTTTAGGGAAAAGAGAAGGACAGCGCAAAGAACTTGGTGTGTATTCCAACATGCGAGTGAACAAGGTCAATTTTAATAAACTTGCAATAATGCTTATCTGCCCTGTGCTTAGAATTGAAGAATAGCCATAGCGGAACAGAGCACGTGCGGCTTTTATCTTTGTCTCCCAACAAGGAGCAGCAGCAAATGCCTAAGGCTAGAAATAGGGCAGGTAGAGAGCAATAACGCTCACAGTATATATCATCATCTCTAACACCTGGCTACTTAAAACATGCACTGGGACTAAGATGTCTAACGTTGCTGAACTTCACTCCTCTGGTCCTTTTTGGACCCATTCATTCCTTTTGCTTTCGAAATGCCTTGTAGCAGTAAGATCTTTGAATTTCAGTGGGTTCCTCCTCGGCTATTATAGCAGCAGCAAGGAACTACTTTTCCTAGTTTCTCATAACATTCATGATTTCGGAGTTGCTACAAGTAGAGCATTTTTTCTTGAATACGAATTTTCAAGAAATATCATAAGCTACATGTACTCTTGAGAACACAGGTGTAAGGTATTAATACTTTCTTTGACATCAAGTGATTTTAAAAAAATAAGTACAAGTATGTTAAACCACCAGGTTTCATCTACAAGTAGGCTGAGTTGTCCGTAGAATCCAGGAAGAACAATTCCTATGACAAAGTGACAAGACCTCAGCCAGAAAGACTGAATGTGCCTCAAGTTAGTCAGCAGCACTTCAGGAGAGGCCATCATGGGAAATAGTGACTGTTGCTGAAGGACAATTACAGAACTTAGAATCACAACCTGAAAGCAGGAACGGAGAAGTAAAATATCGAGGAAGCAGTTATAATATCTGCTGGAATTAATTTCATAGAAGAACTTGTTGAGACTTCTTTCTTTTCTTTAGAGAAGAGATTTCTTTACCCCACAGAAATCTCCTCAGCTGCTGGGTTCCTAACAAAGTCAACACTATGATACACGCTTGTGTATTTATACGGCGGAAAAGCAAAATGATAAGTAACTCAATGCAGCACTTTAAAGAGCTGTTTTACCGGTGGAGTTTTCTGAGACAGCTCTCTGTTCAATCTGTCCGTGAAACTCTGTATTAGAGTGTTTCCTCCTGCTACAATCACGCTGCCATAGAGGCCCTAAAAAGAGAATAAGTAACCTACAATGTTAACTCTGAAATCATTCTGAAAACAACTGTTTCACAGAACAGAGAGGAATGGCACTCAAGGACATATAATCGAGAGCAATAATACATACATCACTTGGTGCTAACAGTATTACCTCTCACAATCCAATTAGGTTTTTAATCACTTGAAAAATATTTGAAGGCAGCTTAATATTAAACTACGTAAGAAAGACAGAAGCTATGTGATTAATGATTCTAAATGATTTCACAGAATATTTTCTACTGTAGAGAACCCTACACCTACAGATACCTCCAGTATCCGAACTGTTGGTTTCCTTACAGATGGATGTTCCAACCACAAAGGAAAACCCCACAGCACTGCAACAGTTTTCAGTCTCACTAATGCTGCAGTTGGTGAACACAACTCATGGCCTGGCCTACTCAGCCAACCCGAGACGCCACGGAAGAGGAAAAATTTTTGAAACAACCCCCATGCAGTCCGTATCAAACTTGAATATTTTCAAATTGACACCTGAGAAAGTTAGAACATAGTTTTAAAAAGAAAGGTTTTTTTCTTTTAAACCTCTTCTCTTCCTTCTATTCTCTACTTTCTAGACATAACCAATCATATGGAACTTTTGTCTATCTGCCACACCCAAAAATCTGAAGATAACACTCAAAGTTATGAGCATAAAATGCTCATTTGAAGCCAATCCAATGCACGTTATGCAGTGCCAGCCACAAAATCTAGACATTAGCTATTTATATATAGGTAGAAACACTGATTAAGAGTAAAAAATCCTGATTTAGCATTTTGTAAGACAAAACAGTAATTCTACGTGTTTCTCTATACAAATATGTAGTACTTAGAGAATTATTCTAATGTGTTTATCATCATCCTAGGAAATCCACATTTCTTCAACAACAGTGTTCTAGTCCCAAAAAATCCTATCAGCACAAAAATATCTATGCCTTAAAATAAAACATGTCTGACTAACACTTACCGGCCTGATGTCTATATCACACATTCCAACGCTTGTTGTGACAACGTGGCTCACACCCAACATCGTGTTACCAGATAAACCCTAGAATTAAAATTAGTAATCTACATATCATTGCTTCAAAAGAGAAAGGCATGCAGAAGCCCTGAATGAGTTGAATATACAAATATTACTAGAGGGAGCTAAGCATTTTTTAGGGAAAAAAAAAAAAAAAAAATCCTATTTACCCATTCAGCTCATCACCACCCATTTTGAACTACATTTTGTTCTTTGCTAGCCCAACCCAAAACCAACACAGGCAAATTGTACCCCCAGGAGAACCACAGAGCGTAAATACACACATACAAATCACAAAATTAAGAACATCCTACAAAAGGAAGTAATGCAATAATCTAGTAATTTAAAGCCTTACAATTACTACGTATCACAGTTATTTTACCTTTACATTAGAAGGATCAAACAATCCCTCTGGAATTTTTAGACGCTCAGCACCAAAGTCACAGTTATAACCGTTGGGGAACTCGTAATGAACGGTTGGCATCTGTGCTGCTACCCTGGAGCATTCGTCAGAAAGTAACACATTAAAGCAACACAACGTAAACAGGATGTTAAGCTATCTAAGTAGCATTATAAACCAAAGTTTCAACTGGAATATTGAGATACATATGACTTACACTTTTGATATTTATTATTATCTCATGCACCTTGGAATTAAATAAAAAAACCTACCACCTGTATGTAGACTGTATTTCTACTTTCAGAAATAAACAGATTTTATCTAGAAACTTCTTCTGTAATAAACCCAGCTGACAGCAATAACAGGCGAAGCACCCCACGCACAACTGATAATCAATTTTACAAGAAGAAAAACAGAGTGACGTACTGTTCATCATAGGTTGAATCTGATACTTGGAGGACAGAAGCTTGAAAGTCCTGAATGACACACTATGGAGTGAAGAATAACATGGTTATATCAATTTCAGTCTTGAGTTTGAAAGACTTTTTAAAATTGATACTGATTTTTTTTTTTTAAAGACTTTCTAGTTCTTCAAGAGGAAAACCTGATATACTTGCAACCAAAACCTCTTTATGAGATGCCTAGGGAAGTTTGAGAGTGGGAGAAATGACCTACTTACATTACACATGTAGTTGTGCCAAGACCTAGTGACCTGGGGTAACTTCTCTTTTCTCTTCCAGTTTGCTGGCGACCCCTCACGAACTGCCTCCTGAGATCGGAGGAAACATGACCAACAGTTAACCATTCAAGCTTCTCCCCAAGCAAGCACTTACTAAATAAAGTTCCTTTCCCACCTTTGAAGCAATCATATATGGAGGAATTATTTCTATGTTCATCTCTTGAAACAATTCCCGGCACTGCATAGTAATAAAGTCTCCTGCAAGCGGTGATTTTACAATACCTAAAAGTCAAAAAAAAAACCAACCCCAAACTAGAGAAAGAGAAACAAAAAAACAAATACCACCCCCCAGCCTAGAAAGCACTGAAATAATGAATAAATTCTCCCAACAAACTATTTGTCAGTGAACACCATTAGGGTTTGTTTTGGTTTGGTTTTTTTTCCATATTTAAGGTGATAAGAGTTTTGTTGGTTTTAAATCTGTGTAAAAGCAGAAAGAAAGCCAACTTGACCTTGATACTGCAATGCTGTTATCCATGAAAATTTTTACCTTGCTGAAGTACATATCCATCATGCACTGGAATAGCAGTGGTGTGTGTTGCTCCGCTATCCAAAATGAGACCTGTAGATCTCCCATTAGCAAAACTAGCCACAATGATTAAGGAAAATATTGTAATTTTCACCTTAGGAAAAAAATATTGCCATACAATTAAGAGCATAATGAGGAATGAAGACCCTGATGTGTTTTTCATTGGCTCTACAAAAGGATTTGCCATTTTCAAGTGCAAATCATCTTTCTATGAAGCGCACCACCTCAAAGAGAGAATGGCATTTAACTTCTGTCTGTGAACCAACTTGAGCTTTGGACATACAAAGGTGAGACTTCAAGTCAATACGATGCAGCAAGCTCTAAGTGTATGCAATTAATTTAGACTCTGAAGCTGAAACATGTTATTACTTTAAAATAATTCCAAATATTCATCTTAAGGCTATGGGAACTTCAAGCTCTAATTACTGTATTTAGTAGTCTGGACAAACACCATTTCAAGTCTGTAATATTCTTACCCATGGTATACAATGGGGGGGGAAAAAAATAACATAAAAGAGAGACATCATCTTCAGGGAAAACAGTCGCATCAGGAGAATTTCACAACTGAGCTCTAAAGCTCAGAAACAGCCCTAAAGTTCAGAAACAGAATTTGTTTACTTCATCCTTAGATGTTTACGGAAAAATTAATTTCAGAGAAGTTAGACATGCTGTTTTACTAGGAATTACCTAGAATAAGTTTACTGTAATTTCTGGGAGGTAGGGGGGGAAGCAGTGAAACATTCCAAAGGATACGCTGTTAGGACAGCTGTTTTGCACAAGAAAAAAGCAGGGATGTTGTAGTGTTCAAACATCAGTTCAGTCAGTTTTTCACGCTTTGCTCTAGTATTCCACTAGAAGAAAAAAAATAAGCCAAACCACAAATAAGTGACCAAGAGCAAGATATGTTTATATTAGAACACACTAAGAGAATGCTAACACATTAAAGAAGTAATTAGAATTATTATACCCATGGTTTCAAATCATATTAAAATTCTATAGAGACAGATTTCTAGTAACTTACTTCTTTAGAACCTTTTTTATTCCAATTCTACTACAATACATTAATGCTTATCCATCACACAGAAATAAAGAAGTATCGACTAACAAATACAGAAGGACCTCTTAAAATGAAGGGCAAAAGTGATATACTCTTTTACTGTTAAAACAGACATTTCTTTACACTTCTACAGCTCTTCCAGTATCAGCCTCTCAAAGAACTTTCTAAAACAAGTAACATGCCCATTTTACAAGGGGAAAGATACATGAAATAACTTGCCCAGTTGAAAGAAAAATAAATCCAGATTTTCCTGTTTCCAAGGTATTTTTCTACTGTTCTACTGTACTTGCAGTTAAGCCAGAATATATATATATCAAATATTCTACACATTGCTGAAAACATCAAGTTTTTTCCAAGCCAATACGTTAAAGTAAGATTAGTTCTGTAAGGAGAATGCCAATGGGAACCTCTAATCAGACATCCACTGAGTCATCAAACATGAAATAACCATTGCAAATTCATCCATACTCCACAAGCTACAATTCAACACAAGGGAATAATGAAAAAGAAAATCCTTTTAATAAGATTTTATTAAAGATAGGCATAACTTTTATATGGCATGTCTACCTTTTGCATTGTGACTTTAAAATCCACCCTTCAAATGCTGAGCATTATTAAATGACAGAAACCTTGTCCACGTTTTCCCAGAAATTTGTATTCGCTCACTTCACTTACCTTACAGGGCCATTTACAGAAACGAAGACAGAAAAACCAAAACTTCTCCACTATAAATATTTATTTTCCATCATGTAATATTAGTTGTAAGGCTGAACAAAGCGACAGATTTTCAGTGGCGTTTTATTAAGTGTAACTTAATACATAATAAGACATCCAAATATATTTTTGCTTTTATTCTAGGCAGTAAAAAGAGATTTATGTTTTCTTTAATTTTGACTCCTTTTTGATAAGTGAAAAACAATAGCACATTGTAAATAATTTCTAATGTAACTCATGCAAACTATTTCAAGTTGTTTTCTTTTTTAGACATGTTTCTTAAACAGATTACTTCCCAGAACCTGGCAAAGTATTTTAAAATTGTTATTTCTGAAGCTAAGTTTTAACATTCGTAACCTTCAAGCCAATGTCAGACTTGCCCAAGACTCGTGTTTGCAGAGTCAGCAAGAAGATACAGTTAAGACTTTTCAAAAGGCAAAGCTGCTTTTACTCACCGGTGCTTCGGACATAAGGACAGGATGCAAACTTGCTTCAGATTTAATATGCATCTTGTAAGTGTGATCCAAAATTGCCTGGAAACTATCCCAGTCTTCAACTGTAACAACATTGAAGCGAGCAGAGTAGTTACTTCTAAGTTTTGTTCCATTTCACAAATACATAAAGGTTTTCCAATGCCTTTTTTGTTTTATTTTGAGTAGAGCTCCTTAGTCGAAAGCTGTCCTCAGCAGACATACACCTCCCTTCATAGCTTTGCAGAGTTCTCTTCTCTGTAAGCATCACGATCATAATGTTTCAAGAATTATGATGAAAGTCCACTGACTCTGTAAACCAACTATACTTCATGCAATTTGTAAATCAGGTATCCGTTCTTATGGCTTCTGTTGCCACACATAGCATATGTTTACATGAAACCTAGGACTTTTTGCAGCCTAGCAATGCTATTTTAAAAACAGGTAGAAAAAGACAGAGCACCATACTCATTCCATTTTTTAAAGGTGAAATGGCCTCCATATTTTCCCTCGGAACTCTCAGGGCATTGGTGTCTATGTAGTAAGTCGGGCCTCCTTGTTTGCCTTTGTCACCATCTATCTCCATCAGAGTGCTGCCATTGTCCCTTTCTAGCACCACACCAATGGCTGTTGGAAAATCAACCTGTAAGGCAAAAGATAAGCAGTATATAAGAATTATTAATGTTTTGGGTGTTTTTTTGCTCATAAATTCAGAGCTTTCCTTACACAATACAGTCAGAACAGAAACGAGCATATTCTGAAAGCTCGTAACTAACACACAAGACCTAAGGCACAAATTCATGTTTTATTTCTATTGAGTCACACAGATTCTCACCTTTGGGCAGTCCTCGCCTGCATAGCCCGCTCTCACTGTGTACGAGCCAATGTCAAAAACAAGAGCCCCAACTTCATCTGAAAAGATGAAGAGATAGTGAATGGTTATTACGCTCTACCACGATCGTGAACTTTTTAACTACCCCATCTGGTTTGCTCGCAAAAGAAGAAAAGCAAGTCGAAGCATCTTTTCCAAGGCAAGAAGAAACTCTATTCATACCTCCAGTTACCAGAGAACTATTACAAGACTACAGATACGCTTTAACTAGGACACTGCAATACCTTCCTTTAGCAGAAGTAAAACGGGAATTCTAACAGAAAAGGGACAACACAGTTGCATCTAAAGATGACAAAACTTTCAGAAAGTGCTAACTTGACAGTCACCCGAATCCAGGTGAGCTCAGACCTCCCGGGGGCAATGAGAATTAGCAAGGTGGGCCTGAAAACACCAATTCTGTCAGCGGGGGCTGCCACACCTCACCCCCGTGGGCCCCGATCCTCGCTGAGGTGCTCTGCACGCCCTCGGGAAAACCAAAGTCTGAGGCAAAACACCTGGACACCGCTCCTCACGGAAGGGTGGGCAGAAGTGCCCTGGGAGGAAACGAAACCCCACTTTCCACAGCGCGGGGGGTCTTCTGGGGCCAGCCGGCACTCGAGCGGCGCTAATTCAGCCCAAGGCTGGGGCTGAGCCGATCTCCGGGGACAGCCGGGAGGGACGTAAACAAGGCCTGCCGCCTCCTCTTCCTCACGCATGCTGCGGAGGAACCGGGAGGGCTGCGGGAGGGTTCTAGGAGGGTCGGGCCGCGGCCCCCCGCGCCCGGGGCCTGAGGGAGCGGCGGGAGGCGGGAAGCGCCCGGGGGAGGCTCGCACGCGCCGCCTCACGGGACGGCGCCGATCTCCACAGTCGCCGGGCGGGGGAGGGGAGGGAGGGAGGGAGGGAGGGAGGACGGGCAAGAGCGGAGCCGCCGGACTCACCTCCCCCGTACACGCCGCCGCTCATGGCTGCTGCTGAGCCCGCGCTACCCGGCCCCGCCGCCCGCCGGCTCCTCTCCTCAGCGACCCGGCAACAATAGCGCCTTCGCCCCGCTCTCCACCGGTGATCAACCTAACCTGCAGGCTGCCGCCTTGCCGCCAATAGCAGCGCTCGCCGTTCAGCAGAAGGGCCAATCGCGGCCGGAGAAAGGCGGGGCTATGCCGTGGGGAGCCAATCACGAGGCAGGAAGCGGAAGGCGGGCAATCAGGCGTGGGTGCAGTGCGCGGGAGCGGCAGTGTGAGGAGAGTGGCGAGGCGGGAGGTGTGAGGAGCGAGACGGTGGTGCCTGGGGCGGGCAGATGGGGTGGGGAAAGCTGCTGGGTTCGGCGGGGTGGGGAAAGCTGCTGGGTTCGGCGGGGTGGGGAAAGGTATCTTGGGAATCCCGAGGGCTCATAGGGTGGGCTTGCTGCCGCCTGAGGGGATAGGGAGGAGCGCGGTGAGTGGAGAGGGGCCGCTGTGGAATGGAGCGACAGCTACTACAGCGGGGCCCTCCCTGGCCCCTTCCCCTGCTACTGTCTCTGCTCCTCTGGGCTCTTCCACCGAGAATAAAACGCGTTTCAAGTATATCTTGATATCCCAACCTTGTGGTGTTCCTTTCTCGCTTGGGGCACCCCTCTGCACCTCAGACCTTGATCCTTGAGGCGAGCTGGATGGTTGGGCAGCTCTGGTTTGCCAGCTCAGCTGCCCGTTTAGCTGTTGAACTTGTAATTAGGATTTTGGATTGTCTTGTTTGGCAGCAAGAGTTCTCAGCCAAACTTGGTATTCAGACAGAACGACCAGAGGGGAAACTATAAAGTTGTAGGAATTAAAGGGAACAAAAGAAAGACCTCAGGCATAGCCAGAGGTTAACACCAGAGAAAATTCTAACTGGAGAATGGGGGAACTGGCTTAAAGTACAAGCATTCCTGCTGTGCACCTTTTTGAATTCCTACATGAACTGATGTGGGGGGTTTTTTTGAGGGCTGGGGAGTAGTTGTGTGTGGCCTAGTATAATCATGAGTGTTCTTTTCAAGTTCACGTAAGATGTGTAACTTACTTCTGTAGTAAGGATCCCCAAGTGATTAGATTTAGTCAGCATAATAGAATTACTTTTTTTTAATTACCTTTGCATTTACCTATAAAGTGTTACATAGCATAATATTTGTCTTAATAGCAATTGATTATTGAACTGTAAATAATTTAAAAGTGTTTCTTATGTTTTCATCGTAAACTAAAAATTAGTGCTATGAGTCTCACTTTGTCCTATTATGATAGGGAGTTCAGAACTTCCTACAAAGCTTTGGTTGTGACTTAAGTTTCAATTATATGTCCTAATTTACACTGAATTTAATCAGTGAGGTAAGAAGAGAGAGAAAATTTACATTTGGTGTACCTGGTAGTTTTATTCAGGAAGTCTGTAAAGCTGTTGTAAATAGAATAGATGATTATTACAAATTCCATCAAGCTTTATGCTAGTGAAGGAGAAAAGTTCCCAAGATGCCGCAGTTAATCTTAGGCTGGTGACTGTCAGTCCCTCTTTAAGTGTCATTCTGAATCAAAACATAAGAAAAATATTAAAATCCAACAGTAGGGGACAACCAGTGGGGTGGGGGTTTTAAGCACAATTACGAGAATAGCAGGAGGTGATTGGACTTACTGACTCTCAAGGGCAAGGAATTTAATTTGACACACAGTTTGATTCTCAGTTTCTTTAATGAGGAAACTTCATCATTTTATTGTGCAATTAAGAAATTTGAAGTTTTTACATAAGTTATAATACAATACAACTACAAAATATAGATGCTAGCATTAGGAAGGTAAATATGAATACTACTGTT
This sequence comes from Rissa tridactyla, assembly GCF_028500815.1. Lineage (NCBI taxonomy): Eukaryota > Metazoa > Chordata > Aves > Charadriiformes > Laridae > Rissa > Rissa tridactyla. The sequence continues at coordinate 2,757,767 of NC_071471.1, forward strand.
TCACTGATTATACCTCATGAAGTCAATGCACCTCGATTTTGTATTATGAAGTCTTTTAAAGTTAATGTGTTATCATGATTTCCAGTATGTGGCACTAATACTCAAGGTACAGTTGTTTGAGGAGGAGGAATTAATTGCAGATGGGAAAAGCAGTTCAGAAAATTTGGAATTACGATGCCAGAGGATCTTCATTTATCTCCTGCTTGTACTTACGTTATTGTTGTATTAATGGTTCATTGTATTGATATTTGGTATTGATAATTGACACTTAAAGGCAGATACTGCTCTCTGCACGAGAGCTGCTTAAGATTGATCTGCAAGCCAGAAACAAGCACAGCATTCTGCTGCTTTATTTTTAATTCCTTATTTCTTCAACACAGAAGAATTCCGGTGATGCCATCAGCAACTGTGTACCAGAGTAAAGAGGCTTGTGGCTGTGTGAGGCATGGAGCGAGGGCGTGCCTGGGCCTGACTCATCTTTACTGCTCCAGTGGCTGATCCGCACCGATAGTAGGAACTGCAAGGTAACGTGCACTGGAAATCATGCTAATATCTAGAAGTCTCAGGATTTGACAAGCATCAGGAAATAAAGCCAAATCTATGTAATCCTCAAGAAGCCTGGAGGATATGGGGAAGGAAATTTAGACTGACAACTGTCTAGGTTTTACTTTTCTCTGCCTTGCACTTTTATAGGCATTTATATCAGTGGAAAGTGTGTAGAACATCATCACTGTGGTTTGATAACATTTTACAATGACTTTGCTTTACAACAGTGTGTATAACCCTACAAAGTTCAACATCCAAGAGAAACAGACTGCAGGCATCTTTTTTCAGCAGAGTCCAATCTTGCTTAGAGAGACACAGATCTAGGATTATTTTGGTGAATTCCTGCACATCATCCTATGTTTGCATAAGAGCAGGTAGAATCTAGAGCTTTGCCACCACCGTCCATAACATACCCAAATACTTTTGGGGTTTTTTAAAGTATTTTGCTTAGTTTACTGAGAAGCAAGGATTATAAAATCAAAGTAGATGGAAGCAATGAATGTATTTTATCTAGGTTCCCATATTGGTACAAATTGCCATAGTATCTTGGCAGGAATTGCAGGTGTAGGTATAATGGAAATTATGTGCTTTTCATGGGATATCACATACTGATTTACTGTATGTGACATTGTATATAACAACTCTAGATCTAGACACTAACATAAATTGTCTACAGGAATAAACAGAAGCATAATTTTAAAAGTGAGGCATGAATCAAGGCACCAAATGATGAGGGTTACAAGTAAGCAAAAGCTAATTTCATCAGTGTTAGTCTGGAGAATCTGAAACTCCATCATTGTTGCTTTGAGATTTTTACAACTTCATTAAGATGTAATTGTTTCAAGCAAACGAATTCACCTTTCTGGTAATACAAAGCAATGTAGAAAGTGATGTATACGTCAAGCCAAAACTGAACAGAATGATTTTTTGTTTCTCAACAAGCTGCACTGACTTCCCCATTGGGTGGCTGATGGCCTGTTGTTCCTGAACAGTGCCATACAACTGCCAGTCAGTCTCCCAGGCTGCAGTGCCAGCTATAGATGTGGCAGCAGACCGTCTGTGACAATGGGTTATTCATAATGTCTGTGTTCCTCCATGTTTCTTGATTGCAAAATGCGTGTTAAAGGTTTTATTTTTCTTATTTTCAGAAGAGGTCTTAAATGTTTATGTGAACTACAAAAGCATCTGTAAATGAAAAAGGAAAACAATCACTAATACTTATTCACTCAAGAACTTTGTATGACCTCTCAACTTTCCACTTTCTTTGCTAAAGTACTTGGGTACTTTCTCAATTTTAATACTTCCCTTCCTTACAGGGGTACTGTGAGTATAAATACGCTACTATCCTTCTGCAGAGAAAGAGCTATAACACAAAATAGATGCTAAACCTCACTAAGGGGCCTCAACATTGCCACACCTGGCGTTTAGGTTCTTACCTCAGACTGGAATCCAGGCACTGAGTTATGTTTCATTTAAAATGTACTAAAGATGGACAACTTAAAACTGGGTTTGTGACAGTGTAACCACTCTACAAGACGTTTGGCTTAGTGGTTGAAAATGCCGAGGAAAGGAGATATGTCTGAAATCTGCCTGTGACTCCAGTAAGGTAGTCATGGCGATATATGTCCCAGAATCTTCTTTTGGAACTGGTGTGTTTAACTTGTCCTTTTGTGAAAGATCCATGACTCGTATTTTAGAACGTGATTGAAGGAAGAAGTGATGGTTCTTGCTGTTAATACACAGTCAACTTTCCATCACCAATAGATGGCCTGACTAGTTTTCGGGGGGTGAGGGGGGAGGAGAATGCATACTGAGATTACAGCTGACTCTGGCTGGAATAATGGTGGCTAGATACACTGGAGAATGGGGAAAAAACCCGCATAATATTAGTGCTGTTTTCTTGTTCTGAACCGTAAGTGGTTCCTGTGAAACCAGACTGGAGGGTTCCTGACCACTTTCCTTGTTTAGCTCAGGCACAGTATGAATTCACAGACACAGATTAAGTGTGAAGGTGGTACGGCACCATTTGCCTGGGACTGGTTCTGAGGTAAGAATTCTGCTGGGCTAAGCCAGCCCTGGCCAGAACTTAAGTGTGCCTGTATTGCTCTTCTCAAATGAGTCTCTTGTGTACATATGTCTCACTTGGCGCAGATCTGGCAGCACTTACTGTTTCAGGCTTAGCACTTGGTCTGTAGTCACTTTGGATTCTTGCAGGGCTTATTAGCTTGGCAGCTGGGCCAAACCTGACCTGGCTCAGTACCTCTCATCTGTACAAACAAAGCTACTTACAGTTGGGAAGCCAGCTTAGCCTGATAAACAGAAGATCTTTGTATCAGCTGAGCCTTACCATTATATGAGGCATTTTGATCCCCTGTGCTAGAATGGAAATTTGACTGTAATAGCTGAACAGGTAGCATGGAGTTCAGATCTCCTTTGCTTGGTTAGATGCTCTGTCTTCAGCCTGATGAGCTGCAAATTCCTATTCCCAGCTTTCAAGGAGGATGCTATGTTTCCTCACTAGTAGTTTTGAACTGTGATACCATGCAGCTAAGAATCATGGCTCTGTGCAGCCAGGGGTAAGGAATCCAAAAGGATAAAAGTTAATCCTGCTGATTAACCTGCTCCTCTGCGAGAGAAGAGCCGTGAGTCCCTATTTCTGCATATGCATTCTATTTTGGGTGAAATACGGCAGTCTTGGGAGTACGGCTGTAAGGGTGGGCTAATCAATGATCTTATGGGAGTTGTGACGCTCTTTATGTTACCTTTTTGGAACCCCGTTAGGCTTGGAATCTTGACCTGTTTTATTATAGAAAGCTGCTTTCACTTGACATCTGGAAATGTTTGTTGTGAAGGGGACGTTTTGGTGTCACCACGTCTATTCCGTAAAATGCTTGTTCTACTACCAGGACAGGGCATAGGCAAAGCAGGGGGCAGAGACACTGGCAATCAACATCAATGTAGGTGGTTTTGGAATACAAACTAGAGTAGCATTATTTCTACTGGGTTTCAAAAAAACAAGGTATCAGCTTGATTTTCTAGATTTATGTATTACTGTATCACAAAAAAATAGATTGTTATAAACTTAATTATTAAATGGTTGGTCAGTGAGGGAAAAATAATAGTGTATTTGCTGGATGGGTATGTTTGCAAAGAGATTGTCGATTTTTTTTTTTTTTTTTTTTTTTTTCCTGAATTCATTCAGGTCATTACTATGACAAGTGTGCACTTTATCGTCCAAAATGAGTATGTAGAGCAATGCAATTGCACTCCAGCAAGAAGTCTGATGCAGAAAAGGGTGTGCTTTCATTCAGGAGACACTGATTTATACAGGGAAGCTTAGTATTGCAGTGCTTTATCTGAATATTTATTCACAGAAAATCTGTATTCTAGGGCAGTCACGCTACTACTGTTCAAAAGTATCATCTCCTAAATTACAGCATCAGCACACATCTGTATTAGTATGCTTCATTTTAAAAAGCCGATGGGGTGGTATAGAACATCTTTGCATTATTTGATGATTATTGAAATTGCTGTAACAGATAAGTTCATGGCATTTTTAATAACTATTATAAGAATTCCCATTTTTATATCACATACAAATTTGCAATCCCTTTTTCTTCCACTTATGGGGTTATCTTGGAGTCTGATTCTTCTCTCTGACCGCTTTTACGCTGGCATAGCGTCTTCTATTTCAGTGCAGCAGAACTGTAGCCAAGAGGTGCATCAGGCCCGAGACATCTTCCTTGCAAGTGAAACTGAGAGGAACTAATGTTTCCAAGTGTTGTCAGGAAAAGATGTGGTACAGTGCAGAACTTGACAAGATCTGCAGGTGATGATCTTTCCTTGAGTATTTATATGTCACTTTACGTGTGTGGGTAGTCTTCATTATTTACTCCTTTATATGAAAATTAGCTATGACATAGAGCATACTGGCTAGGAGGGTGGTCAGGGATGTTATTTCTCACAGGAAGTAAACAGCATATAAGAGCACCACTCCATCATAGTCTCGGTATTTTGTTTTTATTAATTTCTTGAAACTTTTAACTATCGAAGGCTTTTAGGGGGAGAGTTTTACTATCGCTCATGATATTTGTTTTCTTTGAACAATTAAGAAAAACAGAGATAGAAAACTGTCAAGCACCGTGGAGTGCTTGTGGTAGGGGTGAGCTAACGTGAGCAAGTCTCGGGTATTTTTAAACTAGTGCTTTTAGGAAAACTGTGCTTGTGCTACCTTTTTGATTGCTTCCACAGATGATAAGGTTGCAGTGTAAGCTGTATTACGTTAGTTGACAACAGATAATCTATCTAGAACACAGACTGCATTAATATCTTTATCCTAGTAAGAGCTTGGATCACAAATTTTTGCTTTTGAGACACACAAAAGAATCCAAACATGAAACACAACTGGAGGAAACCAGGCCTTTTAAGCTATATTTCTCAGAAGCTGCTTATTTTCAATGGCTTGCTTAGATCTGCCTTAAACAAAGTTGTACAAACAGTTTCTCGAAGCTAGCGCTTTCACGCTTGCTGGTGCTAGCACAGGGATAGCCAGTCTTAGGAACTTAAAATCTACGTTGCTTACTGGAAGTTCTAGTGGTGTGGATCCTGAGGCTGTACCACGTACCAAAGTGTGGTTTGGTTGACTTGGTAGCTGAAGGTTAATCTGAACTAGCAGCTCTGAAAGTAATTCAGGAGAGACTGCAGGTGTCACCATCATTTGGTCCCGAAAAATTCTGCAGACTTTTAACTCCCACTGACTAAGCTGATCCTTTCTTCAGATGAATCACTTAGAATAACATCAGTAGTAACTTACTTATCTGATTATTTCTGTCTCCAGTCTTTTTTTTTCTATGTACTGACCAATATTTAATTTAATTTTCTAATGTATTGGAAAATTTTATCAGTGTATGGAAAGGATTCTTTAGGATTGGCAATCCACTTTTCCATCAGGCACTACGTATATTAGATTCAGCAGCATGACTGATGCACAACATCGTGAAATGAGTGTAAAATTCTGTTATTGTGCCTCTTCCTAAGATTGCCTTGTTCCCTGTCTGCAGTTCTGCACCAGTGTCTTCCCATTCTTCCCGTTCACTGACTGGATTTGTCCCCGTTGTGCTGCCCAGAACATTCACATGAGTCAATTGCACAAGCTGAGTCAAAAGCAAGTTGGTAGGGTTGGGCATGATTCAAAAAGATGAAAGTTTTATTAAGACCATCTTTTTGCAAAACCACAAAGTTTTTGTATATTAGAAAATACTTTTTGGTCTTACACTTAACATTTCATACAAAATATGTCTATGACAGACTGCATTTTTTCTTAAAGAAGCAAGTTTGGGAACACTGAGGGTAAGATTTTTGTTCAGTTGTGGTTATGAGTGGAAGGTAGGTGGAAAGTTTGTAGTTGAATCTAAATTTCTACAAAGGGTAATTGTGAAAAAATGAGATGCTTAGATTTGGACCATCAAAGAGGAAGATTCGTGGGAAGCATAGAGCAGGCATTGGCTATCTACATATTGGTGAACTTTGCCTTCTGTGGTTTTTAAAAACAAAGTAGTGCTTGTTATCTTCCTGTCGGGAAAAATGTAATATCAGAGGTAATGTTATTCTGAGGTTTCACTTCACTCAGATCAAGATATTTCTGTCAATTATAACCCATCAGAACATTTGCTAGTATGATGTTGCCAGAGTTTAAATAATTAAAAATGAGTTGTCTTCAGGAAATAAATAAAGTACACCTAATGAAGCATTATCTTTTGAATATTCTTTTTGTGTATTACTTGTTTTGTCATAAAATCCAGTCACTTGCAATGGCTCATTCAGCCTTTTTGGAAAATTGTCATGATACAAGTGTATGGCAGTACACTAATCTTCCTGATTGCAGGGAGATAGTAGATTTTGAAAATAATAGAAATGAAGCCCTTTCTTATATAAACTTTTTCAATGATAGCACTGAAAGCACTTTTTAAGGAATTAGAATCTTTATTCACATTGTACAGATGGGGATGTGTTTTGTGAGAACTCATCCAAGAAGCCAGTAGTATAGCAAGTAGTATAGCCTGTAGTATAGCTGAGAATTCAACTTGCGTCTTCTTAAATCTCAGCTCACTGCTCTAGTCATGAGGAGAATCAGGGCCCTGCTGCTGATCGTGCAATGTCATGCCTTTGCCACACCCTGAAACCGAGGACTGTAAGTGTTGCTACATCCATAAGGAAATCTCACTATTCCAGAGCAACTGTTCTGATAAAGTTGGTTTTTGACGTCAGCTTCTTTATTTGGTGAAGTAGTGCATGTACGTCTCTGTACAATTGCCAGGTCAGAGTCTTCCTTCTGTTACACTTAGAAAATTATATTTTCTACAGAATTTTGTTGGTAGAAAGGTGTACATTGTGTTTGATATGATGATTTGTCCTACCTTTATAGTTTGTTTGCTCTTGAATGACCTGGATGTAATTTTTTAACTACAGGAGTTGGCAAAGTTTCTTGCCCTTATTCTTGTATGAACAAGCTGGGCTTCTAAAGCCTGTCTATCCTCTTCTTCAAGGACACCAAAGCTGAATGCATCTAAATTTCAATGAGTGCTAAATTTTACTCCTTAAAGTTTTAACTATTTGAGTTTAGGTAGTTAGGTACAGAAATATCCTAGTTGCAGCTGCTGGTTACTTCTGTTTCACGTCAGGTTTGAGAGGGGGCAGAGTTCAAATACATCTAACGTGTTTTCCTCAGTTCAGCACAAAACTCAGTTGTCGTGGTAGAGCCATTCCCATCCAACTTTTCCATAATCGCTAAGTGGTTAGAGCAGCTACCGTGGTTTGCATACTTCCTTAGCTCTTCTTATTTCATCTCTGAGAATTGCCCCTTCCTTTAGTTTATAAAATGATCTGAGTGCTAATGCTTTCCAATATGCTCTTTGGAAGTTGGCTTACGTGCATTTAGGAATCCAGAAATCCTGAGGTCCAAAGAAGAGCAAGTTAAAGGATGCCTGACCCTGAACTGTAATTGGTAAGATATGCAAGCAGGGCTGGAAGATGCTTTTCTTGGGTTTTGTACCCGGAATTCCTTCAGTTTTACTTAATAGTGTAAAGAAGGGTGGTGCAGATGCTAAAGAATCTGAAAGCAGATTTCCTTTTTATCTTGCTTGTGATTTTTTTTTTCCATCTAATTGTGGAAGAATTAACCACACCCACATTTCTCTAGCTCTGTGATGTACACTTCATAGTGGGGTCAAATTCACTGTGATCACGCTTTGCAAAAATAACAAAATGCTTTTTAATTTGTTCTCTGATGTTTGGCTAGAATCTTGTCGTCTTTAGGCAGAATATAGTTATCGGCAACACTAAATACAACTGCTAATGTTTTTATTTCTAATGACATAAGCATAAGAACTTGTATAATTTTTACAAATGCATTGTTAGGGAAAAATGAGGGTATGAGAGCTAATTTGAATAAATGTAATAATAAGTAACTTCACATATCAATAAATAAAGTGAAAAGGAATAATGAAAAATGCATCCACTCTTGTCTGAATACCACTGTGAGCTAATTTAATGGGAAATTTTAACAGAATTGAAAAAAAAGAGAATAAAAACAGTGTCTGAGTTATTAAAATCACCAGAAACCAATTTGCTTCAATTAAAGACTTACAGATGCTCCCGTGTTTTGATTAAAAAAAATTAGAAAGTTTCTTATTCACCTCGGCAGGCATCTCTGCAAAATGGAAGGTCCCTTGTGCTCCTCTGAAGCCATTTAATGCATATGTGAGCATGGATTCTCAGAACTATCTATAATGCATATAGTGCTTTTTGCTCTCAGTGGCTTTTTTCCCACTCTCTTTACGTCATTTGCCATTTGTGAGGGTTGCCAGGGTAATGACCAATCATCCCTGGAGAGATGCCTGCTAGTAAGGACAACATAGGCTTTCTCTTTTTTGGTATTCTGCAGTATGTATTTGAGAGCTATTCTAGCATCAAGATTGCAGAACTTTTGTTTAGTTAGTAGGGAGTGAAAGTTTACAGAGTATGAAATAACAGCTTACAACTGTTGAGGTAAGTGAGGATTTTTCTTTTCTATTTTATTAACGGCTCTGTCTGGATTAATTCAAAACATTGAGCATCATTACCAATTTTTTTTTTTGCTATGTGTGTAGCTGACCTTGAAATTAGTAATAGCAGAGAGATTTTGCCTAATTTGAACAATGAAATCTTAGTAGTGCTGCATCTACAGCAGGTCAGGATTTTATTTGCTTTGTAATTATGAATCCCACAGCCTTTCTCACCACTACATTCACCATATACATCCACTCATCCCAAAAATATTTTCAGGAGAATTAAGTAAAAACAAAAAAACCCACAGTGTGTTGTAATGCAGATTACAGAGCATTAACTGTGGTTGCCTCTAAGGCAAACGGGAAATTCTGAATAGTCTTCATTGTACTGTATGTATATAATAGGCCACATCAACTGGAAACTGAAAATCCAGAGTTGAGCCCTATCCTGTAAGCTGTTGAACTCCTGTTTTTTTTAAATTTTGTCTATTAAGTGGACACTTGCAAGTTCATAGGCTAACTCTTTGCTCACCTGTGGGCAATAAGAAAACTGAGCAACCAGATTGCAGGTTGTTTTTCTGGAACTGATGCTATCGGTGGAAGCTGGTGGTGATAAGTGCCTCGCAGAATGGCCCAGATTTTGTTCTTTTGCATGTGCGGGCACATAAATAATACATAGGAAAGGAGGCAAAAAGCATCAATTCAGAAGTTCCTAGTGACCTCCGAAGTTTCTATGAAGTATTTACGTGTAATCTGGGTTATGAGACATATGACTGAAGTGGCGGGTTTGGGGTGGGGTTTTTTGTTGTTGTTGTTTTAAGTGAACTACATTGGAATTATTTTGAGTCAAGGGCATGTTTGTTGGTAAAGTCCCCTGTTTGTGTGCCGGCTTCCTGGGAGGAAGGGACAATTGACAAGGTGCCTGTGTTTTGTTTTGTAGAAATGCTAAGATATCAAAGTTCAAAATAGTGACTGTCTCATCAAAGTTACTATTTCCTGCTTAATATTTTTGCACCTACGTATAGCTTCCACGTGCTTCACATCCTGGCAATCTCACGTGTCGGGATGGGCACAGCATAATAGTAACCAGAATAAAGCACATATATTTATTTCCTGCTTATTGCAAAGACGTACAGAGTGTGAGTTTGACTCACACTTTTCCTCAATGGAAATATACCGTTAGGGCATTTAATTTTGCGTGGTAAATTCCAGTTGCTGAATTTTAGCTGTTACTATGTATTCAGATGTGTTTATGATAGCTTTGCATTATCAAAACAACTGGAGCACAGCAGTGACTCTGGATATGTATACATATGAGAGAAAAGAGAATGGAGAGTGACAATTTTAGTCTGAGGAAAAAATGATCTTTTCATCAGGCTGTTGAGAAAAATATGTTTGTTCAGAAAGTAGACCTGTTTCCTCTTTCTAAAAATTGTTACTGATTTTTTGACATCTCTGTTCTGGGTATCACTTTCAAGCAGTTTAAGATACGAATAATAGTTAAATGCTTACACTGGAGGAAAACTAATCAGTAAGCTCAAAGAAAATTTATCACTATCTAATGTTCCTAGTTTATCAGCATTCCACAGGATTCCACCATTTTCAGTAATCTGGGAAGCAAAACCACAAAAAGATCATTTTGTATTCCGGGTAGTGTCTTATGACAGAAATATAACACGATGACAACTAAATAAGGTTGTCATCATTATGTTAATTAGTAAAGTAGGTTTTCAAATGAGAGATTCAGAGGTAGACCTTTCTGGAGAAGATGGTGGGTAGCAAGCCTCAGTCTTTATCTTTCTGTTCACCTTTTTCCTGTCTTATCTGCTTCTCCATCTCCCTCCTTCCAACTTGAAAATGCTCCGTAACTGTATTATGCAGAGGACATAGTTTACTTTTGGACAGTGGGACAGAGAGAAGGAAGCTGGAAGGAGGAGAAGGGAACGAAGTCTGCATTGTGAGTTGTTCACAGTATAATGTCTGTCAACAATTCTGGCAAGGTATTTGTGGCTCTGAGGAGAGATGCAGGAGATGATAGTTCTACAGCAACAAGTCTGAGAAATCAGGAGGCAAATGGACTGGGAGTAATGAAGGAAAGCTGTAAGGGTAGGGGAGACTAAGTGGTTTTAGCAGCACTGGTACTGGGAGTGCAGTAAACTAACAAAGTATCAGAGAGCTCCAGGGAGCAGGGTACAAAGAGTCCTGGAGTATCTCGAGAAACTGGTGTGCAGGGTCTGGGGTGGTAAGCCGGCGAGGACAGAAACTACACAGGTTGGGTAGAGACAGACACTAAAGTTTGGGATGTGGTAAATATTGTAAATGTGTAATTTACTGTAAATGGGTAAATACCCATAACGCAGCATAAGTGCTTTTGAGCAATTTAACCCTTTTAATGCCATGGCTATTGCTGGAAACTTTGGAGTGGTGAATTCCAGTTGTTTCTTTATCTTCTACATTTGAATATGTAGCAAAAAAGAGGAAGAATTACCAGTACAAATTGATCCACTGGTGAAAAGTCAGGCTTCAGACCAGGATGGAAAAGTATGGCGCAGGCTGGAAAATGAGGAGATACTCACGGGAAGAGAAGTTAGGATCACAAAAGAGAAGCAGTGCTTATCCTAGAAAGATTCAGACATGCTGGATAAGTGCAAGAATATATAAAAACATTCAGTAGCCCAAAGTCCTCATCCCTTGAGAAGCAGAAGGCAAAAAATAAATGAAGGTGAATAATTGTTGAGTGAACAATAGTTTCTAAACATAGTGTATGACAAAGCAAATCATTATTGGTAAAATATTAGTACTGTCACTGCACTGGACAGCTCAGCCTAACCCATGGCCTTTGCTATAGAGGTTAATTCTCCCGAGACCTGGTAGATTATTTTATCTAATAAGCGTCATCTATCCATGATCTGGCATTACCTTTGTTGTTGTTTTGTTGGTTTAGGTTGTTGTTTTTGTTTTTTTAAATGAATAATATCTCTCTTAAAGGAATACTGTGAGTTTTAATTCATGACTGTAGTGATTAATGAGACCATCTGATGAAAAATTTACTAATTCATTTTTATCTAACCAAAGCCCTATGCTTCTGTATTTTGTTGCTGCTGATTGGAATCCAAGCTGTTATTACATTACCTGGGCCTGCCTGTCCACTGCTATGAATAAGCATAGCTCTATTACTTCTGGGATCTGGTGATACAACTCCAAAACTCTGATGTGAAATCATGAAATGCGTGTATTCAGGGCATTAGAGAAATAATTTAATTGCATGAACTTAGTTAAAGTGGCACCAGAAGGCACAGGAATAGTTATCATAGAATTGTTAGGGTTGGAAGGGATTTTAGAGATCGTCTAGTTCCAACCCTCCTGCCATGGGCAGGGACACCTCCTACTAGATCAGGTTGCTCAGAGCCCTGTCCAGCCTGTCCCTAAAAACTTCCAGGGATGGGGCTTCCACCACCTCTCTGGGCAACCTATTCCAGTGTCTCACCACCCTCATGGTGAAGAACGTCTTCCTAACGTCCAGTCTGAATCATCCCATCTCTAGTTTTAATCCATTCCCTCTAGTCCTACCATTACACGACATCCTAAGAAGTCCCTCCCCAGCTTTCTTGTAGGCCCCCTTAAGATACTGGTAGGCCACTATAAGGTCTCCTGGGAGCCTTCTTTTCTCCAGACTGAACAACCCCAACTCTCTCAGTCTGTCCTTATAGGAGAGGTGCTCCAGCCCTCTGATCATCCTCGTGGCCCTTCTCTGGGCACGTTCCAGCACGTCCACATCTTTCTTGTAGTAGGGGCTCCAGAACTGGACGCAGTACTCCAGGTGGGGTCTCACCAGAGTGGAGTAGAGGGGGAGAATCACCTCCCTCGCCCTGCTGGCCACGCTTCTCCTGATGCAGCCCAGGATACGATTGGCTTTGTGGGCTGCTAGTGCACACTGGTGGCTGATGTTGAGCCTCTCGTCCACCAGCACCCCCAAGTCCTTTTCTTCAGGGCTGCTCTCAAGCCAGTCACTACCGAGCCTATATCGGTGCTTGGGATTGCCCCGTCCCAGATGGAGGACCTTGCGCTTGGTCTTGTTGAACTTCATGTGGTTGGCATGGGCCCACCTCTCCAGCCTGTCAAGGTCCCTCTGGATGGCATCCCTTCCCTCCAGCATGTCAGCCGCCCCACACAGCTTGGTGTCATCGGCAAACTTGCTGAGGGTGCATTCTATGCCACTGTCCATGTCGCTGACAATTACAATATAGACGTTTCATTTCAAATTGCCACTCTCTGGCATTTTTGGAAGAGTGGTGAAAATGTGCTTTATCATCCAAAGTGGCAATCCAGGAACACAACAAAGACAGGCAGAAGGACAGTTACTGTTACTTGACCAGAAGTATGAATAGTTACGAAAGTTTGAAATTTAGTGTGTATTACAGTGCTTTTCAACGTCTCTTATAAAGTGCATGGTAAGGTTCACTTTGAACAAATAATTAGAGAGAAAGTGTCTTGTGGTTTAAAAAAAGAAGTGGTTGTAAAAAGACAGGCATTTTAAAGCACTTTACTGAAAACTTCCAGTTTATACTTTTAGACCTATTTTCAAATGATTTAACTTGAGTTTCATTGTGTGTCTGTAGGATCTAAGTTTCAAAGGAACACAGATGCTTTTGGACATTGGATCGCTTATTCCTGATTTGTTACATATTTAATGTGTGTTGGAGAAGTCCATTAACAATTTAGGGCTTGCTTCTTCCCATATGTAAGCTGTGAATAAGTCGTATTTACCTTGTAAGACTATGGACGTTATCTGTTATTTTTTGTGTAGTGTTTTGAGTCATGTTGTTGAGGGCCTAGTTACTTAGATATGCAAAGTACTATAACCCACAGCCCTCTGAGATCCCCCAGTTCATCTTGTTTTTCTACTGTAGATACAAGGTCAAGTTGAAATAAGCCGTATGATTATAAGAGCTTGTATGAAAAACTTTCCTGGAGAGCAACATCTGTTATCTGGTGGTAATAGTGATTCAAAGGAGCTCTCCGGGAAGAGAATACAGTCTGTCTCTCATGAACAGGATGACTCAGTAGTTCACATTTGGAAAGAGAAACATTCTCCAGGCCTCACAAACATGATTCTGGAGACTCATTACATGCATTATTACATGCTTTTGTGAAGCGCTCTGACACAGCGCAATGCGAATGGTTTCTGGCAGCCATGATCCTGTCTTCCCCAGAAGCAGGAGTGATACCAAACCATCTGCAGTGCCAGAGCTGCAGACCGACTCGCATTCCTCTCCTGTTCCTCACTGGCAACACATGTGGCTCTCGTTTCACGTGCTCGGTAATGAAGCTGAGTGAGGCGTGTGACAGCTAAGGACTCCAGCTGCTGAAGTCCGGGAGCCTTGTAAATCCTGACCCAGGTTTACCTTATATAAACTATTCTGTTTAACATAACACAGCTCTGCCATACGCGTACCTGTTTATTTGTGTTTAACAGCTGAGGCTATAGCTTGGGTTAACTTGTTTAGAAAAATTACAGTACTATGAGTATTACGGGCTGTGGACATGCACCTGAAATTTTGCAGGAATTTGATTTTATTTTCCATTTTATGTAAAACTTGAGTCAAATTCAGCCCTCCTATGACCTTGCTGTTTCAGGGCTACACATCAAAGTAGCCTTAGAACTTCACCTGGAAAACTGAACGAACGGGCATTCTGTCTTCACGTGGTGTTGGATAACTGAACGGGCATACTGTCTTCATGTGGTGTTCATTGATGACTGCAGTTTGGTTCAGCTGAAACTACTGAACCACATATGGGTGTTCCAGTCCCGTCTACTTCCACAGAGGTTTGCACCTTGCAAACGTTGCCCTGTACAAATAAAACTACTCGTAGGTGCTATGTAGTAACATTAGGTAAAATGCTATAGACCTGAAATACTGTACAGCTTAATTGAGTGCAATTTCTATTGACTTCAATGGGTGTTTTACTCAATTAGGGGCTGCAGAATTTAGATCACTGCCTTTGGCTTACATCATTGCAAATATTATTGATGCTTATAAAGCTTTCAGGGATCTTTCAGGCTTTTAGTCCACAAATTGACTGCAATGTGAAAGTCTTGCCTGGGGGTAAGAGGAGTACTTATATCCATCTCATCTTTCATTTACTTATTCCTGAGTCTTTCTGTGCTATTCCTTTGGGAGTGCTCATATAAAATACGCAATTTAACAAGGAGGGGGAAAGTAGGGTTGTCTCAATATAGCAAGATTCAAGTTTCATTTTTGTACATTAGAAGTATGCCTTTCTTATTTTCCTGCCTAAAAAATGTAGAATTGAATCTGATTAATTTTAATTCTTGTAAAATGATGAAATTAAGGTTCAATAAATTTAGAATGAATATTGAAGAAAGTTAACAGTTTCCCACGGGCAAGCGTGGAGGCAGTGCTTGAAACTTTAAAACTACACAGGATGGAGCACTAGAATTTTAACAAAAAGAACTAGCCTGCTTTGGCAAGAAGGGGCTGGAAGGAGTAAAATAATTTTTACCTTTCTAATCTGCGTGCAATATAAAGCCATTGCCTGAGTTACTCTATGAGAGTAGCACAAGCAGGCCTTGCATAACTTAATTCTGACCACTCACCTCTGATGACAGTAGCAATACAGATGGAATATGGTGATGCTGGCTCTGTGTTAGGCCCAGGGAGAAAAAGGATACGGCTTCTACACTTTTCCATGCAGTGCTTTGGGGAAAAGCAGCAAGTAAACCATTTCACCTATAGTGCAAGTCATTGCATTTAATATTTCTTTTTATCTAGAATCAGCAATGAAACATCTAGGAATGACATTTATAAATATATACCTTTTTATATACATAAGAAAGTAAATGAAAACAAGAGAGGTTGGTAGGGATGGGCACAAGGACTTCTAGGACATGTATTGTAGAAAACTGATTGCATTTCAGGCAATGTATTCTTAGTACAGATCTTCCCGGAAAAATATGCACAAAGAGCTAGGAAAAGTCACACATATACACATACATATTTTTAGGTCTCTTTAGTAAAATTTGAGAAATGTATCTATGGGAAAACGGATAAACATCTTGGCTGGAACACTGACTATAAAAAAAGGTAGCCTCCTTATAGAAGACATTTTTTTTTGCAGCAGAGAGCACAATAAATGTTATCTGTCAGGGAAAGAAACAGGCTATTTAAATTCAGGCAGCATAGCATCTTCAGGCGGAAAGGCTATTTTTAACTTCAGATGTAGCTTAATTTAGAAACTGAGCAGTTCAAGTCCCTTTTTTTTTCCCACTCCTCCGACTGGAGATTTTTTATAATGATTGTAGATATCCTTGTGTGAAGATACTGAATAGAATAAAAAATACGTTATCCTGAGCTTGAAGGTCATGAAAATACACATCTAAACAAAGGAGCTTTGTGGTAATATTGTCATACATGTGTACGCACAGAGATTAAATTCGATTGATGCACTATTTTGTAAGCATAAGGGCCGCTTTGGCAATTTGCCAGGAGGCTGCATATAGTTTTTATATCCATTTATGCAAGATCTTACTCAGATCTATATTATTTTATGTAGGAAGTGCTGTAATTGCGTATAGCCTTATACAGCACATGATAAAGAGAGTGTAAATTTCAGTGGTTTCTAAGGGAGAAATATTTATGAGAAAACTGGCAATGATTCCCTGCATTGATTTTTCTGAACCAGCTTCTTGCATTTGGCTTTGTTTGTAAGTTAATCACAAGAATTGAGAAGCTCATCTTGTTACAGAAGGTATTCAGAATTAAGAATTGCAGATCTGACTCTATTAACTGATTACAGGCTTTTTAATGTATTCAGATTCAGGATGTGAAAAAATCCTCTCACAAATGGAAGTAGTTCCAAGATGGCTTGTTGCAAACAGTCTTCTTGCATAATTGCATACTCTATGTCACTCACCATCTATCTATTGAATTGCAACAGCATTTCAGCATAAAACTCAATTCTAGCTGAATTTTATAGTTTACCTGTTCAAGCTCAGCCAAAAGTGATTCTGAAAGCTGTTCTAGTTGCATAACAATAACAAAAAGCAGAGAGAGACATGTGCCATTGCGACAGAAATAATTGGGTTATTAATAAGCTGAATGTGACATGGAAAAGTCGGCTCTATTTCTGAGCATAGTGACACCTTCGCCATTAACTCTTAAGCACACACAACTTCTGTTTCTGAAATTTTGCTTGAAGGTGTGAGCATTTATTCACATACAGAAAAGATAACTTTTTTTGTAGCTACCTAAAATCCTGCAATTATAAGTGAAAGTTTCTGCTGCCATTTATTCTCTAACTTATGACAGCTAAAATTAGAGGCTTTCATTCCATTGTTTTTATACACAGGGTAGCATGATGTAATGTAGTAAGAACATCATAAAACAAGTTAGGAATTTAGAGTTATAATCATTAGCATTCAAGGGAGGTTAAAAAGAAATACTGTCTAGAGCTGGACTACTCCTGAATTGCCCACTTGGGGTGGGGATTCTTTCGTCTTCCTCTTAAACATTTGGTTTTGAGGAATGCTCCTTTTCCCAGCTCCTTTCCATGTGGAGGGAATATGGGAGTTAGCAGAGAAGCTGGTAGAGCCATTAGGCTCTGCTGCGGGCTTTCCTTAATTCTCTGCTGGCCAGACAAACCTCAATTAAGGCTGAATTTAGTCTCTGGGAGGCATTTTGGTAGTGCTATCAGACTAGGAAATTCAGTCTGTGACGCACAGTTTGGATTGGGAATTTGAATTCAGAGCCCTTTCTTAAAGAGGATTTTCTTTATAATAAAGCAGATATATTGCACCAATATTTGCTAGTGTTTCAACTTTACAAAGAGAATGTGTTTTTCTCATCAAAGCCTTGATCAGCTTGTAGCAAAAGAAACGTTCTGCACATATACTTTCTTGTTTTAGGTATGTTGGTATGCTGTCAGGAGGCAGGATTCAGTTTGCCTATTAAAGAGGTTTAAAAAAAGATTAAAAACCATCCAAAAGGAGCAGTGGGGTTGTCAAGAAAAAGCTGAAATCTTACGGAATCGAGGGTAATATTTTTGGTCTTAGAGAAACACAGGATATACTTTTGATAATTTTCTGAATGGCTTTATAAAATCTAATCAGCTTGAAACTATAACTGCCCGTTTGTATCTGCTTGTTTTCATTCAGTTTGTAGTAAAGGGGAAAACAACTGTTTTGAGAGCAAATAGTAATTCTGTTTTCAGGCATTCTAACTTTTAAATAGTGAAATGCAGCTATGAATAATTATGGTGACACACAGACAATGAGATTTAGGTAAGGCTGGACTTTGAGACTTGAGTTTCAAGTAAAGCTAGGGTTTCTAATAGAACTGCATTAAAATACTCTGAATTATCCTTAGGAGATTTCTGCCATTTTAGGCCAAACTCTTCTGATGAGATTATAATTATATTCACAAGGAAAGCTGAACTAGAAAACTGACGGCTTCTGGTTCTCTATCCAGTATAATGATAATAATTAGTTCTCATTTAGTAGTTTTCATCCACAGATCTCAAAGTTTTTTATAATGAAGGTCAATCTCATGGCCTTATTTTACAGAAATGGAAGGACAGAAAAAGGAAGTGAGTACCTAAGATCAATGAGCAGCTTGGTAACAGACCTAGGAACAAACTCAAGTCGTGTAACCCAGGTGCAGGTCTCATGTTCTCCGCATCCACCAAACCAAAGCAGTATTTATATTTTCATCTGTGCATCTGATACCAGCTTCATTATGGCTTGGACTTGTATTTCTAGTAGTGTTTCAGATGGTGGTGATACAAGCCAGGAAGGACATTCAAAAAACCAAAACAAATATTACCCAGGCTTGGATTTTCCTACCTTGAGGTCTCCTATAAAATTCCTACCTAAATGTCCAGGTACATTTGTGTCCCCAAAGCATGAGTAATCCAAGCAGGCATTCAGCTACTACCCTGCTAAGAATGAGAGCAATCCCTACGTAGGATGATGGCTGCATAGAAACCCCTGGAGTTTCATGAGCAGCCCCTGAAGACCTGCTCAGTACCGTGCAAATTCTTCGCTTTGTCTCCAGAGGCATTGAGATATGGTTATTCCTGAATATACGGTACTCTGCTGTATATTGCGTGTCTTTACCCCTTTATAAATCCTTAGCATGACAGATTCCACGTTTCCCCTTGTAAAGTGACTGCTGTGGAGCTGGGAATATTTTGTGCAGCCATTTACATCTCTGTGACCTCCCTGAGAGACACTGACATCTGCTCTGTAACAAAGCTAGCCTGGTTTCTCTTTTATGCCTTTCCTCCTCTGGCTAGCTACCAGCTTTTGTGACTGGGTCACTTTTAAAGGACTTGGTAGTGGTCCGTACAATAACTTGCAGGCTGGATCCAGACCCAATGTGTCCAGTAGGGTCTCTGAGAGGGATGGAACCAAGCTGCTGGAGCCTCCTGACTTGTACCTCTAATCCCAAAACAGTGATTATGGTCTTTGCTGTCTATCTGTATAGTTTATGTAGACTGTTTCTATTGGCAGGGAATCACATAATGTACTGGCTCTTCCATAAGAATTTTATTATAATTTTTTGCTTCAAAAAGTTTAAGCCTTCTTTTCCATGTCTCTTGTTGTTACAGAATTTTTTTCCTCAGCAAAGAAAATGTATTAGTGTTTTCCGTGCCCACAAATCACAGGAGGGAGGACGTGCAGTAGACTGGAGTTTTTATTAATCAGTGTTCTGTCTTCTCAGAAGTGGGAAATTGATTTTATTGAAGTGTGACAAATTACAAGTAGTAAATAAATTGATATTTGGGTGAAATACAGGAGACTGTAACAGCCATACTCTGTGTCTGATTAATTATAAAAATACAATATGCTATGCCTGAATAGGGATTTTCACACATCAGTATGTAAGCAGTTCATAAACTTACATAGGCATCATCTTCCCATGTTATATATACAGAATAGAATGGACATAGAATCATTTCAGTTGGAAAAGACCTTTAAGATCACGGAGTCTAACCATAAACCTAACAATGCCGAGTCCACCACTAAGCCATGTCCCTAAGTGCCACATCTACATGTCTTTTAAATACCTCCAGGGATGGTGACTCAGCCACTTCATTGGGCAGCCTGTTCCAGTGCTTGATAACGCTTTTGGTGAAGAAATTTTCCTCTTTTGCCTTTCATCTTGGAGAAGACGGTCATACATGAGGTACTAAAAATAGTCAGATTTAAGAGCGCATGCTCCCTAGAGGGGATCAAAGACTGAGATGCTGTTCAGACATGCAAACAACCAGAAATATCAAGAGCAGGAAAGAGTGTGGTTGAACCAGTTAGTGCAGATAAAATCTGCTACTTCTAGCTTCAGCATAATTTGTGAAAGTAATAGTAACAGAGTGCAGAAACCAAGGGAAAGAGACGTGTAAGGCAGTTCCTATGCCTATCCTTACATACATAGGTGCCTAAAGGAGGAAGACAATTTTTCCTGGGCTATTGAGAGATTAAATGCAGAGGATGTTCTTTTAGAAAGTAATTCAGAATCCACAAGTATGGCTTCTGCTCTGAAGCACCTCTAGAGGAGTCTGACACTTCACTGATTATGTAGGAGACTTGGGTAAATTAACTGCGTACCGTAAGCCCCTGAGTTTGGTATTAAATTTAAGCAGTGGTAAAAACCCAGTCCATGTAGGGACACTGCAAAGGCAACTTTCTACCTAGGACAGCAAACCTAATATTGGTAATGTTCTTTCCTTGTATGCCGTCACCTTGGGAAACTTCCATTTTCCTCTCAGACTTCTCTTTCTGTTCTTTATGCGACATTCAGATTTCATGTGCCGAGGCTGAATAGTTTGTCTGAAAGACAAGGAAAGTCAATGGAAGAGAGTACCGTCGATCTGTGCATTGCATTTTTATCCGAAGCTAAGGTCAGACAGACACAAGGACTTTCCGCTTCTATGTTCCTTCCTAGAGATGGGAGGTTATTTCTCTCAGCAGGACTGGCTTTTGTAAAAGTCCCTGACAAAATCATAAATGGTGCTGTTTGGTTCAACAAGATCTCTGAAAAATAGAGAAAAGTTCGTAATCAAAAGAGGAGCAATAGTTTTTTGTGCCATGTCTGATTTAATAAGAAAGCAGTATTTACTTGAAAAGGAATACAAGTAAAATCTGTCTTTTTCTTAAAATGGATAAAAAAAATTTAACTCAGGAAGGATTAAAAATTTTTATTTATGGTTTAAAACACTTTCTTCAAATATCATTACTGAAAGTTTTGCATCCAAGGCCTAGCTTCAGAAGATCTGTTGAATTCTCTGTCCCTTGTGTGTGACTTGCAGCGCTATTAACACTTTTCATGTTTCTCTGTTGCACTTGTCTTGATTAATAGAAGACAAGAAGCCATGTGGGTGACAGCTCTATACCAACAAATCTTTACAGACAGATGCTATGATTTGATCTTGATATTCACTGTATGTTTCACTTACTGCTGCAACTGAGACTTAAAAATATAAGCAACGGCTTTTTTTTTTTCCTGTATATATCTCCATTAAAAAAGCCTGTTCTGATTTAATGTAATATTAATAGGAAACTATTTTTAACCTAAATGAAGCAGGGGGACAATGACATTAATATGTTTCATGGTGCAAGAAAGGATTTCTTCCTTTTGGCTGACATTCATCACCAGTCCTTGCATAAGCATTTACCATACCTAAATAAAGGGGTAAGAAGAAACTTCATCCTCCTATTAAGTGGTCCTTTATACAGAGAAGATCAAGTTTAGCTGATAATATCATCAGGAAGTATGTGCAATATTTAAAAATCAGGTTGACAATGTAAATACTGCTGCAGAAGTAAAAAATGGCAGTTTGCTTTGGAAATGATGTTACGAGTTCCGGGTTGGTCCTATGACAGAACTAAGGACAGACTCATTGGTCAGAGTTTTTACTACTGTATGATCAGAGTTAGATTTAGGAATTAGGGGAGGGAATCTGAAAAGGAATTTTGTGTGCTACATGCCACAAAACCGTTCTGAAGCCCTGTTGCTAGACCGACTCTTTAAAACGGCCTAGTGAAAGGCCTGTTACTGGACTTTTATGCCTGGACAGAAAATATTACATATTATGTGTTAAGGAACAATTTCACATTAGCCAAAGGATGAAATAGAAATATGTTAATTCTTTTCTGTAATTTTGTTTGATTTGATGTTTAGTTCTTGTGTGAACAAGAATTGTCAGTCTTGGTCGTAAGGTCAGTTGATTAACCAGACCATCTCTGGTCCTACAGTACTCCATAAGACAGAGGAGAGAGAAATAATTTCAGTTAAAATAAAAATTAGAAACACTGAGCAGAGATGCCCTTAGCTAGAAAATGAGGAAATGAACTCCCTTATACTTAGCATGGAATAGCAAAGTTGTAGCGGGTATATTGCCCCAAAACTGAAAAATTTGGAATTGAGCAAGGAAACGGATGTTTATGCAGGATGGTAATTCAGTCTTGGAGATGATAACAGAACGAAGACGATTTTTTATTTAGGAATCTGAGCATTATTTTCTTGCGTATGTAAATAAGGGTAAATATGTGGAAAAAAAAATAATTGGACTACCTAAAGGAAAAATCTCAAGGGAAAGAGCACAAGGATAAACAAAGAAATGGTTTAAATATATAAAACAAGACTTGTTCAGCGAACCACTCAAACATTTGTAAAAAGTGAGCAAAGGGGTGGCAAAGACAACTAAAGGGAAATGCATTTTAAAATTCTAGCAAGTAGACTTTAACTTCTAAATATAACTACTGTAATAAATGACTTTGGAAAGTTATACATAGAGACACAAAATATCCTCAACCCTGTGGTTGAGAAATGTCATGAATCTGATGGAAAAATACACTAATACTGTTCGTGAATGCATGTTTTGTGGAGAGAAAATTCCTGTTTCTCTGATACTTGTATTCATAAACAATGAATTCATCCAGACCCTTAAAGCGCACGCAACCTGTACCTTTGTTACTGCTAAACTCTTATAGTGCCAAAGAAAATACACAATACACACCTATACAAACCTACTCATTGCACCATTGTTAAGCTTTACTGTTCTTTTCAGGGTTTTTTTGGTGTGCTTTTTGACTGTGAACATAGTTACACACATAGAATCATAGAATCGCGTAGGTTGGAAGGGACCTTTCAGATCATCGAGTCCAACCATCAACCTGACTCTGACAAAACCACCGCTAAACTGTATCTCTAAGCGCAACGTCTACCCGTCTTTTAAATACCTCCAGGGATGGTGACTCCACCACTGCCCTGGGCAGCCTGGTCCAATGCTTGACAACCCTTTTGGTGAAGAAATTTTTCCTAATATCCATCCTAACCCTCTCCTGGCGCAACTTGAGGCTGTTTCCTCTTGTCCCATCGCCTGTTTCTTGGGAGAAGAGCCCGACCCCCCCTGGCTGCCCCCTCCTTTCAGGGAGCTGTAGAGAGCGAGAAGGTCTCCCCTCAGCCTCCTCTTCTCCAGGCTGAACCCCCCCAGCTCCCTCAGCCGCTCCTCACAGGACTTGTGCTCCAGACCCCTCACCAGCTCCGTTGCCCTTCTCTGGACACGCTCCAGCCCCTCCATGTCTTTCTTGTGTTGGACACAGCACTTGAGGTGGGGCCTCACCAGTGCCCAGTACAGGGGCAAAATGTCCTTCTCTAGGCAGAGCTCTCGGTGAGCAGCCTGCTTCCACGTCCCCAGGGCCACCACTGTGTCATCCTGTTATTTCTGGTGCCAGTGATTCCTCTGGACTTGTCTGATGTGGGTCCTCCTACGCTGTGGCTGATAATGAGCCTTTCAGCTGCCTTTAGACAGACCCTTTAAATGTCCCTCTTTGACGTCAGCTCAGCTTTGGGGACTAGTTGGTATTTTTCATGTGACTGATAAGGGGAGGTTTCCTGATACAGCATTTCAAAGGAGCGGGCAAAAGCCGCACAGCATGATTCTCTAGGGGACATCATCTTTGATACTTGAAAGGGACCTTTTCATCTTGGGCTCTGAGAGACTGTGTGCCCAATGTGCTAAGGAGATTTAGAACATCCTTGTTTAGATTTTTGCCTCAGGAGGTTACAAGAGAGAGTTAAGAATGAACAAAATCCAAGGTAAATTCTAAGTGTTTAATTGTTCATGGAGGAAAAAAATGTTCCCCATGAATTTCAGCCACATGCATGAGATTCCAGGTGCTCAAGGTGTCAAGGGCGTTTAGGGAGAAAAAGGAAAACTGTTAATAAGGGGATATTCCGGAATGAAAATATCACACAGCATTTCTTCAGTAATTGGTATTCCTGGTTAGGTCTCTATATTGATACTTGTTATTTGCAAAAAGAATCTGTTACAACTTGTGTGCACATACAAAACAAGGTGTATTGTACTGCATGGACAATTTATATTCAATGCAAAAATAAGAAGGAAGTGGGACGCCTCATACAAAGGCCAGGATACAGATTAGCAGTTCGGTAGGTGTGACCCACATATCGACTGAAAATGAATGTTTAGCCTCCCTTATCACTAGAGTTGATGAGAGCAGTGATAACACTATCATACGAATTACAGTGATGCGCTAGAAATTACAGCTGCTGGTGGGGAAGCAAAGCTTGCTGGTAAGACAAATTTAGGTGATGCAGATCGTTCCCAGAATACTGAAGAAACTGCAGTAACATGGGGTTTGCAGTGAGTTGGTTTTTTGTTTTGTTTTCTTTGGGTTCTTTGGGAAGTTGGGTTTTTTTTCCTGCAACTGGAAAAAAGTCCAGTGGGGGGGGTTGGAACTAGATGATCTTTAAGGTCCCTTCCAACCTAAACCATTCTGTAATTCTATGAAAATAGCAAGTGTGGACCTGTTTTGGAATAAATTACAACATTGTTTTATCAAAGGTAGATCATAATGCTCAATATATTTCAATATGATAATTGATTTTTTTAGGAGTAATAAAAGTGAGCTTAATCCACTTAAATTCCAGTAACCGATATACTACAGGAAATTGTTCTTGAATTTGGAAATGATGGCAGTAAACACAAGAATTGTGATCTGGCCAAAGCGCTGACTAAAAATAATATTCAAAAGAAAGTGACAAGGTTGGAGAAATGTTACTAGTGGTGTTTCTCTGGAACCTGTTATATTTAATATATTTACCATTGTGTCGCGGTGAAATTTCTGGATAAGACAAAGTTGGGAAGCACTGCCAATGCTGAGGAAGACTGGGTTGTTGTTCAAAAAGAATCAGACTAACTTTTTTACTCGCTTGCTCGTAAAATGCTGTAAGTAAGTAGTATACTGTACAAAGCCATACGTTTTAGGTTCAATAATAACTTATTCTGTAACCTGGTGGTTTATGAACTGGAAGTAACAGCAGTGGAAGGATGAATACAATTAGACAGTGGAATATAAATATGGTAGGAAAGATAATGCAGTCTTGGAAGGTAAGAGGCTTTTAACAGGGAGAAGGAAATATCGTTGCCATCTTACAAGGAGTGTTAACTCCTCCTGAGTTAACTGTCTCCTCCAGTTGTGTTTAGCTATTTTCAGACAAATGAACTTAAACTGTGAGAAGTGCAAAGAAGAGTTACAGGATGAACAAGGGAATGAAGCTCGATCTTTTGAAGGGAAATTAGAAATGCCTCGTATACCCAACCAAATGGAAGTTTCTAGGGCGATGAATCATTCATTAAATATACTGGGAGCAAATATTGATAAATTGATAGGTTTAGTGTACATGACCACTCAGTCTTTCACCTCTCTGCTGAGATCACTAACAAAGCTGCCAGCTGCTGCCCGTTCAGCAGTGGAGCGTTGACCGGTGTTAATTCCAAAAGTCCCCAAAACTTTTGGACGTGACACTGACAAGGGGATTGCCAGTAAGACTATATTGTTATTAGTACCGTAAAAAGGATCCAGCAGCCTTACAAAATGCATACTGTTTTTCACATCTTGGCTGCAGATTACTTACAAAAGAAAGAACTATTCTTTATTCGAGCTCTTACTGACCTTCCTCCTGTTTGGTCTTCTGAACCCAGCTCTGGGGGTGTCCCTCCCTTCCCCTCGCCTAAGGAGCCAGCTCGCTGCGATGACAGCTCCTGCCGTCTGGTTTTGACTTTCGAGAGCTCCGTAAGTGCGAAGTGTGATGACATCATGCTCCCTAGGGTGTCAGTTATTAGCTGCTAAAAATAGTTACAGGCAAACACAGAACAGAAAAATCAAATGTCTGCTTAAACTGCTAGTGAATGGGAAGGTAAAGAGATAGAGCTCGGCTGAGAGGCTTTTTATTTAAATGCAAGGGCAACAATGTTGGATTGCAACCCTGGCAAACATTGCAGATGATGCTTTAGGACTTGGGAGCTGGGAGAGCCCACAGAGGCAAGTTCATCCCTGGTGCAATTCCAAAACTGTCATGGTAAGTGAGCTTTTTGTGTTTATTTCCCACTGGTTAGGTTATCTGATCTGAGTAATCTGTGTTTTGCAGTTCTTAATGTAAGTGTAGCTATGGGATTCACAGCACGAGAATGATGTCAGTGTTACTGCCAGTATAATCACTGTTCTATTCAAAAATAAAACACAAAGCAATATTCATATTGTAAAATGAAGCGTTCAAAGGTTAAGAAATAATGTACAGTAAAAAAGTATAGGCAGGCGTAAATGGTGCCTCCAGTCTCCACGTCCAGGAAAGTGTCCTGCTCAGCATGGGTATGTTTTGGGGCTATTTGGTGCAAGTTCTTTTGACACCACCTATGACCTCTAGGCCTCGATTACAAACCTATTAGCTAAGACAGGCTTGAAGACAGAGGTCACATTTTCAGGCTTTAACTTAATTCCAGTTTTGTAATGTAGACTCCTGTTTAATGTTCCTGTGGTACCAGCAAGGTGTTTCAGATATTAAGCTGCTCCAAATTAGAGATGATCTAATAAAGAAAACACATAGAAATACAGAAACAGTATAACCTGGAAGTTAAGATTAACATAGGACTGGGTGTCTCACAACCTTTGAAAATCTCATCCTAGGCTTTTTGTACTAGTTAGGCCATGGACAGAAATATTCAACTAGGCTTATTGTTAGAAGATTTTCTAACCTGAGCTACTCATAACTGTCTTTTCTACAATTCTTAACTTACTGTTATGGGCAGGCAGGGGTAGGAATACGAAGCTGTGACTCTTCCAGACAAAGGCCAAAGGTTCTCATTCCAAGTTACGAATGCTCACCCATGGGCCTGAAACTCCCTTGGCCAAGGTATAATCTATTTCTCACCCATTTGGGTCACCTACGACAGCTTCACGGTGAGTCAAAACCAGCAGAAATGACTTGTAAATGGCACCGGTCCCCTTCTCAGGGAGAACAACCTCTTCTCCCTCCAACTCTTGCACCCTGGCTCCAAACTGCCTGGTCCCCTGTTTGCCAGACCAAATGCAAGCTAAAAACACAAATCTGCTGATCCTCCAGAGCCTGACTCACGTCTCTGTCAGCCCCTTGCAGCAGCCTTCCCCAGAGGGAAGGAAGAGCTTGATGGATATTGTACTGCAGGTTATCAGAGTGTGTGCTAATGAAGCCACAGATCCATTACAGTATTTATCCATTTTGCAAGATCCAATTACAGGAACTTTGTGAAGTATAAAATAGTTTGATTTTACCCTGTGTTCATCCTGTAAAAGATGATGTCGCTAAAAAAATATTCCCATCCTATCATTATTTGCTTGTGCAGATTCATCTGTGTTCAAGATTGTTTAGAGCCAGGATTTGATTCTGCCTTGTTGCTGATAATGTTTTTTGTAAATCTGTTTAATAATTCTCATGGATAAAGCTGAAGAATCCCTGGGTCTTTTGCTTGCGGGGTGTGACATGTAAAGTAGAAGTTTTTCTTGCAGATCAGAAGGCAGGGGACTGACGTAGGAATTATTGTGTGAAATTACATTGTCTCTGTTGTGTAGGAATTCAGATAGTGATTGTGATAGTCCCTTTTGTCCTTTGAAAATGAGAATTTATGACTCAAAAGGTGCTCCTCTGTCAGTCACAAAATTTTTACTGTTATACTGAATCTTATTGTTAATGGTATAATATCTTGTGCTTTTAGTTGCAAGTGTGGTGTTTTGAATGCAAACTGATTTACAGTCATTTTCTTCAGTCTGCAAAACAGGCACCAAAAAAAAAAAAGACAGAAGAAATTCTATATTCAGTGGTGGTGGCTGGAGGGACAAGATATAGTATAATTAAAAAAACCCTTATTGAAGAATTGTTCCTCTTTGCATGGGTTTGTGAGATTTATTTTCTTTAGGAAAAGGACTATTTTTAGGCGACTCCTTAAAATTGCCTGAAAGAGTAGCATCTGAAAGAGAATGATAATAAGAAATAGAAATACAAGGAAGTTTTTACAACATAAAATGCATACAGTTTTTAGCAGGTGGCCAACTTGTTGTTTTGAAAGATTTCCTGCTGCATTAAATTTTCCTTGCTGTATCCCCCCAGAAGGCTGATCGTTGCCGTCTCCTGCAGACAATGCAGCAGCGCCCTTATTTTGTACTAGCGAATGATTTTTCCATTCACAAGCTGTTTCAGTATTCCGGAGCATCTCACTGCTCTAGCATGCATTTCTCTGAATTTAAAGTAATTTATTCATAAAAAGATTATTCTCTCTTGGTTTGGGGGATACTGTCAGGGCTAAAGGCACGTGCAGTAGCACCAAACTGGGATCTTCTGGCAGACTTTCTGTCTGCTTAACACTTTCACTGATGGCCTTGGCACTTATTATAATGCCAATAGAATAAAATATCCTCTACAAAATACAATTTCCTGTTGGAATGCTGTCGAAGTAGTGCTGATGAGGCATACACTTATTGCGTCATCTATAGGTGATGGCACTGTCTTGCATGTTCTGTTTTCAAGGTTAAACAAAGAAGTGTAAAAAATACTCTCAGCAAGAGGTAGAACTACCTGAGCCTTAGGCCTGACTTTAGCTGAGCATTCAAACCCCTGTGCTGTGCTTTTTGGGTGCAGACTGACCTGCTGTGGATGGAAATTATCTCCGTTTAAATAGAAGCAACGTAGAAAACTGAACTGTGTAAATGATTGTGAATGGATCTGCCTGATTTTTGTAGAAAAACTAAGGATGGTGGACCTAAAAAATCAATAAAATTAGAGTAAAAGTCTTTGTAAAACAACTGTGGAAGTATATTTATCACTTTTACATATCCCAAGCTAGATCACACTGAAACAATGGACAGTGCAACAAAATACATGCCTGGAATGTATTTAGATCCCATAGCAGGAAGCTGAGTCCAGATGGAGTCAGAGTGGCAGTGAGGCATGTGTCTCTCTTAGCGTGGGTCATTAAACATTAGCGTAGCTAGATAAGAAACGTGGTATTTCACATGCACAGTAAATTGAGGGTTTGTCTACATAAAACTACACACATGTAATCCGAATTAACTTTGAGAAGTTAAAGGATCTGATGTAGGAACTACTTAGGGAATACCGTTGACTCTGTTGCTGGAAAATGTCAGACTAAAAGATGAGAATAATCTCCCTGGCTGGAAAATACACGAGTCTATCGCAATAGCTCTGTCCTGTATGCGCACAGCAGACAGAGAGCAAGAGAAGGTTTTCATTCTGCTGCATAAGAAGATATTAACGGCACTGTCTCACCAACAATTTTCACAAAATTAGATAGTTAGATCGTGTCAAATGTTGGCTTATCACCAAGACTACTCGCCATAAAATTTCTGACATCAGAAGAGGGACATCTACATTAAAGTGAAATCTGAAGACTGTCAAATATGTAAGTTTGTGAGATGGAGTACTTATCCACAGAAATAGTGCTGTCAGCAGCGCTGCTTGTTTGAATTAAAGCTGCAGATTGGATCTAGCCATTGATGCTGATCTCAACTTTTATGTAGGACATAAATTGAATACATTACATTTTCTAACACGCCGGGCCAGCATTCTCTGACGCAGATACCAAAGTAAATGGGAGCAGGGGTGTTTTCCAGCCTGAGGTGTCAGGCCATTAGAAATTTCAGGTGCCTAAATGTAAATGTAGTATAGATATCCAAGTTGAAAGATGTCTCAAAAATATATCCAAACATCTATATTATTTTGACAACACTCTGGAATCAGCTCTTACTTCTGACAGTGTGCCAGCCCAGCGAAGGAGTCTTTTGATGTATTTCAAGAAATGTGTAACTTCAGTGTCCTGTAAGTGCATCCGCAACCACCAGCCTCTCAGGAAAAAAGCTTGAGAAGGCTGGCTTTTGTTTTTTAATCGTTAACTTTGCACTGTTGTGCCTTCCTTCCTCTCTTAGCTTCCTTTTTGTGAAGATGAAACCTAGTGATGCAGTGTTTGCTTATAGGCGTCCTTTTTCCTGTGAACATAGAGAACCCTGAAGAATAAATAAACTTTTTAAGTTGCTGATCCTGCACGTTTGCAAATTCATTGGGAGATTTGGCTCACATGTAAGGACACAAGGATCCAGCTCCTAGGGAATAAACGTCAAAGAACATGAAAAGAAAAGCCTTAGTAGGCACTGGGACTATAAGAACAAAGAGTGCTTCCAAACTGCAGTAGTGAAAACCGCTGGGAAATGTGGAATAGTCTGACAGAAGCAATAAGAATGATGGTTCTGAGTCAGGCACTGAATCAGAAAAAAAAAAAGGGAAAAAAAAAAAAAAGAGGCTTGATCCAAGTGAATTAAAGCCACTTATATTCCTGGAAATGAATTATTTCCTCTTTATCAAAAAGGAAAAAAAGACAAAGAGGTTAAGAATGTAATTACATGTTGCAGAAAGAATTATATGGCAATTTTGGTCTGCCAGGCTTATGCTCAGGGTACTAACCAAAACTCTGACACACTGACAGAGTTGCTGGAGGGAGTCTCAGCAGCGCTGCCTGCGCTGCCTATTTACTTTTCAGTACTTCCTCTTGGAGGCTTTCTCTTAGTCTATGTTCTCAGCAGGCTTTTAGAGGAAGCTCTGGGTATTATTTTGTGTCCAGAATAAACAGAAAGCGCAGTACCGTCTTCTCTGCTTAAGCTCTCTCCTTCCCTTGTGAATTTACAAATATTGTAGAAAAACGAAACCATCACAGAAATAGTGTTTTCTTAAATGATCACTCAAAACTAGTGCTGAGGACTTGGTTCCTTGCTTTGTCAATGAGTTTGAGCGTTATCAGGTACATAATTTACTATTTATGTCGTGAAGGCCTTCAAGGAAGTGCTGGAGCCTCTGTCCCTCCATTCCTATCTTAGGCGGAGAATATTTTCATTCCATTCATCTCTCCTTAGATGCAGAGTGTCTGAAAACTGTTGCAGAGTATCTGTTCTCAATGCACGCTGATGTTTTGCCACTCGTATGTCACGAGGGAGCAAACTCCCACTGGTATGAACAATATGACGATGAAAGAAGGTGCCCAGGAACTGCATAGAGGGCATATGGTTCTGTGCACTGTGTTTCGGTGCCTTGCTCATCAGTTGCACACTGCTAAATTTGTTGCCTTGCGTTTACAGATGAAATTAAATCAAGGTTGTAAAACAGAAAATTGTATTCATATGCTTTGTAGATTGATGATGACAGACATAACCGTAAAATGCTAAAAAAGAGATCAGCTGCAATTAGTCTATAGAGAACCTCATCACCAATATGAATTTGACAACCAAGATTTCAAATAGTTAACTTCATTCTGTCCAATGTACTCACTAAGAATGTCTTTTTGTGTTGATTTTGTTGATGGATGGAAGTTGGTTGCAAAGAATTATATTAAGATTCAGTTATTCCTAAAACTGTATCATTTAATAACAAAAATCCATTTGCTTATGAATACATTGCTGCACTGAACGCACCCAGACTCCGATCCTCTAGTCATTGAAGAGGGCCTCTGTCATTCTTAATTAGCTGAAGAGTACAAAAGGACTGGGGCAATTTCCTACAGATGTTTTTTCTGGCTCTCCTGGTGCGATGCCCTGAAGTAGATGAGTCCCTGCTCCTGTATTGCAGAGACTACTGGGTTAAATCAACCAGGATATAATTAAGATTACAAAAACAACCCTAAAAGTTTTATGGGGTTGCAAGCAGCATTATCTCTCATTATCCCAAAGTAAGTTTATTTCTTGCTACTTCCCTTGAGAGAAGAGTTAAAAATTGCTCTATTATGGGATGAGGACTGCCCAATAAATAGCCAGCAGGAGCGATCTGAGCGCTAGCATGGCCAGCTGGAGCCCAGCCCGCGTGACTGGGACTGGTGATCCCCTGAAACAGAACTCTGCAGAAGGCATTACCCGCCAGGTGCCACCAAGAGAAGGCAGTGCCAGAGTCCAGGATGGAGCAAGGTGAACGGGAATGAAAGAAAAACAGGAAGGGGAACAGTGGGAAAAGGAATTAATCTTTATTTTGTGTGCTGGAAAGATCAAACCGCATTGCAGAGTTGCAGTGTTTTGAAGTACATTTTGTCTTAGGACCTGGCTGTCCTTATGCCAATTTAAGCCATCAGTTTAATACACAGTGATGCAAAGAAGCATCAGCCTCTTGCTTGTCTACTCTTACAGACAAGCATTCACGTTGGATGCTTGCTTTTTAGCACAGTAGTCAACCAACAATGCTAAAACACCCTTTGTTTTGCTGTGTCAAGGGAACCAGCTCTCACTGTAGCCATGTCACTAAATCACATTACAGTCCTTGGGCTAATGACATTTGTATAGATCTCCAGCTCTCTACCCTTTGTCACCGATCAGGGCAGTCTGAAGATAATCATGCAGGGACATTATCCCATTTGATGTTCTACCTTAGCTAATCATTTCTGCAATGCACACATAAGCCAGTGTATCCTGATTTCTCCAGTTCCTTTTACTATCTGTATTTTTCTTTCTTTTAGCAGAAATAATTGAGAGATCAATGAGGTTATTGTGCCAGGTCTATTGCTCAACTCCCCGGTTTCCTGTTGCGGTGGATCTAGCAGGTAACTTGAAGAAATCCAAAGAACAGCCAGATCTCTTCTCGTGTTTGCTCTGAGAGGCCTACCCGGTCCGTGCAACAGGGAGGGTTGAACACGATTTAGCCTTAAAAGATTAATTATCTTTTTATTACAGTATTCCTTATCCTAGTGGAGACAATGCTAGGGTTCATATTAGCACTACTGGGTGCTTTTGTTTTCTTTTTCTGTTTTAGTAACGCAAGCAAAAGCTTCCCCATTACAGGTGCTTGAAACTGCCATGAATTTAATGAAGTGAATGGAATTGTTTAGGATTTTGATCAACGTAGCTGCAGAATTTGACCAGCCATCTTAAAACAGTTGTATTTATTTTAAGGTTCAAAATGTTACATTGATAATTTAAACAACTGTAGGGAATATCGTGTTGTATTGACCTTGATAATGTTATTATAAATAGTAAATACAACATTTCTTTGCTGAAATGGAAAGATGAGATGCTCAGTCACTTAGAGCTTCATATGGTAATCGTCAGGAAAACAGCTCCTTTTTTAAATGTAACTGTCAAACTGACAGGTTGCAAAAGAAACAGATTCCCAGCTATTCAGTAGTTATAAAAGATCAAGATGATCCAGTTTAATCAGACCATCGAAGAGGGAGACTTGAATTTGTTGAATTCAGATAATTTTTTTTCTGCTTGCTCACTTAGGCTGGTCCTAACCCCAGGTTCATAAGAAATTCCTAATAAACTTCTGAGCTGTTACTCATTCCAAGGTGGCACTGAACACCAAATAGCTGTCAATTATAAGGTGGCAGAGACTTGAATAAAAATGCAGCTGCCTTTTTTGAGAAATGCTTTGGGTTGATTACAACCGCTTTGACATAAGGTGCAATTTTTTGCAAGTGCAGATAGCAACTGATTCTGGCAATTTTCTTGGGAATTTTTCCAGGGGTATGTGATATGAGCAAATGTCTCTGAAAATAAGCTGTGGATGCACTACGAGGATTGTTCAGAAGTCTTTTCTGAAAAAAGACACCTCTGTGTCTGCTCTAGTTTAGATAAGATTGTATGACTTTATCGATTCCTAACCCTCTGTCCCTGCCTGTCACTCAGCCTCCACCACTCCAAACCAGCCTTTTCTTCTCCGGAGTTGTGGTTTTGGGTTTTTTTCACACACTTGTTAATGTATTTGCCGAGATACTCGGTCCTTCTTTGCAAAGGTGCTGCTGCTCTGCTGATTGCCATTCAGCATGGGCAGGCAGAGCAGTCCAAGGAAAGAAGCAAGAAGCCAGAAAGGAACAAAAACCTTCAATTTTTTGAGTTCTAACTCCGAATGTCTTTGAATCAGCAGCTCTGGGCCCTTCCCAGCTCTTGAAGGAATGCCAGTTCAGTACAGTGAGTGAATAAGGTGTGTGCGGGGGCGACTGCTTCTCTGTCAGTTGTGAGAAGCTTTATTTTAAAAAGTGCCTATTTTTTTTGCCAGCATTACAGAGGTTTGAATGGTTCGGAGGAGCTGGTAATGGTTTAGGGAGGCTTTCTTGTTTATGGCCTGTTGCCCAGTCGAATCCAGCCCAGGTCATTAGTGACTAGAAACTGTTACCGTGTTAACACAGCCTGATGGATGATGTGAACTGTGTCCGAGTCTGGTTTCTAGCAGAAAAGGCATCACAGAAACTGGTATTGCCGTTGTCCCTAAGTGACTCTCTGGTGAGCGGAGGGGGCCGGAGCTGAGCAGGGGCATGGAGCCACCTTCCTCCGCTGCCGCACATCCTTCCCCGCTGTAAAGAGAGAGCAGCAGCCTGCGAAGCTGCTAAACTGATGCTTTCCTCAGCGTCGAAGTGACAGGCAGAAAAAAGAGGCAAGCAAAAGGAACGAAAATTAAGGAACACCTTGGCTAAGAAGCACCGATACCTTCCGGTAAAAGCTACATGGAAGAGCATGAATGGTTTCATTCAGAGTTTTGGACCAAAGCCCTGTGTGTATGAGGAAAATCATTAACACACCATTAGCAGTCATGCGTTAAAATGGAAATTACTTCTTTATTGTAATCTCTAATTTTATTTTATAATGTTTTTACTGCTTCTTTTTTGCATTTTGCTTATTTGGACCCTCATACTGGTCATTTTCACTTTGCTTATATTTAACTTCACTCCTTTGTTTGCCTGTTTGTTCTTCCATCTGAAAAGCTTTCCCGTTGGGTAACTCGCTCGGCAGCAAGGGTAGAAGGGAGGCAGGTGGGCAGACAATCTGAATTCTGATTTTGGCTCTGCCACTGGTTGCTTGGCAAGCTGTTGACACCGCACTGTGCCTTACTTTCCCACTGAAAGAGACTCATAGTTGAAGAACAGCTAAAAATCTTTGACAAAAAAGAACTGTGCATCTACTAGTGCTATTTACTGAAGGAAAACACAACTGAAACCGAGCATTTTATTCCACATGCTCCTTAAAGTGCATATGAGTTGTTTAAGCCCAGTGAGCCTCTGTTCTTCACTTTCCTTTCCTGATTTAGGTCTAGATGTTGAGTCATCACCGATGTGCATATCCAAACCACTATAGACATCTTAGTCTTCAAGTAAAAAATCCAAAACGTTCTAGATTCTTCACCCCGTTTAGCAGATGTGATATGCAAGTAGCAAATCCTAGTGAAACCCAGTTCTAGTAGAGCTCTGGACTGGCACTGCAGGGAGTAGGTGTTGCTCTCTCCCTAAACATCAATGTTCTCTCTATTCCCTCCCTCCTGATTTAATTTGGATAAAGTGGCCACCAACAGGGCACAGTAGTTTTAGGGCACAGTTGCTGTATAATTTTATATTATTTACAGTCTTTTAAAACTGTTGCAGATAACAATAGAAATAGTGTTGTTTCTCTACCTAGGCCATGGTGCCATTTCCAGTATCATTAATTCACTATAACTGAAACCCTTTTCCCTCGGGAATGGCTGGGGTCACAGCAACGATGCTGATGCAGATGCAGGTTAAGTGCCAGTAGCAGCATTATGCTGAAAAGCTTACTAAAAATGGTCTCTCTCTGTAGACCTGGAAACCCAGCCTCTTGTATCAGATTTCCTCATTCATGACCCGAAAACTCTTCAGGTACCAACAATTCTGTAAGGTAAATGGCAAAAGTTAAAAACTGCAAGCTTGAGTAATACTCCTGACAGCTCAGTGTAAGCTCAAAGTTCAGAGGAATGTGAAAGATATCTGTAATTTGTTTAATATGCAATGGTTGAATGTACTGAAAAGTTCTTGCTGCAAAAAAATATTTCTTTCCTAGAGGTTAA
Source organism: Rissa tridactyla (assembly GCF_028500815.1). NCBI lineage: Eukaryota > Metazoa > Chordata > Aves > Charadriiformes > Laridae > Rissa > Rissa tridactyla. The sequence continues at coordinate 2,793,552 of NC_071471.1, forward strand.
CTTAGGTTCCAAAACTGAAGAATAAATAGCCTTTGCCATCCTTACTGTAAAGCAACTGCAACTCACCGAGTTAAATCCTTAGTTCATTTTCTGATCTTCACCAAAGCGTTTGCCAGCGTGACACCTGATAGCTTGGTATTCTGCAATTAGCAACGTCGAACCGTGTTCAGTGGGACAGTATTGTATCTATATGCGGTGGGGGCTGGCTGTGTAAACGCCTTCATTTGCTGGTGGCACTATGTGAATACATATACTAAAAAATACTACACTTACTATTTTCTAAGATACAGGGTAGCAGTGGGGTATAAGAATCTTCTGTTAAAAATGTGAAAAGTAGTTAGATTTTGTTGTAATTGGAAACTAGCTTATATTTGTAAGAATTTCTAAAGCTAATAATGGACACGATCATGCTCTCTCAGTTGGCTTCCTGTCTTGTTCTGTAAAAGGGCCAAACAGTCTCTGAACAGGCTGAACAAAATAATATTTCTTTAATATGTCTGTCTTCCTAATTCCACACACTTTTACTACCCATGCCAGTTACTGAATGCTTTGTTAAGCTCCTTTTATGACTATTCATCTTTTCTCCTTCGTCTCCACTTGTTCCACTTTATACCTGGACCACAACATTAATGTACATTACGCTCTTCATTTGTTGAAGAAGTAACCGAAAACTCACAAAAAGTGACCATTTGCAGGTCTGTGTGCAGCTAACTACTCCTTATACGCACTGTACAATTCTCGGGGTTTAGCATTAGGTTAGGTATATGGTAAAATAATTGTAATTTCCAAAGCAGGATCTAGAAAATACCATTCATGATAATTAGGGGAAGAGCTATTTGGCTGAAGAGGGTTGGGAGATTTTTCAAACTGAGAGTTAAAAAGGGATCTTCATTGTTCCTGCCCCTCCCATCTGCTGGTCTCTGCAGCTGAAAATGGGGCAGAAAGCCAACACCATGACATTTGAGCAGACAGCAGTTTATGGAAGTGTCTATTACAATTCCACACCCACACCCGTGGTGGGAAGGAGCTTCTCCCTGGCCATTTCAAGCAAAGCTGCTGCCAGAGAGTTCCAGCTGATGTGAGGCTTCATCCCCTGAGTCTGGGGTTTGTAGGCAGACTCTTACATTTTTCTACGGAGGTTTTAAATACAGATTCCCCGTCCTCTGCTTGCCTACTCCTCTTCCTCTCCAGAAGAAATCAAACGAATTTCCAAAACACGCTGTAGAGTTTTCTCAGCCCTCGTGTGCCGTTATTACAAGTGGGTTGGACTGTGGCAGCAGAGAACGTGCAGAAGCACGGTGATTAATACGAGCATTGTCTTTCACCTCACTTAGGGATCTTCAGCATTGGTGAAATACCTTGCAAATTACAGTAGGCATGAGAAACCCGCTACTGATCTCTCACCGTTGCAACTGGTCTTAGAAGGGAACAGTATAGATCAAATGGCTTTTTCAGCTCGGGTGATTTTTGTCGCTCTTTTATGATGAGGACTTTCAGTGGTTCCATGAGCATCCTTCGTCATTTTGTCTGAAAGAAATATTAATATATATTATTCATAAATCCATGCATACATATAGGCCATAGATAAACCATCTCTGCATATGTATCCACTCCCCTTTCTTCTATTTAAATAGTGTTTGGTGACTGTTCAGTTCTCTTTAAAGGATGAGTCACCTGGCTCACTCCGGAGTCGGGAATCTAGACTCAAAACTGGAGCTGCACAACGAGCCAACTGTGTCACTTCATCAGTTGTTTTACTGGACCTCAAAAAGGAAATGCACTCTGTGACATCCACTGTTTCTTCAGTCTCCTAAATAACAAGAAAAATATTATTACTGTTTCTCCTTACATTCTCTTTCCTTGAATGACATATTAGCGAATAAGCGTGTGGATACAAAAGGAACTGAATTATGCTGGATTGGCAGCCCTAGAAAGTGAAGTTCACCGTTTCTTGGTAGCACAAGGACACGAGTGAAACACAGCAAGGATGCTCCCCTCCTCCTGCCCAAGTACACAGTGATCCCAAGACCAGAGCCAGGGGAGAGCAGCCAGAGCCGTCGCCATATGTGTTCTTTCTTGGACTTCTCGAGAGACACGTGCACCATGTGAACTAAGCTGCCGCCCTAGATGCATCTCACTGGTGTGCAGGGACATCGTTGCTCCTTGGTGCTGTGAAAGGTCACCCACATGTAACAGAACCACTGACAGAAGGACAGAAGATGACCTGCTTCAGTCGTGCTTCAGTCGTGCAGCTCAGCAAGTGGAGGGTCCTTGAAACGGATGAATGTTAGACTTCAGTAAGAATAAAACCTGGAGATTGAAGGTAAAGCAGTAAAACATTCGTTTTCATATTTAGGAATATGAGGAAGGGATATCTGAAGGTGGATGTGTTTTCCTGTCATGTGTATAGAATATAAAGATAATATGTGTGATCCTGCTTAACAACGTAATTAAACTACATCGGTAAATTAAGTAAACTTTTAAGTCTCTGGCTTTTCATAAGGCTTGACTGAAAAATGACATGAGATTGCTCGCTTACAAGTAAGGAGTTAATCACCATTTTAATTCCTAGATCTGAAGAGAAAGATGGAAATGTAAGTGGGAAAAGATGTAGATGAGCCTATCTCACCTGAATAGCTGTGTGGATTGCAGCCGCGGAAGTGCTGTCACATGTAAACAAAGACCAAGGACAAAGCAAAAGAAAAGCATATGTACTGCGGGAACGGCCCGGTTTAACCAGTGAAGACAACAATGATGAAAGGAAACCAGCGTGACCATTATAGAGATGTCAAGAAAGTTGATTGCCACATCGATAAATTAATTCCGAAGTCTGAATGAGCAATTTATTTTTTCTTTTGTTTTCTTAAAGTCAGTGAAAGGGGCGGTGTGATTCAGCCACGCCAGCAGAGGGGATTCCCTCTGGATCTTTGTCTCTCACTTATCTGGGTTTGGTGGGTTTTTTTGCTTTAACTTGGCTGCTGCACAAACATGATTACTTCATGTATATCCTGAAGTGTTTTGGGAAGGAATTAGATAATGGGCTGATGAAATGTGGGGGCTTTCTGGATCATGGAAAGTACCAGGCTGACAGTGAACTCTGCATTTCTCTGGAACCAAGAAAAGCCATGCAGAGACTTTAGCGGTATTTTTAGCCGTGTAGATTATACGTGTGCCTGTCCATCTTTATGCCTTTTGGTCTCAGGCCCTGCCAGGACCTGGGGAGTTTTTTAGAAAATGTCTCATTGCTTCCGAGTACCCGTTCACTGTCCTAACACGCGGTGTTTCACAAAATTTCCTTCAAAAGGGTGTTTTGGGTGCTGCTGGAAGGATCTTGGCTGAGGTTTTCAGTTAGAGCTGAATCAGCACAATCTCCAAACAGGTTCCCTTCCGCTGGAGACCTCTCCCTTTGGAGATGTTTCAGCCTCATCGGGCAGGAATCCAAGTGCTGGGGGCCTCCAGTAGCATTTAATCTGTCAGAAACCGAAGTTGCTGCGTTGGCTGTAGTAACTCATAATTCAAAGAGAACCTGTTAGAGAAACTGATCTAGATATTGATTTTAAAACTCATCTGGCACTGTATCCCAACATTTCTCTTTTCCTGCAGAACGAATTGATTCCTTCTATAAATTCTAAAATAATACAAAGCATATTGCTGAACTGGCATAAGACTGGCTCCATTAGGGGTGGCTCTGATTTTGCAGACTCGGGTTTGGCATATGAAACCAGTGATCAGGAGCAGAACTGGTTGTACAATAGTGCCAGTAGAAGGACCGAGGATTTCTGTTTCATTGGGAATTCGGAACTTCTGCGTATAATAAATGACTAAACAGACTGCACAATAGGTGAGATGAGTTTTATAAGGAGAGGCAAATCCTTTTATTTTGTATCAATTAGTCTAAGAAAAGATATTTTTCCTTGCAAACTTGGCTTTGCTGTTAGCCTTGGACCAGCACTGCTGCAGCAACGCCGCTGCTGCGAGCTGCGCTCCCCTGCTGAGAACCCTGTCCTGCTCGCCTCATTTTCCCAGTCTGCAACTAAAGAAACTTCCCCGTCTCCCAAATGACTCATGAGGATAAATGATGTAATTTTTTATAAAATGTTTTAATTTGCTCCACTGGAAGGACAAAGACCGATAATTTCATAATATGTAACTACCTAAATACCATCTGAACTTTTCTGGGGCTTTGCTTACTGCCTGCCATTTTCCAGAGCTGTTTCAGAACAGAAGATGAGAAACGACGTGCTCATTCTGGGACCGTATCTTGTCACTACTCGGACACGTGAAGATTAAATTAAGAAAAAATTTAATTAAGAAAAATTAAAAAAAAAGGGAGCAAGAATAGTTTAAGGGACAACTATCCTTGTGCCAATTTCTCCCTTCTATAAAAAGTTACGCAACTTAGACAGTGATACAGTGACTCTGAGAAAAGCTTTTTTCCTCCTCAATATGGTGCCACAAAATCCACCCCATACCTTGTTGATTTTTGCTATGTGATCACTTGTTAAATGCAAAGTAAACATATCACTGACTGACATCTGTCCCCTGGATAAACGGAGCACAGATGGATTGCCGTGCAGGAAAGCACAACGTAGACTTTGCAACCAGGACACAGCTATTAAAATAATGGGTTTGAGTCAGTAAAGGGAAGTGCATGAATGTTTTTTAAAACTGATTTAAGGTAAGCAATGAGCTGTTTCATTACAGTACAGACTGTATGTTCCAGTACGTACTACCATTAACACTGAGCCATTTATCAGTAACATGCTAATAGGTCCAAGATGGCTTTTACCCATGGTAGTTATGATACTCGTGCAAAATATTTTATGAAAACCTTGAGCCTTTGTGGTGGTGATGGTGTGTCAGATCCATGCCGGGAAGATGGGGGATGCCAGTGTCCCATCTTTAGTGTCAGAGCCCTGACCTGGGCTGCCCTGTGCCAAGGCAGTGACTTCCCCGGAGGTGTCCCTGCGGCGTCGGGGTCGGTGGAGCAGGCAGGGCTCGGGGAAGGTGTGGCCGGAGCATCCCGCGAATTAGCTCTTCCATGTATTCCCAGGTCGCACACTGGCTGTGATTGTAGTTTGGCGATTTGATGGCGATTTGAGCATTGGCCCTGGAAGGGCAGGCAGCTCCGCGCCAAGACTGATGCAGTCAGACTCTGGTTGCCTTTCTGCTTTCTGCATGTTGGGATAGGGATGGGTGCGCCATGGAGGGATGCGGGATTGCAGCTGTGTGAGGAAGAATTGTGTATCTGTTCACACTCATCACTTCTACTTCATTACTGACCTGCAGAGTTCCGGGAATTGCTGCTAATGACAGAGAATCCCCGCAGCTGGCTGGGCACTGAGGGCGAGATGGGACTGTTGTTGCTCAGACCCGCTGCCCATGGGGAGGTTATTGAAAATGCCTCGTTTGGGGCCTCACCCGGAGCCCGACGCCCCCGACCCGGGCCAGGCCCTCGCCCTCCTCCCTGGGGGGCTCCACAGGACCGGGGCACGGTGGCCCTTGAGTTCAGGGGGTGGCCGAGGAGCAGCCCGGTGCTCGGGTGCCAGGAACGGGGCCTGCGGGCGGTGCCGGCCCTCGGGGGAACGGCTTCTCCCCCGGGTGCCCGTCGCCGCTGGGCCCCGGGCCCTCACACCGGGCTCCCCCGCACCCAACGCGGGCCGAGGGGGCCCGGCCCCGCCCCGGCACCTCCGCGGGCGCTGTCTCTTTAAGCGCTCTGACGTCAGCGCTGCGCAGCCATGGCAACGGCCCGTCACGTTGGCTGGGTCCATGCGGGAGGGGGAGGAGCTCCTCCCGCCGCGACCGAGCGCCATGGAGGCGGCGGCGGCTCGGTGACCCCCGCGCGGACCCTCACCCGGCGGCGGCTAGCCGGCAGGTACTGCCCGCCGGGGCCGCGGCAGGGCGGAGGTGCCGGTGGAGCCTGGCCCCGACGGCGGGGGGTGGGTGGGTGTGAAGCCCGGGCGGCTCTGCCCGTCCCCCGGGGCTCGGCGGGGCCGCCCGAAGGCGGCGGCTGGTCCCGTGGGGCGGCCGGCGGGCCCCTTCCCCGGCAGCGGGGAGCCTCGGCCGGGCGGGGCGCGGCGGCGCGGCCGAGCTGCGGAGGCGGGGGAAGCGCGGGCCTCACTTCCTGGTCCGGCGGCGGCGCCGGCCACCCCCGCCGGGGCGGAGGAGGGGGGCTGCGGGCGGGCGGCGGCCGCTCGGAAGGTTCCAGCGCGCTTCCCGCCCGCGGCGGCGCTGCCCGGGCTCGGCCCCGCCGCCCCTCAGCGCCGGGCGGGCGCGGGGCTCCCCGGCATCCCCACTGCCGCGCCCCGGCGGGCCCCGCCGGCCCCGCCCCGCCCCTCGCGGGCGGCCACATCCATCCCGCGGGGCGGGGGGAGCATGGGCGGCACCACCGCGCTGCAGCGGTGGGGGGAGTGGGCGGCGCTCGGCGGGGAGCGCCCAGCCGCAGCGGGGGTGAGCGCTGAGGCGGCCGCGGGCGTCGCCGCCAGCAGCGGCCCGAGCCCGGCCGGTACCAGCACCGCCGCCGCCGCCGCAGGTAAAGCCCCCGCCACCGGAGCTTCGCTTCCCGCCGGGGCTCGGGCCGCGGGCGGGGGGCCCGCCGGGGCGCCGCCCTGAGGCGGCGGGCGGCTGAGGGGCGCGGTCCCGCCGCGGGGCTGCGGCAACCGGGAGCGGCCCGGCCCGGCGGGGGTGGACGGGCGGGCGGGCGGCATCACTGTCTTCCCGTCCGGTCCGGTTCCGCGCCCGCCCCGCCGCCCCCTCGCCGCGAGCACACCGCCGCACCCAGCCCCGGCGGGGAAGGGTGGTGGCGGGGCAGGGCTGGGCCGCCGCGGCCTCGGGGGGGGCTCCCGGTAGTGGTGGGGAGGGAGGACGGGCTCTTCCCCTCGGTTGCGGCCGCTTGTGAGGGGCGGGGATCGGCGGCACCGAGACGCCCCCCGCCCTCGGGTCCGTCTGGGTTCTGCCGAAGGGAGCCCGCCGGGCCTCCAGCCCCGCCGCTGCCGGCTGAGAGCGGCCGTGGGCGGCAGAGAGACCGTCCGGCGGTCGCGGTGCCCCTTCTGGCCGGGGGTGGCTAAGGGACGGCCCCGGCGCTGGAAGTAACGGGGTTGGGGCTGCGGGTGGGACGCGGACCTGTGCGCGGGGCGTTGGGAGCGCTCCCGCCGGCGCTGCCGTGCCGGCGCAGCCGCTCGCGTGTGGAGGCTGCGCTGCTGGCAGCAACAGGCAGCGTCCAGGTGTATGGAATACGTAGGGAAACTCTCCTCCCGTCTGTTGTATTTCTCTCCCTATCGAGAGCTCTTTTGGGTTTCGGTGTGCCCTGAATTCGTCTTGTGGTAAGGGCTTACGTGCATCGCCTGAGTGGGGTGACGGGTAGGTGCGGAGGTGCTCCCTGTCTTCAGGAAAAGTGCAAAGTCATTAGATGCTTTTTGTGTCACACTTCGTAGGTATTGCTGGTTTCCGCATCCAGATTTCTTTTGCAAAATCTGCTTGCTTTTTCAAAATTTTTATTTGCACTTATTGCTGAGGTTACCGGCTTTTTCAATTTTTGATTTGGAAATTGTGAAAAGCATCCAGATTGCTTATATCTAGTAGACAACAAGTTTAGTTTATTCTGTAATATTATCTGGGCTACTGTAAAATAAGCCTCTGATCTTCCCTCCTGTTAATTATACAGTTTGGGACTAGACGTGTTGTCTTCCATTAGACTCATTATTGCAGCTTGGAAAATACATGATTTTCTAGGTGGGTTTTCAGTTCTGAAATAGGAGCGCAGCAAGTCTCAAAGCTAAGTATGAGTTGAGGAAAAAAAATTGCTTAGAGTTTGACCTGGTTATATATAATCGTGAAACACCAGAGTAGTAGCTGTTCTCTGCTAGGCAGAGGGTGTTAGGAGAAGAAGGGAGGAGAGGGGAGATGGGTAAGCAGCCTCTAAAACCCACTATAAAAGCATTGGGAGAGACGAAAACTGTAGTTTTTGGAGTCTGGCAGGGTTTATGTATTCCGTGGAGTTCTGTGTTCTAGCTTGGTCTCTGCTTTGAGACGTGTTTTGTTCGTTTTCTACTCTCTGAACTGCGTGATGAGAGCGATTGCTGGGTGAGAAGCAGTTCCCCGCTGAGAGCCGGGTGCTTTTCCGTTTTTACCGCTTGTCAGTGCATGCTAGTTCTGGTTTGTAGGGGTTGCCGTGCTTCACCTGCAGAGTTAACTGCAAGAGCGTTTGATGTGCTTTCTGGAATTTCATGTCACTTTGGTAGTTCTTGTGGGGAGTAGTGGGAATATGGGGGGACAGGAGCCTGCAAAGTCATTGGAGTGTGCAGTGGAGAACCTAAAGCTTCTTTGCCTTCTACTAGAAATACTGGAAGTGACGTAAAAGATGGTTGCTAATCTGACAATTAAGTGATAGATCTAGTAGCTGTAATTACTAGTTAAAGTTGGGGGAAGTCTGAAGTAACTTTAACAGGAGTAATAACTGTATCAACAAATTAAAATGAAACAAACCACATGACAAACCCTTACAATCCTGAAAGTCTTTTAATGGGTTGGGAACCTTCAGTGGGTTTTTGCAATGTTTGTTTGTGATTCTTGAGTGTGATAGCTGTGGTGAAGTTAATTTGCGCTTCCAAAGAACAGACTGATTTTATCTTGGGAAGAAGGGGGCTTAGAGAGATCATAAATGTATGGATATGTCTCGCTGTGTGTCTGATACGGCAAAATACAGGCAATATTGAATTATGTATTATTTCTTTGCAATTGGCAGTTTTTACAGTGGATAATATAGAGGAGTTATACGGATTTTAGTATGTTGAGAACAAAGGCTGTAATAATAATAATCTTTCATCTGTTAATCATGAAAAATTTGAGTTTCAGTTTACAGGGATGTCTTTTTCTGTATTGTTAAAGTGGTACAGCAAACAGCCGCTGCTCGCTCGCTCCTTCAGCCCTTTCCTGAGTGCTTGAAGAGTTGGTCTCGGGTCATTGAGATCTTAAAGATTGTTGGTTACAAATGTCATCTGTTATATTTATGTTGGATAATGAAAGTTTCAATTATATCTGTATGTTGCATAGCTGACTACTAATATATCTAGGATTTAATTTGTACAAGTATTTTAGTTTTCCAAACAGTTTCTAAAGAAAAACCTGGGACTCAAAAAGCTCATTAGGAAAACTTGCAAAAATATTTTTGAATACAGATCTGTGCATAGTTCTCTCCTAGAACATAGAACTTTTAAAAACTCCACAAAATTTATGAATATAAGATTTTGAAGGTGAAATAAGAAATAAAAACAAACAACCCCCCCCCCCCCAATACGCAGTGCATTTTAAATCTTCCTCTCTTCTCTGCCAGAGTCATAAATTAACTCTGTTGTGTCACTGAAGACAGGGTCATTTGATTTACTGTTTTTTATCTCAGGAGTCCCTTTAAAAGGTCTCATCAAACAGTAAGAAATTCAGAATCTCTGAGCTTGATATGCAATGCTTGCTCATGGGATATAAATACTGAGGGACAATGATAATGCAGTGATTGTGTTTTGTACTTAATGCTGTCTGAGAATATTGATGCTCAGATTAATGCAATTCCCAAGTGCCTGGAACTTGCCATTTAGGAAGTATGCATAGTATTATTAATCAAGAAAATATTTTTTAAATTCCACCAAAATTTTTCGCTCCTATAATTGGATCCAGACCTGTCACTTAGTTCATCTTCTGAAGTGTGTAATTAAATTTAGTTGTTATTGTTTTGTTCTGGTGTGAAACCTCTGTGTTTTGCAACTGAGTGTTTTGTAATAGAATTTATGTGAAAGATGCTAAACAGAACTAGAGCAAATGATCGTGAAAAACATGAACGTATGCCATTCTCTTAAGGTTGTGGTTTGATATCTGATACTAGGGCAGAGACCTGCATGGAGCTTTCTAGATAGCACGAGGCAGTGCTATACAAAGCTGCAGCTTTAATTTTTAAAAAAATCTGTCCTGTTTAGGGTTGTGTGAATGTGTTCAGCAGTGTGCGAACCATGAAACGGTCCGTCTTTGCAAAAAGCCTGAGACAAAAGACCAAGAGGTGAACTTAATGTATTGAATGGGCGTCAGCTTGGATGCCATCAATGATGCTCGATGTTCTGATTATTATGAATTGCTGCAGTTAGTGTGGGGAAATACCGTGGTGAGAAGATGCATGAGAACAGAGCCGAAGGTTTATAAAAAACAGAATTAAAACAAATATAGGTGGACGTCGACTAGCAAGTAGTGATGCTGTTCAGTGAAGGCACTTTCATTTCCCTTAAGATGTCTCAGCTTCCAAAAGTATGTGAAATGCTGACATGCAGTAAACAGAACTCTGATTCACTTACTGTAGCTCTTGCAGTCTGTTGCCTTCTGAAAGGACTTAAACGGGGAAGGAGGGGAAAGATAGAAGTGCCTGACTGTAATGTAGAGCAAAAGGCACTTTCAATTACATAAAATAAGCTGTTTGGAGGCAAAATAGGTTTTGCCAGTTTGCAGAAACTGTAGCTTTCCCCACCTTCTCGTGTTAGGTTTCAGACAAATATTAATCATATGGATTTTCGACATAAGCCAAGTGTTTGAGTCATTGTGAATCCTTCAGTTTTGAAACATTAAAAGAGCTGAGTAATGTTCAGATTAAAATTATTTGTAAGATTTTAATTTTCAAATGGGGAGGAGGGGAACAAAATAAAATCATCAAATCGATGCCAGGACTGAGTGTGTTTCTTAAATGAGATGGAAGATCTTGGAGCTGCTCTGGGTGACTGGCTGGGCAGCTTTGACAAGAACAAATAACGTCCTCACAGCCAGTGGTGGGAGCTCTTGGACCCGTTTGGTTTGTGTTTGTGGCGCAGTTGCTAGTTCAGGTGGTCAGTATCTAGTCTAGCACAGAGCACCCAACCAGTTTCAGCATAACTTGATGACTTGTTTTTTGTGTAAATTTTTGCTGTCGTCTATATATATATGTTTTACTGTACTAATTATTTCTAACATAAATTGCACTTGTGTCACTTCATATATTAACATGCAATTTATGTGGTATTTGTACACGCTTAAAGTGTTGCATTAAATTGGAAGATGCTTATTCACAATCTATTGCTAAAACACGTGGTATTTAAAATTGATCTGATTAAAATAAATATTTGAACAAAGTATTTTTCTGGTGACCCTTTCTATCATGACTGATTGCTTTAAGTGATTGTTCGATTAAAGCAATTTTATCCCTAGTTTGGAAAAGGAAGACGTTTTCCTTCCTTCAGGTTCGTGATTTAAATTGGGCTTAGTTGTTACCGAGCTGAAAGAAATACTCAGATTGCGTATATAGATGCTACGCTTGTCAAAATCTGATGTAACACACTGTACATGTAGAGCCTCAGTGTGTATCTAGTGACTTTGATCAGTTTTGGTGATTTGACTTAAAGATTTTGATAATGCAATGTCATGTCAGAGTACTAAAAATTAATAGAACTGTGTTAATTAGGTTTTAGGTAGGCTTACTCTATAAAAGCTTTTTCCACCCCAAAATAATAAGTTAGGTTTAAGCGAATGTATTTGCCTTGTGTTGCTGTGTGAGAATGCGGACTGGAGTCGTTCCCTTTACACCTGCGCGTTGGTGGTGGGAGGGAGAGGAAGCAGAAGAGCTAATCAAGGTTTGTGGCAATCTCAATTGGGTACAATAGGCAGAGTCCAAAAAATGGCACAGCGAAGTTTGCAAGAAGACATTAAGTCCAGATGCCCTAGAGTTACAAGAAACTAATAATGCTGCTGTTATCCTGCTGTGGGATGGGTTGACAGACACAGCAGTGATGCTGGATGCTCCTGACAGTGTTGGGGGGATGAGCAGTGGTCCAAGGGGAAGCCTCACAGCATTTTATAGACTATTAAATGCCTCTTTTTAATCTTTACTGACTAACCCTTGTGGGGCAAGAAACTTCTCCATTGTGGTTGCTCTTTCTAGTAGTTTGGATACAAGGTGTCTAAATAAAAAACAGTATGGAGAATGAGGTGGCCAGGAAGTAAAACTACCGGTTTGGGTGCTACAAACCCACCCTTCATCTCCAAGATACACGACAGAAAAGGGGAAACTCCTCTTTTGACTTAGAAGCAGCCCAAAAGAGGGAGGTGAGTTAGTTATTTTTTTTGTACAGCAGGCTAAAAATGTAATACAAGTCCAAAGTGGAAGTGCTATAAATGAGTATGTTGCTCTTCCCCAGACTTTAGGAAAAAGCAGCTGATTGGGAAGGTCAGGTAGCTGGAGAAAGGAAGTCATTAAGGCATTTTTTTTTCCTCTCGCCTATTATAGTTTGTTACAAATGCAAATAGATGGGCATCGAAAGCCAAACACAGGCTTCGAAAAGGAATGAGATGAAGAAAAGAGAATTGACTTTTCCTAGTGGTGTTGCTTCAGAAGCTTGAGCAATTTTCTGTTCTCAATCTCTACAGAAACCTCGTGGCCCTGAATTGCAGACCTTCCTATAACTGTGATAAGAGGACAGCTGAAAGCCAGCATCCTGAGCAAACAGTTAAATTACTTGAGAGTTTCGTTGGTGTGGCTAGAGTTTGCCTTTTCATTGAGTCGGACACCGTTGTGCTTTGCGCTTAGCTTCTGGAAGCAAGAGTTTAAGGATATTTAGTCATTTTTACTCATCTTTTAGTCACAATTGACTCCAAAATGGTAGCATGCATATCCCAAACGTTAAACCAAAAGACTTGGTAGAACAGTGTCTGCTCTCAGGCTGGGAGCAGAGACGCTGCTGTTGACCCAGCTTGCTTTGCTGAGAGCCGTAGGAAGCATTTCCAAGGAGAGAATTTTCAGTGGATGGGAGAGATGACCTCCAGTGTGTGGGGCCACAGGCTCTCCTGCGGCCACGGTCCCTGGCAAATACATTCCTGTCCGGAACCTCAGCCTTTGTCTCCAAAGGGGGATGCTGCTATTTATGACCTTGTGAGTGTCACGTTTTCATAGAAAAATTCTCATATTAAAAAAAAAAAGTGACACTTAGGGAAGACTGCTTCTAGTGGAATTATTGTACTTCTTTCCTTCAGCATTTTGTTTCTCTTCCATCCTCTTCTGTTGGAAACTTCATCTGAGGTTATTTTCCTGACAGTAGCCAGGTAGGTAACTTCTGACTTTTGGCCACTATAACCGGTATGTTTATGTGACCTGCATATATAAATATATTATTGTATTTTTACCTATAGAGATGGTTTTTGTCAGAGTTAGGTTGGTGGTTGGACTAGATGATCTGAAAGGTCCCTTCCAACCTTGGCAATTCTATGATTCTGTGATAAATCCATTTGGATTTTAATGCATTGTAAAGGCCTGAAAAATAATGAATCACAAGTTTAATTTACAACTTCCTTTTAAATAATGGCAGCTTTGTCTAGATAGGTTCTTTTATAAGAAAGATTTCTATCTTGCCTAAAAGCTTTTTGTTAGATATAATCACTGTGTTAAAAATACTCCTACTATAAAGACAGCCTTCATTTTGAGAACCCTACAAGTGTGAAGATAGTTAGAAGCACAACGATACATATTGCTTTAACATAACATCTTCTTTACATACTCAGTGTACTTTCTTTTTTAATAAGTGACTGTTGGAAAACAGGCAATACTGCATGAGAAACATCAAATAGTAATTCAGAAGAGTATAGATTAGTTGTATCAGTCTCATTGCAAGTGGTACCTGAAGTAGTTACACAGCCTGTGTGCTCTTCATCCCGTACTTGTGTTAGTAGGGGCAAAAACCAGCACTTAGGGGTTTCGCTTTCCAGTAATCATTCAGTGAATCAACTCACTCTAAAGTGAGTTGTTTTGATAGTTCTTTTTTTTTTTTTTTTTTAAGGCCTTTGATAATATGCATCTCAAAAAAAAAAATCAGAAAAAACCTACTGAAATAGCCTGAACTCTAGTCTGGAAGAGGACTTACTTTTGTGGCTTAGAATCACAACTAATTGACCAGAAATGTATTGTGAAACAAAAGCAAAATTAAAATTAGACCTGAGGGCAGTAGTTTTATCTGATCTTTGGATAATCAATATAAAAAAAGCAAATGTTTATATTCCCTTGTTTTCTTCTGAAAGAGTACAGCTGTATGCTAAATGTTACAGCTGCATAATTATGTGAACTGCATAATGCCGCGCTGTAACTTTGGTACCAAGGGAGTATGTGTGTGGTGCTGAATGGTGAGGAGGAGGGAGGGATGCTGAAGACTATGTATAGATCAAATGCATTTTTTATTTATTTTTTTCCCGAAGCTGGTGATACATTTGAAAGGATGCAATGTGTGTGTGTAACTGGTACTGCTGGGCTTTCTGATCCTGAAGCGTGTAAGAACGCTCCACTTTCAAAAACTGTGGGCCAGAAATTGTTTCAGTCGAGTGAATAGTCATCGTAGTTGAACCGAGGCACTTTTCCTGTAGACGCTCTTAGTTTCTCTTGATGTGTATCTTCTCCATTGACTTTAAATTTAAAACTTTCTGGGTGCTTAGTGCCTTTTATGCAGAGCGTGTGGTCTGCACGCTCTCAGAAAACAGGAGGCTGCTTGAGTAATCTTTTGTGCGTGTAGGTGCCAGACCAGATTTTATATGTACAACACTGCTCGGCCCTGCAAGATGCAGGGGTACTGTGCCACTTCAGTAAATACCAGTGTCCCAGCCCCTTCAAAAAATCAACAGTCAAACTTGTTTAGCGATGGATTTAGGTGTAAGTGGTCTTTCAAAATGACATTGAATTGTCACTCCACAGTACACTTCTCATCGCAAAACTTGTTAGAATAGCTTCTGGGTATAGCTGGATGTTTGAAGAGGCAAATAAAGTAGTACATCAGCTCACTCTGCGTGTGTGTCCACCTGTCTGTCCCCAAGGAAGGAACTAGACTGGAACAATCTCTGTCTTGTTACTTAGGGTTATATCTTTTTGCTTTCTTAAGATTTTTCTTGCCATTTCTTACATGTTTTGAATTGCAAAGCTAATGATAATTTGTTCAGTGATGGAGTGTCCTGTGGTCAGTGAACCAGATTTTCACTGGAGAATCATTATTGTAGTCACAGAAGACAACATAACTTGAATTTCACATGAAGTTCTGTTTGCAGGGAGTGTGATAAAAATAAATCTGTGCTTACGTACCAAACCATTTTGACCTGGAAACGAACACCATGAATATAAGATGCACGAATGTTACTTTTGGAAAAATCACTGTTTTGGACTGTGAAATATTCATGACTTTTAAAAATTCTTTCCTTCCTGTGCTTTTTTCAGCCTTGTGCTTAACACTGAATTTCTTGGGGTTTTTTCTGGAATTGTGTGTATGTGGGAAAGAAGAGTAGGGGCTTTATGTATGTGTTTTGTGAATGTACTTGGCTTAGACTTCAAGCTGTGTTTTAGAAATAAACTCTCATATCTCTGAGCTTAAGACAGCAGCCTGGTAAACTGTCAGCTTGTTGTATAAAAATCATAAAATCACAGAATTGTCTAGGCTGGAAGGGACCTTTCAGATCGAGTCCAACCATAAAAAGAAGGGTAAAAGTCAAAAGTCACTGATTTTTTACTAGTGAACTTAGTAAGAATTATTTCGCTGTAATTTCTAAACTGTGATTTCCTTTGTCTCTTTGTGAGTGCTGTGAACAAGGTTGGTGTTTGTTGGTCTATTTGTCTTCCATGGCAACCGTAATCGAAGAGGGATGGAGGCAGAGAGGTGTGGGGATGTGATCGCTGCCCAGGTTTGCTCTCTATTTCAGTACTGAAGGTGAACGCAGATTCGTCTGACTCGCATTGCTTCTGTGAATACCTCCTGGTACTTATTCTGGTAAATACAAACATTTTTACGTGGCAGGTGAAATACGTGTATTTCAAAGTTACGCTGCAATCACAAGCCGAATCGCTGTGTGTGTATAAAGTGGCACGTGTTTCTGCTCTTTCTGACGTGGAGCGGTGCGAGGTGTTTTCGGCGGTGGAAGGAAGGAGCGATGCTGTTGGCTTGAAACTGCTTCTGCCGCGGGGTTGGTGGGTGGGGTTGGGTTCCTGATGTGGCCGCCGGGGGCTTGTTGGCACACCAGGAGGCAGAACTACTGTCCTGTCCCACTCCTTTGTTTGCTCGTGGATCTCCTCTGTGACCTCTCCTTTCCCGTCGTACATGCCATTTCAAGCACATACGTTCATCGGTTCCTTAAAATTGGGGATGGCATCTGCTGGAGAAACGGGTGTTCAAGTAAGTTCTGCTCGTACCCTTCCTCTCGAGAGGCGTTGGTTGATTGTTTCCTGTTTTTGTACTGAAGCTATACTGGAGATGTATCACTTTAAAACACTTCCAAAATGTGCAGAAGTGCAACAATAGCGCTGACCTCAGCGGCGAGGTCACACCCAGGCTGCTTCCTGTTTTCTTCTTGGGGAGCCCGCGGCCCCCGGCATGGGACAACTTGCCTTGACGCCTGCCCGGGGGTGCGGAAATCGGCCACAATGAATTCCCTCTCACTAAACGAAAATCTAAAAATCTTAAGGAAAAGATTCGGTTAGGATTTCCAAGCTTATTTTCAAAATTGTAACAATTTTTGTGTTAAATTAACCGTTATTCTCTTTCTTTACTGAAATATCCAAAGACGTTCTGTAGCTAATACCCCCTGCAAAAATATATGTTAAAGATACATAAGGGAAGGAGACACACTGAAGAATTTTGAGAGGAGAGAGAGGAGGAAAGAGCAAGGTACAAAATGGCACAATTACAGCCCTTATATACTGTTATTTCAACTTACGCCTCTCTCTCTCAGATTTAAGTATTGGTTGACCAGTATAAAAGCTCCTTGCTTTGTTGTCTTTTGTTTGTTGATGCAGTACAGCTACAAAGCAGAACAAAGAATTCTCGGGAAAATGAATAGCTGGTAAGGTCTCTGAGAAACAGGAGAGACAACACAGGGCCAAGGTACAGTGGAGAAAAAAAAAAAAAAGGCATTAAATGTTTAATTTTCCTCAGTGGAGAGCTGGGTGTGTGTGTGGTCCTCAAACAGCTCTACTGTAGTAAATATATTACGTAAATCTCCAACTGAAATACTTCATATATATGAAGGTATGCAATTACAGTGTAGCATTAATGCGTTTATTTTAAATGTCCGTTGTGCAGGCAGAGATTTCACTTTATGTAAGGCTTTGTCACACTGTATCAGAGGTTATGGATTTTGAACTGTTCTTGAATATGTCAAATCCATTCCCTTCAAGCTGTAAGAAATAAAACCTCTCTCTGCTTTTCTTCTCTGTTCATGGCTTTGGGGAGACATTAATGAGTAGGCAAAGCTGCCCAAGGTCTTGATTAGTGTCAATAAATGAGGAAATGTTTTATCAAAATCTTTGGCACATCCTGGATATATAAAATGTTAGTGTGAGCCAGTCACAGGAACAGGCAGGAACTCCACACAAGCGGCTTCAGCATAGAAAGGTTTTTTGGGCTGAAGCCTGAGTGTGTGTGAGTTACCAATATAGCTCCCTTGAGAGGGATCTGGAGTATTTCTTGGTGTCTTTTCCCTATAATTAGTAAAGCGCTATAGTTAGCATTCCTTATGTTTAGCCACCTGTGTGATCACTAGTAGGGATGATCACACAAAAGCCATGTGAAACCTCCTCTCTTCCTCTCTGCTGTGAGACCTTACCACATGTGAGTTGAAAATCTGAGGTTGGTACGTGTAGGTAAGCGCTTATTTCAATTCTGAAGGACTGATTTTTTTTGATACAAAATAAAATGCTTGCCTAAATAATTTAGTCGATAGCTCTTAAGAATCCAGTCAGATAGACTATTCTTTCTGCGGTCCCTTTAATCTCTGTATATTTGGCACAAAAATAGCAATGCTTTATTGTGGGCAGGGGCCTATTTACACTTCTCTAGTTGTTTTTTTTCCCCTCTTGTCTATATGGTGATTTTACAAGGGAATAAGCTAAGCTTTCTCCACAGGTTGTGGAGAAAGTACTTTCGAGACAAGAACCTGTGGTAATTTGTCACTGCCCGCCTGTATAATGAAGAATTAAACTCTTAGCAAATGATGCTGCAACTGAGTCAGGAGTAGTGTAAGGGGTAATTTATCTGTGGAGCACTCAAGCCTGCCGGTGGCTTTCTTGGCGCTAGTACGCCATGGAATTTGACTTAGTTAATTATTTTGCCTCGGGAGGCACTTTATTTTGGTATCAGTAAATTCACTCATACAAGTCCGCTGAGGAAAAATTGCACTGAGGTACAGTTCAGCCTACAAATGACATTGCTTTTATGAGGGCAAAGATGTGCCGCCTCGGTTAGACGAGGGTTCCTGCTCGCAGCGAGCTCCCTGTGCGGCTGCTGATGGGAAGCAGCTCCTCTCCTTGACCCCGTTTCCTCAGCGCTTGGGCGTCCCGCCGTGGAACACCCCCTGGCTACCAACGGCATTAAAAAGTTCCTCGCCTTCCTGTTGCGCATCCCCTCAAGGCCTCTTCGCCGTAGCAAATTATATTATTCATAGGACATGGTGACTTGCGTTTGAAGAGAAGCATCTGGTGCTTCATTAGGGTTTCTACCTGTGAGTGTTGAAAAGCACATACTGCTAGGATTCCGCATCTAAGGTAGCTCAGAATATTCAAAAGACTGAATGCTTATTAAAAATACTAGTAAGTCAGGTAGACATTACATTGCCTCCAGTCTCCCGAGATGGCAGGAGGAATCCTGGTTCTCGTTCTGCCCATGGCGGTGCAGGAGCCGATGGCTTCTCTGCGTGTGCGGCCGAGTGCGACGCAGCCGGGCTCCTGGGGAACTTCGCCTGCGGAATAAAGGATCTTCCAGGCTGCGGAGCAGTGCTCCCTCCTGGCTGTGGTATTTTGATCTTCCTGAGGGGAGAATGAAGAGGCACGTGGCTTTCGTAACCTAGTACGGGTTGGAGTTGAGTCCACTGAGGTTTTCAGTAATTTGTTATATGAGGAAAAATTTGCAACACAGAGATCATCTCTCTTCTTTGCGATCCCTGTAAGCCCTGTGAAAGCAGTCCCAGTATTTTATCTGATAAAAACCCGGTTGTTTGTTTTTATCTGATGACGGGTAGCATTGGGAAGTAGCACGCTTCAGGGTTGTGGTGGTGACCTGCTTCTCCGCACTGAGGACAGGTTCATAGGAAGCAGCCTCTGCCATTGCTGCCGGCCACCTCCATTCTGTGTCCTTGCCGTGCTTTGCCGGTCGCTTCGCTGGTACACTTAAAAACAGTATTACAGCAAGTAGATCTAGTCTGGATAACGGTCTACACATGTTGACTATGGCTTCCTCTCTTTTCCCCTCCTTTAACCGTCTCACTGTAGATCAGAAGCATTACAACGGACAGAGATGCATCTGCGTGCGCAAATTCCAAGCATGTTCCTATCTTCCAGCGTTGCTGTCGTGAGTGTGGCATCAGTGGGACATTCACACAGTTTGACTGGAGTTAGAGACGCTGCTTGCGGAGTTAGAGTGACTCTGGAACAGCATCCATGGGAGCTTCCGCGCTCCCCACTCAATTTCTGTAATTTCCTGTGGACACCTCAAAATAGGGCTTAAAAAAAAAAAAAGAAATATCCCACATGGAAGCATCTTGCTCATGGTTTTGTGAAATACTTTAGGGGCGATGATCATCCAAACACGAGCGGTCGCAGTGGGAACTGCAGCCAGCAGAGCGTTGGATACGTTTCAGTTTAATGGTTAAACTCTGCACTTCGTTTGTTTACTGTAGTATCCCGGTGTTTATATATAGCTTAAGAATATCTCAGAGTTTGCTATTCAGTTGCTGCCTACTGGAAGGGAGCTGTAATACTCAAAGCTAGGCTAATCCAGTTCTAAAATGAATCCAGATTTTGTAGAAATTCATCCTGGCGCGGAGGCCGTTCCATGTGCTGAGGTGTAGCTTGACCTTGAACCACTGATACGTTTCTGCTGAGCAATAATGCCAATGACCTTGTAAATTAAGAACATCCTGATGTTGCTAGGACTTTTCAGCTAAAAAAAAAAATTTTCTCATAAAAGTATGAGATATCCGTTGTCCTTTAATTTGCTTAGGAATTGATTTTTAAGCTAAAGGTGGGTGGCTGAGAAGGCTTCTGAAGCTGGATTGTGTCCATGTAGGAACTTGTACAGGTATAACACGATTTAAAGCTGTTCAGTTTAACAGCTGTTTAGCTGCTGGTGCAGCTTGGTACAGAAATGGCATTAATGATGAACAGTACCGATAGGAATGACATTAAAGTCATTAACGCTGACTTTGTGGTTGAAGTGCAGCGTGGTCATTGATGGGCTTTGAGTGCCAGTGCAAGGCTACAGGTAATCTTCTAATATGCTCATAGTTTTACCTATCAATAAAAAAAAATGCCCTGACCTTAGCTTCTTGTGACCAGCCATGCGTGCTTCCAGTTGAATAGTAATGTCATTTTCTTTATCATCAATTATTCTCTGTCTTGAAGTTACTGTTTACAGAGCACTGAAGTGTGTGGCACATCACAGGGCAGAAGCTGACTTCCCTTCTCAGAAAATTAGAGATATATCAAGTTCTCTATTAGGAATCTTTATCTTCTGTTAAAAATAGCATGCGACTGCTGAAACGTTGGCAGATAGCATGGCTGGCTTGCTTTAGACATTTGAGTCCGTTGTTTTGGCTGTGTTACCTTTGTGTAGGTTCTAGGAGGGGAAAAAAAAAGGAAAACATTTTTAAAGGGTAATTTGACACTGTCGGAACTGAAAGTGGGGCTATATTTCACAGAGGTGTAGTATTCCAATCAAATATATTGTAATTAAACTTCAAAGGCTATAAGGGCATGTGATTAGCATGCACACTAAAGTGATTACAGATTTTAATGCTTGATTTTTGAAATTGGACATTAGTGTTGATGACTTCTGTTTTATGCCTGCTGTGCATTAAGCATTATTAAATAGTCTGGGCTTCTGAAATAGGAAGATGATGGTAAATTAGTCTCTTAGAATATTCATACATGGATTATAGTGTCTTTGTACTTGAACAGAACACAGGTTTAAGGAAGGGGAAGGTGTGACCTTCATAGTTTCCTTAGGTATAGCTGAAAATATTAGTTAGACCTTTTAAGTCACCACGGTGCTCTTATGGATTAGGCTGTATTTTGATTTGGAGATATCTAATTTGTTTATGTTTGTGGGCTTCACGGTGATATTTGTGGAAGTTGTGGAGGGTGAGCTTGATAGGTAAAAGGAGTAGATGGATAATTAATGAAGATATACTTTGCTTCTTGAGTAGTGAGAACTTTCGTAGCTCTCAAACGCTGGTGCAAGCTGCTAGTCCAAAGGTGATTATCTTATTAGTAAGTTACTTTGAACGAAAAACTTTCACTGCTTCCATCTAGGAAGCGTCGTGTTTTATAGATGGAAAAGCAGCCTTCCAGAGCCTGCCTTCTAGAGCATGTCACTACTGAACCACAAAGAGCCAGCAGTGAGACCAAATAAAGGGGTGTCCCTGGAGGTCTACAACTTACCAGACACACCGACCTTTCTTTCCCTGTTTTTTAGCCATTTTTCAATGGACTGAATTGGGGGGACACTACTGTATTGTCTCTCGTACTTCAATAAAAAGCTTAGAATAATGTCTTGAATAGGTTCTTCTCCTCACTTCTTTTTCTTCCTCCCTCAATTTTCATTTTTTGTGAGCAGCAGTCTGAATTTGTATTTCTTCTATAAGCCAGAAGTGTTTTGGGCTTTTGAGATAATGTAGTGGGACCACCACTGCCACCTTTCTGCTGTGCTTTTTCTATCATGAAAAAAATACAAACAAGTGCCTCCCTTGTTCCTGAGCAAGCTACTCGCTTACTTCACTTTCACTGCAAGGATGTGGATATTGATGTCTATGTGTATGTGAATAGACTTTAAGCGATAAAGAGGAAAATTGATCTAAGGAAACTGTTCAACACACTGAAAAGAACAGATGCAAAATCTGATTGAAATAAAGGACTAACCTGAAAGTCTGCTTGCGTGTGGTCGTACCCTTTATTGATCTTTTTATTAAGGTTGCTTTGAGTCCTTGCTCGGATGAGAACTGCTTTGGGCTGCTGTGGGCTGTACCAGCATGAGGACGCTTTTAGGGATGGTTCGGTCTTTACTATCCCTTCTCACTGAGTGGGTGCTTTTGAAATGAAAACATAAAAAAATATTCTACAAAAAAGTTGTAGAAAAGCTGCTATTTCAGCTGCAGTCTAGGATTTAAAGTTTTCATCTTTAATTAAAATGAAACCCGCCTTGGATGTCACGTGCGAAGGTGCGTGTATGCTGTGGATTGTATGTATAGCATTGTATCGCAAAGGTGCTTGTATGACATTGATGGATATTGATTGTATGTATTGATCCCGAGCTCCAAGGTAGATATTGAGGGCGACTGCTGCAGTCTTTGCTCTCTGTTGCCATCTTGGGGTGAAGACTGAGGAGGTTTCTGGGTGGGTGAAAAGAATGGCACTAAAAATGCGTTCAGTGACAGTATTTTAAGGTTACAGTGGGTGGTTCTGTTGACGGTTGCTTCTCTATTCAAAATATACTTCATTTAATTCTGCTTTTCATGGCAATTCAGAAACTGAAATAACTTAGGTCTTGCCAAATTTATTAGGGGGTGTACTAAAGGGAGTATCTACTTGGAAGCCTTTCTAAAAGCAGAATAAATATATATAGGCTTGTGGGGTTTATTGTTTTGTTTTTTAAAGAGGAGAAAGTGATACTGAAACTTATTTTTCTTACCTCTTATTGGCAGGTTTTCTTCACCAGTGGAGTGTGAGAAGTAGAGACTGAAGAAGATGAGTGAGCTGGAACAGTTACGGCAGGAGGCAGAGCAACTGCGAAATCAAATCAGAGTAAGAATTGCTAATTGCTTGTTTTTCATGATAAAGTTCCTCCTTTAAAGGAATAAAGTGTAAAGATTGCATCTATTGCGCAGAGCTGAAAATATTTTCAGGATATTTGTTTAACAACCAGAAAAGTAAGCCATCAGCATAATGAAATTGTTTCTTGAACAAAACGTTTTATTTCCTGTTGAAGTTTGCTATGTTTTGTTACTAGGGGTGTTTGTATCTCTGCAATTTTTTTTATTTTGGATTTAAAAAAAAAACCAAAAAGGAACAGCAAAACTCTAGGACGTAGACACAACAAGTTGGGGTTATGGGTATTATAAAAGCTTGTTTCCGGGCTAAAAGCCACCACTGCGCTGCCACTCTTGATATCACGTAGGTCAAAGCGTGGAGTGTGAGGGGAAAACCTTCTGGGGTGCATGTCATTTCTACAGGCCCTATTTCTTAGCTTCCTGTTGAATTTATTTATTTATTTATTTATTAAAATGCAGATCGCCTCATATGTGCTGATTTTTTTTTTTTTCTTGAAATTACTCACTGAAGACAAACCAAGTATGAGCTGTCATGCCCAAAGGCAGTTTACCAGGAATCTGTTGCGACATGCCTGTATGTTTCAGTGATGCAGTTTTCAGCAGAGAGAGAGAAGTACAAAGTAGAATAAGGATCTTCAGAGTCTGTTTCATCAAAATTTCCTTTTCCTAAACACAAAGCATTCATAAATCTGATTTATGTGGGAACGCCTTATTTGCAAACGTTCCTTTGAGCTAAGACTACAGGTTCCTTAGAGTGTGTTGCGTGTGCACTGACTAAAATTTTAGAGTGGCATCTGCTGGCAGCAGTTGTTTTGTGGTGGTCAGCTGCTTCGTGCGGTGGACGTTAGGCTGCTTGTTTAGTATCAGCCATGCGGTAGACACTCTTAGAATCATCGAATGGTTTGGGTTGCAAGGGACCTTAAAGACCATCTCGTTCCACCCCCTGCCCTGGGCAGGGACACCTCCCACCAGCCCAGGTTGCTCCAAGCCCCGTCCAACCTGGCCTTGAACCCCTCCAGGGATGGGGCAGCCACAGCTTCTCTGGGCAACCTGGGCCAGGGGCTCACCACCCTCACAGCAAACAATTTCTTCCCAATACCCAATCTAAATCTCCCCTCTTTCAGTTTAAAACCATTACCCCTCATCCTATTGCTGCGTCATGTGTTAGTAGCTGTGTTGGGGGCAAATGTTGCTTTCGTGGCTGCTCATCCAGCATAAGCTGAGGAGAGCTCCGCGTCCTCTTGTTTTCACTTCATGCGCTGGTGAAACACAACGCTATCGGTGTCGTGGCACTGGACACCCCTTCTAGCAGCTCTGTAGAGCAATGCAAATAAATCTTAGTTTAAAATACCTTTTTGTAAATTTAAGCTTTATTCCAGCATTGCACACAAAAGGTATATGTAATTTTTCAGTTCTTCCTCTGCCTGATGTGTAAAGACTTTCTCATTACATGCTGTTGGGGTGAGCCAGTTAGTCTTAATTCAGTCTTGGTAATTAATCAGTCTGGTTTTATGCAAAATTGTGTTGTGTGAAGAAAGAGATAGCAGGGAAGTAAGAGTGCTAGACTGTGTTGAAAGAATGTTTGCTTTTTTAATTTTGGAGCATAAAAATCTGATCGGCGCTTTGTAGAAAGGCTCCATTTTGTGACTTTCGGTCGATTTAACATTTCCCTTGTCACTCTGTCACCCAAACGTGTAGCTGGATCTATACAGATGTGGCTGAGTAGCCGTGGCTATTGCCATTGGGGTCTTTGGGCTCAGCATTGGCAATGAGTGTTTGCCTCCCTGGGTCCGAGTGCAGCGTTGGGCACCTTATGCTTCATTTTAACTTCAGATTCATCTGCAATTAAAAATGCTACTGATGTCAGAGAGTTTCTTGAGTACTAAGTCCAAATAATTCAGTTTCCTATTTGTATGGGTGACTATCCTGCGTATTAAATCATTGCTCAGTTTTCTTTCTAAACAAGTGTTTTGTTTGGGATGGGTAAGAGGAGAGATCTGAAAAAATAAGTTGGTTTTTTTCAAAGTGTGTAGAATATATAGCAGGCTGGTAATTTTCAGGAATTATTTTTGATGCGCTCCTAAAAAGAGATGAGGCCGGTAACAGCATTGGTATTTTATATACAGATATGAGTTTGCTCTCTTAGTTACTTAAAACTCATGAGTTTTGCCTGTTATTTTCTCTAACAGTGTAATCACGAAAAATCATCTTTGTGCTTACAAGTGAGTTCCAGATAAGATTGTACCTAGCAGCTTCCTAAAGTAGAATAATAGAATAATCTGTGATGCATAGCTGACAGTTTGCCAATAGACTTTTTGTAGTCTGCGATGTTTAGAAATGTGTAGTGATTTATTATTTTTATATTTTTTTTTACAATATCTAGGCGTTATGAGTCCCTTTGTCTCCCCATGCATTTACTAGAGCTGTAGCTCTGTTGTGCACGCAGATAGACTGTGCTGGAGGGATAAAACAAGACTGCGTGAATTCTTAGTGCAGGAAGTTTGGAAGACCAGCGAGCGATGAACGACAGCAGGGTGGCTTTATGGTTCCAGTTGATTCCTAGTTCTGCCTATAAGAAAGGTCCCGTGTGATGCGTGTCCTCGCTTTGAGAACTGAAATTCAGGATACGGTTTTTGGAAGCGTTGCATACTTGGCACAGCGTCATTTGAAATTGAGTGGCATTTTAAAAAAATACATATAGTTTGGGGAAAAAAAATGAAATCTTCAGTGCGTGTGCTAGGAAATCACAGGGGCCGCACGTTGGTTGAGCGGATGGATTTTTCCCACAAATACTGCATTGTCTACTGTGTGAACTGAGAAAAATCTACAGTTCTACAGAGCAGCTTTTCTATATTGTGACACTAATGATTCTGTTCCAATGCTGCATACGGAGAAATGACAGTTAAAATGTAAGAACCCAAATAGCCTGGTGAAACTGCTTTTCCTGCAGCTTTGCCAATCGTATGGCAAGCGTTAGACAGCCTCAAGTATAGGTGTTGCTAATAGCAATTTCTTGAAGAAAAATTGCTTTGTTTCGTTTAGACTGCATTTGGAATTCGTTTTATGTTGTACGTCTTCAAGTATTTCAGCTAAACTAAACAAAGTTGTTTGAAATCCAGTGTGTTTCTTCCTGTGGATGAAATAAGTCCTGAGCACTAGGGGATTTGCTGCTCTGGTATTTTAAACCCCTCCTGATTCCAGACGTCAACATTTTATAAATATTTCTACAGTTCAGACATTTTAAAAATAAGTTGAGATGACTTAATCCACTCTCAGGCTCGCTTTCTGGGAGGAAAGCTGTAAAGGGTGGTCCAAATAAACACGCACTGAGAAATTGTTCAAATTGTAATGTCAAGTAACTCTCAGGCAAGAGCTTGAAAAACAGTAAGATCCTGGTCTCAATGTGTTGATGCTGTTCCAAAATGTGTGAGTAAATGTTTCCGTTCCTCCTCTCAGAGAGGACATTGCCATTAGTGTACGGATTGAACACTTTCTTGGGGCAGGGAGACGCAGGAATTAGTGGCGAAGGAGAAATTTCAGGGAGTTAGAGGCGATCTCGTGGCTGGTCCTTCAGTCCTGCTGCTGCTTTATCTTTAACCTGTGCTGCAGAGTTCCTGTCTAATTTTAAGGCAATTATTTTAAACTGTGCTTCTCAGAAGTGGTTGCTGACTACGTGCCCGATTTTGGTTTTCGAAGGGGGGAGGCTGAGCTGGGGGAGCACGGTGCAATTGCAGCTGTAACCGAAACTGGGCTTCGCAAAATGCGAGTGGGGCAGCGTCAGGTCTCCAGGCTGTTACTCTGGTCACGCAAACGAAAGTAAAGTCTGTTTTCTAGCTCGGGTGGAATAACATGCAGAAAGTCAGTCATATGCCTATAGAGTCTGAAATAATGGAAAAAAGACGGAGTATCTGTATGGAGACCTGAGCACTAGCCGTTCTGTGAAATGAATGAGAGTGTTAGCTGGCTGTTTTATTTTTGTTTCTTCATTTTGGTCGAAGTTCGTCAGCGGTTTAAGCTTCGGTCAGCCTGCTGTCTGTCCTGCTCACCGGATCCTGCCCGTTCATCCCTCCTCTCCTAACTCCCATCCTCACACCCCGTCTCGCTCATCCCCTACCTCTGGTGCTCGGTGCCCCCACAGCAGGGAACAGTGTGGGGCAGAGGGTGGGTGCTGGGACCCCGGGGCGGCTCCGCATCCCTCTGAATCACGCACTCTGTGATTCTGTGATCCCTTCTTAAGTCCCTCTCCCTCCCCTGCCCCAGCTTGTGCGCCAGCACCTCAGCTCCTTGGGCCATGAAACACCCGAGGGTGACAGACAGCACGTGAGGTGGTGGTGGCTTGTGGTGGCTTGTGACTTCTTGAGTGTGGTGAAGTCTAGCTTTAGAGTTCGTTCTCCTTTAGGCGCGTTCTCTTAGTTGGTGCTCGGTGTTGCCTTTTAGATTCAAATTTGTTCCATTCTGTTGTTTCAGGATGCAAGGAAAGCGTGTAGCGACACAACTCTTGCCCAGGTATGTTGTCAATTCCGTGCATAGGCTATTACTTGATATGTAAAAAAAAAAAAAAGAAAAAATAGAAATCCATACACTTCATGACGGTAACATGCTCCAGTTTAGTAGCTAAAAGAATAAAGTGAAAGAAGCTTTGTAAATGTACTGTGTATTTATACAGTGATTTAAACCAAAACAAAATAACCCCACCAAAAGCCCAAACAAATAAACAAAAGAGCAAAAAAACCCCAACCAGTCAAAAAAACCCTCATCATCTTAATGGGTCCTGCTTTCAGTTTACCTTTTAAACAGACTGTGTTTATTGTGTTTAGTATATTTAGAAAGACTTAAATGTCTTTTAGCTGTATTTTAGAAACAAAAGTATTTTGCATTTAGAGTTCTGCCATGCTTAAAAAACTAACAGCGCAATAAATATTGGAGGATTTTCTTCTGCTGGTTTTAATTGAAAACTTTCAGATTTGGTTATCTGAAATAGCCTCAGTATTACATAGCGTTATTTTAAAAAAACCCAAAACTTTCTGAAGTTTCAGATACAGCCATTGTGAAGTGCGTTAGTGTATCTTCTGTAAAATCTGTTTTCCTCAGTTTTGCATGGGCCTAATCCCGGGTTGTACACTAGTATCCTTTTTGTTTTTTTAACGTTGCATGCCAAGATAGATTGTTTTCTATCAAAGTTCAAGAGTGTTTAGTTATCTTGTATCTTAAAAATAGTTCTCAGTATCTCAGAGGTTTGTTTTTATTTATTTTTAGATCACAACAAGTCTGGACTCAGTGGGTCGAATCCAAATGCGAACAAGGCGTACGCTTAGAGGTCACTTAGCCAAAATCTATGCTATGCACTGGGGATCCGACTCAAGGTGTGTACAGGCCACCCTCCAGCCTGCAGATGGAGGGTTAGAAATCAGATTCAGTCACAATTAATACCAGGTTTTGGGAGCCGTGGGGTGTCGGTGCCCGTGCAGGGGGATCACAGACCACGATTGTGGTGGGGTTTTTGTCTTCAGTTATTGTTTGTCTTTTTAAAACCAGTGAGGCTGGCATAGTGGTAACAGGAGGGCTCGACTGAAAGGAGAGGTACTTTGCGTGTTCTTACCACGAACATCTTGCCTTTTCCTTCTTTTCAGCTAAATTCTTTGAGTCTGTTTAAGCAGAGGAGGGTATATGTGGTGAGCCGTATTTCTGGAATGATGGATATTGTATTTCCCTGAATAATTATGTAACTTCGTTGACAACACAGAATTTTATGGACTAATTTTATTGCATTGAAAAAAAGATCCTTTTGTGCATAGTGGGAAGAGTCACTTAGCCTCCAGGAGGTAGTTTTGCTGTGCTGCCTTTAGAGCAACCGATGGTCAGATGTTAACGGTGCCTCATGGTCTGCTCTCTGTCGTGTAGTCCAGAGAGAAACAGATCTAGAATCTGCTCCCAAAATAAGATTTATTTTCCCCTAATTTTCTTGTTTATTTTTGTGTAGCTGTATAGTTAAAATATTAGCATATGAAAAAGAAAAGCAGCTGTGGACAGAGTTCAAAAAATGAGTTTTCAGGAAGTTGTTTGGTTTTGTCCATCGTTAATCATGAGTCCCCGTGGACGCGGGATTCTTTGGTCAGGCAATGTAAAGATTTTTGCAGATTTTTTCTGACAAATGCCCCCACCTCCCAAACAAAATAATAAAAAAGCAGAGGTTATTAAAGAAATGATGAAATTGCTGAACCACTTGGGAATCGTACATGATATATGTCTATGTTGAGATTTTTCGGTTTGTTGTATGTTAACCTATTTTATTTTGTGTTTATATTTAGGCTACTAGTCAGTGCTTCTCAAGATGGAAAATTAATTATTTGGGATAGTTATACAACAAATAAGGTAGAGTTATTTATAATCCATATCAATAATTGGTGCATAACTTGTGTGTTTGCGGGGGCTTGTGTCTGCTTTTTGTATGGTTGCAAGGCAAAAATGAAAAGAAGCCGTCTTGTTCTAATTCAGACATAATCTTTTTGTTTTTTCTTCTTTCATGACTAGGTGATTACTAGTGGTATGTTGTAGGTTGTGTCTCAGAAGGAATAGTTCTAGGTAATACGTAATATTTTCACTCTGCTTTGCTGGTGCAGTAGCTTGTAGCTATTGCTCTCTGCCTGTGTGGTGTGGCTTCTGAAACTAATTTGGCTTTAAATTGTAGAAATACACAATCTGAGAATTTACAAGAGTGTTTTGCCTTTGAGGACAACTAAAGGAGCAGGAAAAAAAAAAAGCAAAAAAAAAAAGCAGTGATCTGCTTCTGTAAACTGTCCGGTCTCCATGGGTACAGCCATGCCTTTTGTAACCTATAGTTCAGACATGTAGATGGATTGGACAAAGAAATTCAAGTAGAGTTAACAAATGTTGTAAATGTTTAAGTTCAGAATAGCTTTGCTATTAAATAATGTTGCATTGAAGTTCTGCTGGTGTTTTTCACCCTAGTATGTATGGATGTATAAACATGAAAGGGGTTGTAATATGTTGTAAAATGAAAATAGCGGAAATTATGATGCACAATGTACTTGGTGTGTTTGATGTGCTGTAATCCATTAACCGCTATGAATGACCGGCGTGGAGAATGAAAGGTGCGGTGTGACGCAGCGCTCATGAGCTCTGTCTCTCCAAGATGCACGCCATTCCGCTGAGATCCTCCTGGGTGATGACTTGCGCCTACGCGCCCTCCGGAAACTACGTTGCCTGTGGTGGGTTGGACAACATCTGCTCCATCTACAACTTGAAAACCAGGGAGGGCAACGTGAGAGTGAGCCGAGAGCTGCCAGGGCACACAGGTCAGCTTTGACTTCGAGTTTCTTATTGCACCAAATGAAACAATCCCACTTTGAAGTGTATCGTGAGCGCTGAGATCGTGGTGTTGCTTGCAGACGAGCTGTGGGAGAACTTCAGTCACTGCTCTTGGATTTTGAACTTCAGTTGTTGCTCCTGGGTCTGAAACTAACATAACTGTTTTGGTTTTAGGATACTTGTCCTGTTGTCGCTTTCTAGATGACAACCAGATTGTCACTAGCTCAGGAGACACCACTTGGTGAGTTTTTGAGCTCTGTTGGCCTTTTTTTATTTATTTTATTTTTCACCCTTTTTTTTTCTTTCCCTTCCCCAATGCCTTAATTTCTATTTAAAACTTAAAGTCTCAAATAACCACATCCGTTGTGGGGTTTTTTTTCTCCTTCTCCAATGCCTTAATTTGTATTTAAAACTTAGTCTCAAACAACCACACCCGCTGTGTTAATGTTGTCGCTTTTATCTGCAGCGCTTTGTGGGATATTGAAACTGGTCAACAGACCACCACGTTCACTGGGCATACTGGCGACGTGATGAGTCTCTCTCTGAGTCCGGATATGAGGACTTTTGTCTCGGGTGCCTGTGATGCCTCCTCGAAGCTTTGGGATATTCGAGACGGAATGTGCAGGCAGTCGTTCACAGGGCACGTGTCGGATATTAACGCAGTTTGTGTAAGTGATGGTTTGTCTTTCCACAGGGGAAGAAAGGGGGAGGAGAACAGCTATCGTTGCATGAATTCAGCTCATCGTCTGCTCGATTACCTTGAGTTAGAATCAATTACTTTTTTAGGATAGAGACCGTTAAATTGTAGGTAACGAAGAAGGTTGTCTAATAACTTAACGTCTAGTTTATAACTAAATTATTATTGCCATTATCTATGATGCATTGAAGCCTTCCTGGAATAGTTTCAGCTCTGTTTTGGTTCAGTCCCTGAAACCTTACTTTTTTTTTTCTAAGAAGCAAAGAACGGAGGAGGGAAACTTTTTGCAGTGTGGCAATGTGTTAAAAACTGAAAATTGTAGATAAATGCGATATACTGAAGGGGAACAAAATAGCCAAGCATCCTCATCTTAAAGTTCTTTGTTGAACGAAAGTGTACTTGGTATTTTCTGATGAAAAGAGCTTTCAGCGAAATATTCTGGAAGGCAAAGTTAAAATCAGTACTTATGTTGAATATTCATCCCTGGAATCATGTGGTAATATTTATAAACTGGATTATATTTCCTCTCTGTCATAGTAACACTATGTTCTGATCTGCAAGATACAAGCTCTGATAAATAGGGAATGAAATCCTAAATCTAAGCTGCATCTGTTTTTGATAAACATGAAAAATTATTAAGGCTGAGAAAATACCAAAAGCATGACCAGCAGAAAAATGCAGTTCCTATACTTAGACCTGGATCCTGAGATGCGCTGAGCTCTTCCCATTCCCGTTTCCATCAATACGGCTGGTGTAAGAATGACTCACGTTCGGAGTAGATCTTTTTGGAAACGGAATTGCTTGTGATCTGCGGTGGCTGAGCCAACCTGGATGGAACAGCATGTCCGCGGCCCCCCGCCAGGAGGCTATAACTGCCGCTTGCTTCGTTCTGTAGGAATAACTCCTGTGGTACCGCACGCAGGAGCCGTCTGGGTAAAAATTCCAGTCACTCAGGTGTTACCAGTGCTATTCTACAAGTTTTACAGCTGTGCATACGCATTTCTTTAAACATGCAGATGGCTGCTTTTTTCCCTTTAATCTGCCATTATCTGGTCACTTTAGCAAAATAATCCTGTGATGTTTTTGAAATAATGCACGAACAATATATTTTTCTGGTGTCAAACTCCTGTCTCTTAATTAAAACTTCCAGTTCTTCCCCAACGGCCACGCATTTGCCACTGGATCTGACGATGCCACTTGCCGTCTCTTCGACCTACGCGCGGATCAGGAGTTAATGATGTATTCGCACGACAACATCATCTGCGGGATCACTTCTGTAGCCTTCTCAAAAAGCGGCCGCCTCTTGCTAGCGGGTTACGATGACTTCAACTGCAACGTGTGGGACACTCTGAAAGGGGAGAGAGCGGGTGAGTGCCTGTACCTGCAACGGGCAGAAGTTTTCCGTTTCCACGGATATTCAAAATCTAGGCAAAATGCAAAGCCTGTGCTATTGCTAATGTTGCGGAATCTGCTTGCATCCTTCTCGTTATTTTTTTCTTTTCTTCTGGAATGGAATCCTCTTGTTTTGTTGGGTTTGGTTATATTTTCCGGCTGTTCCATTGCATTATGGTTCCATCTATACCACGTGTGGGGTAGATGCTCCAGTGGGGGAGATCCTGCTGTTGTTGGGTATTGGTCATTGTATGTCTGCCTACTGGAAGACGCCGGCTCTTGGGACTAAGGAACAGCCTCCAAAATCTATTTCACTGCAGTGTGTGAAATTAAGTAATACGAAATCACACACTTGCGTTGACTTGCGCACCCCTCAGAGGAAGTCATTCAGATGGCAGCGAGTTCAGGAGTCCCTTTGCTTTGGGGACTGTCACTTCCTGCTCTTGGGAGGGGGGAAGTGGATGCTTTTAGTCACTTCTGTCAGGATAGAGGCGTGTTTATAGCAAAGCTGCATCCTTCTCACCTCATACGGTAATTTAAATGACGGGACCCGGTTCCGTTCCAAACCTCGATTCCGCTGTTGAGGCTGCAAACGTGCCCTTTTCCCCGGGGACGTGGACGGGCTGAGCTTTACCAGAGCTCGGGAGAGCAGAGAAGCGCGAGGGCGGGTGGAAGGGAAGCAAAAACAAAGCAGGAAAGAGATGCTGCTTTTATAGTAGTCCCACACAACACACGAGGGATCTTTACTCCTTAGGGCTGGCAAAAGATGGGAAAGTCGAGGTAGTTCCTGTATCCAGGGCGCTGTCAGAAGACATCGCGCTTGGTTTTGAAGCACTTGATGGCTGAAATTGTGGGCAGCGTTGCTGAAAGCGTGGGGAAAAACCAGTAGAGAGCCTGATGAGGGATGAGGAGGTCTTTGGGGCAGAAAGAAGGAGAAGTCGTAAGGGCAGAGAGAAAAATGGAGGCAATGTTGTATGTATGTATTTTTAAAAACCTCTCTGAGTTTCTTGCTATGGCTGTTGTGATGTGTATAGTTCTTCAGGGTGAAGACAAAAAGGACGATTAGATCTTGCATGACACTGTTTTTAGCAAATTTGAAGACTTGCTTGGGAGGGCAGAGCAGGTGACATCCTTGACATCCTTAATATGAATATTAAATATGAATATTAACTCGCATCGCTTCTTCTTTTCCAGGTGTCCTTGCTGGCCATGACAACCGTGTCAGCTGTTTAGGTGTTACTGATGACGGCATGGCTGTAGCTACAGGGTCTTGGGACAGTTTTCTCAGAATCTGGAATTAACTGGGAGCCAAACACGTACATTCTCCATTTGAGATCTGGAGAGATCAATGCTGCAGCCTATAGCTGTGAAATAACATTTCTACCTTGTATTTGCAGGTGAAGTTTTTCTATTCACTGATTATTACACAAAAAAAAGGCTTTCTGTAAACTAGGAAAAAAAAATCAAGTGAAGAAATAGGGGAGGGGGGAAGAAATCACTGACTTTTTAAAAGGGGCCAGCACACATAATCATGGTGACCGACAAACTAAGAGCCAGTCTTTTTGTTTTTGGTGGTTTGGTTAGATTGTCCTTGAAGGGTTTTTGCTTGTGCTCAGTCTGCTAATCCTGTACCTTTTTTTTTTTTTTGTACATAACAGAATATACACATTATAGCAGCCAATCATGTAACATTTGTCTGTATGTAAAGAAATACGTTTGCATTTTTTGAGGAAACTACATTTATAGCTTTGCTTTTAACCCGAGATGTCACTTCTGAGTTTTGTAGTGGATGAACTAGATTGCTGTTTTAAATGTTTTTGTGAATTTACTGTAGATAAAAGTGAAGCCAATGGTATATATGTGTTTTTATAATGGAAGGCATTTGAATTATTTTTTTTTTAAAGGCCCTGGAGACTCCCAGTTAATACCTACCGCCTTAGTCACTCACTTCTTGACCTGCTTGCCTATTTTTAGTCATGGGCGTTCTTCCTTCAAGCCGGTGGTTCCTGGTTCATCCATTGCCAGTCAATGGCCTCCAAACACCAAGGAGTTAACGTCAGGCAGACTTGCAAAAACAGCAAAAATAATTAAAAAATAGATTAAAAAAAAAAAAATCCTGTTCCAGAAGTAATTAGCTTCCTCCCTGCAGCTTTTCGCAGGGGTTATTCCACGCCGTCCCGCGGTGCGGAAGCCAAGTGACCCGCGTCGCTGCCGTTGAGCGGCTGAGTGCTTTCCCTTTGGACAATTCAGGTTTTGACTGTAACCAAATGAAGGGAGTTTTGGCCCGTCACAAACTCCAGCCGATTTGCACTCGCAGACCCATTTGGCAGCCGCTCGGTGCGCAGGAAGCAGCGTGTTTGCAGCGCTCGCTCCGTGACCGCAGTCAGCTGAGACGTTCAGGGGGGACTTTGCTGAAATTCTTGGAGCAGACTGAAATGTGCAGTTAATCGCCTGTAATCCCCCTCCCACCCGGGGGGCTGCCAAAGCTGGCCGCAACCAAAAGCGCTTGCTGTCAGTTACGTGCAGGGGGAATTATAAAAGCAATTGTGTAACTTACAGTGAACCAAACCACCGTCCTCACCTGTGCGACCCTGCCAGGCCCCATCCTAGGGACGCAGTGACGCGCTCCTCCTCCTGCGGGCACAGACGCCTCTCCCACGGGGGCTTATTTAGATGCTCATTGTCCTGCGGCTCTGACGCTGTAAACAGCCACTTCCTCTCCCGTTCCGGATTTTATTCCAATTTTGATGTCAGTCGCTCGTAAGCGATAGGGTCTGATGGAGCGCAGTTGAGCGTAGCTAGAGGAGAATCAAGTGACGGACGCCCATCCGAAAGGGCCAGGGAAGGATGTTTAACTTCTTGGTGCCTGGCAGCGTGTCTGCGCTGGCAATGGATGTTCCCTTGGGAATCTGACCCTCTGCGGCGGCTTCGGGACGGGGAGTTCTAGTCTGTTGGCTTCTCTTAAGTGACTTATTTTAAAGATAACGTGAATTTTTAAATCATCAGGTTGGAAGATAATGTCAGTGTGCAGTTACGGGGAGCCTGGGTGTCTCTGGGTCAGGTAGTAACTAGAAGTGCCCGGTGTCTTGTAATACACCAGCCAGGTTTGGGGCTGAGGTGAGCATTTGTCAGGCTTCTGACGCTTGTAATCCTAAATTTCAGTACTTCAGCCTGTGCCTGTAAACTTGCCTTGTCTCTAACGGTGAAGGTGCCAATAAATGTACCGCTCAACCACGGTAAATTCACTTCTTAACAAAGAAAAAGGCGCATCTTGTCCTGGAGAAGTACACGTTTACTAACGGCCTGTGGTGTAGGACCAAAATCACACTGGATTGTGTCTCACAGGAATTCCTCGCCGTGTTGCTTTATGATCCGTCTGCGTTAACAGAGCTATTACGGAATTCTTGTTACTTTCTTAAGTGAGCAGCTCTTTGGATCTTGCAAACTTGGTTTATTTTTTAGTGGTGCACTTGATTATTTTATTTTTTATTTTTTTTAACTCACAGCTGCCTTGAGTGAATCATTCTGGAAATTTGTTACTGTTACTGGAAAATATTCTTTTTCCAAAAAATTTTTTGGCCACAGAAGTGTGTTTTGAACCCATTTCCTAGTCGCCACCTTTGTGAAGGCAGGTGCCATTTTTACATTCTGGTATTAAAACTAGTTTTTACTTGCGAAACTCCAAAAACGATTTTAGAAATGGATAGAGCTTTTAAGAAAAGTTGAGGTGGGCTGTGAGCGTGGTCGCGCCTCACACAGGTAGGACTGCAAATAACTTCTCTAGCGTCGTTCCATGGGCCATTGCCTGTTGGATTCAGCTGCTTTTCAAATAAATAATTAAGGAATGCCAACTGCTTGCTAATGAGGTTTCCAGAAGCACCACAGGAATATCTGCCGCATTGGCTGCTCCGCTGCTGCGGGGGCTCCGCTGCGGCCGGGGCTGAGGAGCGGTGGCAGGAGCCCCAGCACGGCGGGGACGTGGGAGCTGATGCTTCTTGGGAGCTTGTAGGAAGTTTCTGGTCCATCCCGCCGAGGTGATGTTCGCAGTTTAATTACTGTCCTGGATCTACTTTAGATTGTGGTTTTTTAAAGCCTCCAGATTCAACGTAACGCGCTGTTACTGTGTGAGGCCAAATACTGAACTGGGACAGGCTGCGGCATTCCCTTCTTAAGCGGCCGTTGCTGACCTCTCAAGGCTGCTGTCCGTATCAAATGGGTGCGGTTTTCATGGGAAAAGCTCAAGGTGACAAAATGCGCCTTCGTAGGTTTTACTGGAAAGGTTTTATTCCCAGCTTTGCATCCCAAAGGGAAGGGTCTGTGCTGATAGTTGAATGTAGGCTGAAGTTCACAGCGCGCGCGCGACTTCTAACTGTGCACCACGACGGCAAACGCAATCCCAGGAGAGAGATCGTGCAGCGCTAGTGGGTGCAGCTTAACCTCTCCTGAGAAGTTTGTTGCCAAATTACATCATTATCATCTGGATTTCAGATAGCTTGGGTAATTACAGCAATGGAGGAACCAAGACCATTGTGCAAAACTGGTGCTGAAGTAACTCCCGGCTCTTCTTCCAAGGAGTCGCTTCTGGCTTGGGAAGGAACAACGTGCTTTGTGTAACAAGATGTATTTTTATTCCGGTACAGGTTTTGGTCAGCATTTTCTAATGTTAATTTAACTTTGCAATGGAGAATACTAATCAGGCGAGCGCCCAACCTGGGCTTGTTCCCGTGTAGCCTCGGCCAGGCCTTTAGCGGTTGATGTTGGTTGAGATGCTGGAAACTACAAGCAGCTCCTCCATGGCGCGGTGCTGCCCTGTACACGCTTGCTCCGGTAACGTGGCCTCCTCCCATCCCTCTCCAGAGCTTTTTTTTTTTCTTCCACACACCGCTGTCCTCTGCCCGGCGGGATTGCGGCTGCGGCGCAGTGCCTGGCAGAACCGGTCGTTCAGTGTAAGACACCGACAGTCACCACTTGAACCGGAGTCACTGGGCTTTTCCCCCGCCTGAGGAGAGGCCTGGCCTTGGCGGTGGCAGCTGGTCCCGGTGTGCTCGCTGTAACGCGTGGCCTGGAAATACGAACTCTTTAATTAGTGTAACTGCTTGTCCCACAAGGAAGTTCCCATTACTTTTTAAGGTGGAATGAAACCATTGTGCAAACATTCCAAGAGTGCTTCGTCTCTCCTCGCTGAGGACACCGTCACCTCCCCTGGGTTTAGTGCTGTGCTTTGAGCTGTCGGTGAGAGTTTTGGCTAATCGGACTAGTTGGTATAAATGGTCGTGTAGCAGAATGACTGATTTTTTTGAGATAGCATTTCCTGTAAAAGTAATTAAGCATGGGTTGATGGTGCACTTTGTATCCAGTGATCTGGCATGCACGCTGGGAAACGACGTCCTCCACTTCAGAGGCACCACGAGCCTTTTTTATCCAATTGCTGGTTATGTAAAATACATGCAGAATGTTAATGCAGTGTTGTTATGGTAAATGTGTGAACAGTGTTACTAATTGATATAACTGATAACAGATTACATGTGCCTGACATTCTTATACCACACAGTATGTTTAGGTTTTAACTAATATGGACTTCGGTGGAATAGTCTTAGATATTTCAAGCCTTTGTTTTACTTACACAATGGTGCTCTATTTGTGTTTTTCTCCTTTTTTTTTTTTTTTTTTTAAAAAAAAAAAAAAGAATAAAAGCATCTGAACACTTGTAGTACATATTACATCCAAAGGAGTCCAAAACAAAATGCTTCTAAACATGCTTGATTTTAATTTGCCTTTAGTTTCCAGCATTTCTCATCAGCTATGTTTTTGGGGTTGTTTTTTTTTTCACTTGTTGCTGACTACTTTGGAAAAACTTCGGTAATGTTACCAATTATGAAGTGATTCTGCACTGCCTTTGGATTGTGTATGTATTCAGAAACAGTCTTAAAGCTTTTATTTAAGCTATTAAAAAAACCAGGGACTTGTGCCATTTGTTCTTTAACAGTGCTGTTGTAAAAAGACTTCCCTGTGAAAAAAAAATCACTTGCTATGAACTCTGTTTATAGCTTTTTTTTTTTTTCCACGATGGATCTTTTTCTTTGTATTTGTACAGTGGCTCAGTGAAAGATGTTGCCATGAGTTGATATTGTAACCAATAAAC
Source organism: Rissa tridactyla (assembly GCF_028500815.1). Lineage (NCBI taxonomy): Eukaryota > Metazoa > Chordata > Aves > Charadriiformes > Laridae > Rissa > Rissa tridactyla. Next base: position 2,831,951 of record NC_071471.1, read on the forward strand.
AAGTGCTTTTAACCAGACGGGGTTGGTTGCGGGTGCTTTATTAGAGCTGTAAGGACAGCGTCCCCTCTCCTGAAGGTGACCGTTCCCTACCTCCAGCTACTTCTTGCTTCTGGTTACCTCCTCACAGTGACTGCACTGCTCTGCCTGCACCTTAAAGGGCAAAATGTCCCCCAAGGAAGCTGCCCACCCGCCCAAGAGTTGCCAAATAACTTACCAGAGCAAAGGGGTAGTATTTTTTTAATAAATAACCACAGAACACATGCAAGTAGAGTTTCAGCTTGATACAATATCCATAAATGTGCTCCAGAAGAAGAGCATGAACGCACGCGCGAGCTCCGGCGGGAGGCGGCTGGGCCTCACCTTTGTATTTCAGTTTCCCTCAAGGTCCTGGAGCCTCCGTCTGCGTCTGCTCCTGAGCCGGCCCGGAGCCAGGCACGAGCGCCAGGATGCAGCCCGGTGAAAACAGCCTTCTTCAGCTTCAAATAATTCTCTGCCTCTAGCATTAGCTTTTAAATGGATTTAAGAGAGCCCTTATTTACTGCAAAATAGCAAATCCCCACAGCTTAGTTTTGAATAGTTCATTTAGTCATGTTAACACTTCCATAAAAATATATAAATATTCTGAAAAGGCCTTCTCTTTTAAAATAAGTTACTTTTAAAAGGTCCAGTTAGAAAAAAAAGTAGGTGTTAAATGACTGCATGTGGCAACAGCAAAAGTGTTTGTTTATTTTATTTTTTTTTTAAAAGCGGCTTTGCGATGCCGGAGGCGAGGGAAGGTTAAGCCTCTCCACCACCCCTCGGGGCTCGGCCGGAGGCACCCTGCTGTGCAGCAGCACCCAGGGCCCGCTCAGGGCCGTGCACGGCTCAAACCAGCCCCACACCCCGCGGCCCCACACCTGGGGGGCGTCGGGCACCTTCTCCTGAGCCTGGTGACGGTGGCACACGCCGGCAGCTCCGCTCAGCCTGCGCTCCAGCAGCGCGCTCACGGGCAAACGACCCTTTCACCGCTTCACCAACTGTGAGAATGTGACAAGCTTGTTCCATCAAATAAGTTTATTTTTTCACTTCATCGGTGCCAGCTTGGCTGAAAGCAGTAGCCAGAGGGGAAGCTAGAGCCTTCCAGTAGTGACTGCTCTGCCCTTTACTGTCATCTTTCCCTCGGGAGGACGAGAAACTGCTGCCCAACCGCATTTCATTTGCTTTCAAACCAGTCGAGGGTCCTCTCCCCATTACGCTTCCCTCACTAAACAAAAACACGCACACAAAAGCAGCATCCTCCATCCCTGACTAATTCCTAAGCAGCTGGAAAGAGGAGACGGTGATCCGGTGATAAGCTCTCTCTCCCTGCATAGACTCCTGGATGCCAGGAAGCGAGACTTGCCACTGCTAAACACTAACAAAAAACAATGAGGAGTCGGGTTTTTATTGTCAAGTGCCCCAGGAAGTTTAGTGTTCAAAAGATAATTTTTAACTCAAAATCTGCAAAACAAACATAACCCTCAGAGTGGCACACCTCGTCAGTTTGATTCACCGTCCCAGTCCAAACCGAGTTTTACAGTAATTAACAAGTGTAATCAAAGTAACATTTAAAATATAAATCATTTCATGTGACTCCACAGAGGAGAAGCGTAATCTGTAAAATTTCTACTTTGTCCTACAAAGGATCACCAGGAAAATTAGCAATGATGGTTTATTTACTCTTTTGAAGAAAGTGTTTTGTAAAGCGATCTAGTTCATTCTCAAGGTGAATGGCTTTATTTCTGTAAAACAAACAAAAGCAAGGGATTTACTTCAGTGCGGTCGCATCGCAAAGGCGGCAGAATCAACAGCAGTGCTTTGAATTTCCATTCCTCTCTTCCTGAAACCCAGGCACAAGAAACCCGAGGCCCAGGGGCAGCCCCCAGCCTGGGGGGTTCTCCTTCTAAACACCTACGACTGGTCCTAAAAGAAAACCAAGGCTGCACTGAGCGACTCCCAGCGCAGCTGCGCTCGCATTCTCCCGTGGGGAGGGCTCTTTGGGAACCTGCCACCCTAATTTACCTACAGGAGGTTAATACTCTTGAGAAAGCCACCTCTCCCCTACGGTAGAGACAAAGGTAAAGACGATCTACGAAAGAATATTTTTGGAGCTTTGCTCATTCACCTAGGTAGAAACACACATTTATTTAACTTAGCCAGAGCTGCTCAGTTACAAGTAAAGAGAACAGGTTCCGCTGCACACCCTTCCGCGCCTCTGCCCGCCTCCTTTCAACCCGAAACAACGGCAAGCACCAACCTGACCGAATCTGCTCGTGAGCAGTCCCACCCCGACTCACCGTAGCTGCTTGGAGTTGCTCTGTATGTTCTCCAGCTGATCTATTTCTTTGGAAAGCCTAGCAATTTCTGTTTCCAGGTTTTTCTGGGTAATATCCACCTGCTGACAGAGCCGAGCAAAGGTAGTGGCCATTTCCCTAAAGGGAAAACAAGTCTGTAATCATGGTTCACAGAAATCTGTGCTACCAAAAAAAAAAATTAAGCAGGAAAAAAAAAAAAAGAAATTAAAAGACAACCGACAAACCACAACAGATGGCATTGCAGTGTGCAGTAGAACACAGCAATCAGTCTCCAGCTGCTAAGGGAGTACAGAATAGCAGAAAGCAGGAGAATTACTATGTTTTAAATTAAAAACAGAAACTTTAAACGTACAAAACGCACCTCAGCCTATGCCAACATCATGTCTGGCAGTTTTTCATTGAGCACCAAGAGGTACAAGCCTGAGATGGGGACTCTGGCGGTACCACGTGCTGGAGCGGCCCCGTGCCACGCCGAGCGCCCTGCTCACGGGGCACGCCAGCCTCGGCGGGGTCAGGGGTGCCCCAGGCGTGCTGGGACCCCGACCCTTCTTGCCTCCTCAGCCACCTGCTCCCAACCTGAGTTCCGAGACTCCTTACGCGAACGAAAAAATCCCCAGTTACCACCCCGGGGCCAGCAACCAGGCTCTCCCGCGGGAGAGGAGACGTCTCCCCTCTCTACTTCACCTCGCCGGAGCATTGGTTTGAGTCCAGCTCTTCCATGTCCTCACAGAGACACACGGCTGCTGGACACGGGGATGACGCTCTTTCCTCTGCTGAAGCTGAACTTTGTATTAGTAAAGTATTCCCTGGGCTACACGGGAGAGGAGTTCTGCACCCTGGTGGTTAGAGGTCTCATTTAGCAGGACTAAGTTTCTGAAATAATAATTTAATCATCAAAACAAACCGTTTCAAGAGGAGAGGCTGAGGGAGACAATCACCCAGACATTACTTTGCAGAGACAGGTGGAAACGTATTTGGGAACGAGACACACAAAAAGAGCCAGGACTGGCTGCCCCGACCTCAGACGCACCAACCCTGGAGGCAGACGAACGCTCACCATTGAACTGGCTCGGGGCTGATTCGATGCCAATCTAAAAGCCAAGCGATTCAGCCTCTGCTAGAACTGAGCCACCTCCCACGTCTTCATAGCGAGGTGCTGGACAACCGGAGTCTACCTCTTAAGACTAACTCTTGCACATACACAGAAACGTACGTATTGACCTTTTTAGGTGGTAATTTCAAACTCTTTTAAAACCCCCTCATTACAAATGCCAAGGGACACTAAAGCCGCCTTCCCACACCACCTCCAGCCAGTCCCCACTCCCAGGACACCGCAGTTTCCACCTAGGTGGATTAACACCAGTCTGGTACTTACTGTTGCACCTGATGGCTGCAATTAGCACTCGTGAGGCTGACGATCATCTGCAGCTTTTCAGTAGCGTAGTTCACAAACTGCTGTTTAAAGGCTCTCTCTTTTGCTTTAGTGGTCCAAGTTAGTCTCTCATAAAGATATAACAACCCGTACATACTTAAGGAAAGAGAGATGAGTTTCCAGCCTACCGTTCTCCAAATCTGAAAAAAGAGGATTCTTCATTAGCTTAAGTAAATTGCCCTACAGAATAAAATCTAATTCCATCCATTCTTTAAATCATCTTCATGGCCCTTTCACCAGACTAGTTTAAGAAAATGTATTATTTCTATATCGTTACTGCAGAGCAATACAGGTACGTTCAAAGAGCTGGTACCCCAGTGGCATGGAGAGTACGGGAAGCCTGGCTGCTTCTTAATGAAAGAGGAGGGAGAAAGCAAAGCTCCCGCTAAATCCAAACTGGATGAGGCACCATCAAACCATCCTTTAATTCAGAAACTGAACACAGACATATGACACAGAGAATATGTCCGACTGCGCCCGGAGTAACTAGGCTAATTTTCTCCCTGCACCCTGACCACGGGTATCCAGTGGACCACACACCCTCATCCAGCCCCGTGTTATAAAGTCCGTTACATGCTTCATGTTGCACCCCAAACGGGAAAGACCAGCTCAATCTTTGCCATCATTTCTAGTACAGTGCATGTTGCTAATACTACTTGCCACTCCGCCAACAACGATGATGCTCATAGAGGTCCGTGATGTCAGCGAAGCTAAACTCATTACCAAAGGAACCATAAAATCATCCTGCGATGGGTTCTCTGGAGTTATGGCGGGAAGGCTGGCAGCGGATGGGGTGGTAGCTAAAGGACGAGGGATCTAGAAGAGTGGAATACGGCAGGCTGAGTAAAAAGCATTACGGAACTACAAAGCAGACAGGTTTTATTTTATTTTCATATATTCAGGGTTTGATTTACTTAAAGGAAAGTTTTCTGCGCAGAAATCTAAACACCACTCCTAACAAGCAGTGGAGGTTTTGACGGTTTCTTGCCCAATGGGGGACTGGGTTAGAATAAGGGTTCTAACGTAGGACTGGCTCTGCCGTAAGGATCCAAAAGTTACAAATGAAAAGGTTACCCGAAGGGCTCAATCCAAAGGAAAACAAAACTCAGGTAACAGCTGCAGAAAGTTTCTGAAAGGCTTTTTGTTCCATCCTCACCCTGAATATAATCCAATAAAAAACCCTCACCAAAAATATTTCACACAAAGGGACTAGGGGAAAGTAGCAGCAAACATGTAAATAGTACAGGACAATACCGTGAAAATCAATATATTCTCATCAAGGTAAAACAAGGCACTTAAAATGTCAGCCTAACCCAGCACTCACTTGTAAATTCGGATCCGCTAGTCCCAACAGTACTCTCTGAGCTTGTTTAGGACCCAAGAAACGGTTCACAAGCGAAGTCCACCCCAAGGAAAAGTGGAACATGATATCCTCTTGAAAATCTGCACACAGACTACGACAGTTTAGATCATAGCTAAGGTCAAACCTCCTGCACGGAATTAGCAAGTGGAGCTGATTCTGAGCACCAGAAGGCAACAACGGCTTCAGGTTTTCTAGAAATAAAACAGAACAGTAAAGATGAGTTAACATCAAAAGCTTTACAGCATCTTCACGAGTAGCATCCTTGCTCTGCTGACCAGCTTTGTGAACTATGAGAATCTAAACTGACCGACTTGTTTATTTATTTGGGAAATCAGTGGGCATTTTAGCCCATTATTGATCCCACCAGAGCAGACAATTTATTGCTCTGATAAAAGAAAACAGTCACACAAAATCAAATCATAGAGAAGGAATTGCTGGAAAAAAAGGTCAAATTAACTGAAAGATCTCCAGCAATGGTGAAAAGGTAAGGACAGACTACGGAAAAGTTGGTTTATCCAGCCGTTCTGTGGTGCCACATACAGAAAAGGCAACATTATTGCGTAAGATGACAGAAGGCTTCATGTAATTCCATGATTTTGCTCTGAATCTCTTATTACCAGAAACAGATCAGAAGGGAGAAAGATATGCAATAAAGTTACTACTTATAAATAAAAATTAAAAAAAAAGAAAAAAAGCAAAAAAAGCAAAAAGGCAGGGCACAAATACTTTTTGAAACCATCCTGTCTTACACTCAGAATCTGGAGGGACCTAGGGAGAGGATTATACTGCAGAAACGTTATCTAACAATTAGTGTATTTCATGTGTCTGCTGTGGAAGCCGAGAGTTTAAATGGGTTTATAAAAGCATTAGACAAGCTCCCAGAGGACAGGTCCGTTACTCCTTGCTTAAGCCATTAATCCAGATGCAGTATCTTGGCTCCGAAGTCCCTACATTGGGAATGGATCACTATATTTACCCTGGTTCATTATCTTTGTCCCCAGGCATCTGTTACTGGTTAACATCAGAGACAGGCTATTGAGCTGGACACTCAGTCTTGACCTAGGATGGCTTTTCCTTTATCATTTTATGGCGTTAACGTTAAATCATGATCAGAAAGAAAATTCTTTTAAAAGCAGGTTTTCTTAAATTGTTTTGCTCTAAAGAAAAAGTCTTAACATTCCTCCTTCCTCAGCTTACCAATCATCTCCTGCTGCGACTGATGCATGGACTGATTGACTTCACTGGAGCACCGATCAGCCAGGTTCTTTCCCAAACCGTCTTCTATGTGTTTGTTCAGTTCCTGAAGTTTTATCAAGAATATATGCTCATCAATTTCTATTTAGCTAATCAACTACGTTATACAGCCCAGATACATGTTAAACACCAAGCACTGTTATTCACAGTGAGAAGTGGAAACTACAAATCAGGATGTCAGTGAATTAAAGTTTCAGTAACCGCTCCAGTAAAAAAAGATAGTTGAAACAAACATTAATTTCTTTCCAAAAACAAAGCACAAAATATTTTCAACCTTTTCCAGTTTTAGGTAAACAGAGATATGTGTATGTCAGGAAGCAAAAATCCTGCAACACTTAAAGAAAGTGCCACATAAAATGCTATGCAAATTATGAAAATACACAAGTAGACATTAAAGGAAAGACAAAGAGCCTGGCTTCAAACCACGCAAGAAAACTTACCATCTTATAGAGCTTCAATACTTGAGGAGAAGGGTGAAAATCTGAATAAAATTCATCAACTAAAACTGAAAGTCGGCAAATCTCATCGGTCATGGCAGAGGAGACCTGGAAGAACGCAGTAAACACATAAAATGTTTCTCCTACCTTTCCCAGCCAGAGTGAAAACAGACTGCAGTAACTGTTACAATAAATGAGTCAATCACCCCAGAGTCAGGAAAATTTGCCATTTTAGGGTTTTTTTTCTTTTTTTTTTTTATATTGGGAAAGGAACACATTAGACATTTCAAAGGTATTTCAGAGGATGGGTGGGCACCTGAAGGAGCTGCCTGACAGAAGAGACAACACTTGAATCTGGGAGATTTTTCGCACCGCCATTACTTACTTTACTTTCTACTTCCTCGGTAACACGCTTGATTTTTTCCTTTGTATCTTCCGTCAAAATGTTCAGCTGGTTTCGCACGAAGTCCAACCTATCCTTCTGATCTTCTCGCTCTTCCATCGAACGGACTCTAGCACAGCAGAAAGGAAGTCACCGTCACCAGCAGGAATTCTCCCAGTAACGAACCGAGCCCCGTAACCAGGCACGGACCGCCCAGCTGATGGTTTACTGAGCAGCTAAAAAGAATCCAAAGTGCCACCGGCTGAACAAAGCCGAGGCACTGCTTCAGAATAACTGCAATACAGCTATTAAATTTACAGGTGCATTTAAGGGCTGCACTGATTGAACTCAAATTACTAGGTTGTGATATATTCACAAAACCAGCATTTGGAGTTGGAATTATAACCATTGTACCTAATCACAACTAAAAAAGGTGGGGGGGATTAGGGGCCTTTAATGCTTAGTCTATCCTGATTTAAAAATTAAAAAAAAGGATAAATCTGATTAAAACATCCCACTGCTGCTCACCAGCACCACTCAACTATTCCTGAACAGTGACATGGGTCTGACGACCCTGCAAAGCAAAGGGGAGGCAGCAGAAACTAACCTTGACACCACCAACTCTCTTCAGAAGTCCTCGACCTATCATTTAAGTAAAAATTGCTTAACATCTAGAACAGTTATATCTTGAAGGGACAGTAGAAACATCAAACAGCGAATCAGATTAAGAGGGGTCACTACACAGCATTTGGCAGGTGGACTGACAGAAAGAAGTAGAATATCAGAATATTTTCAAATATTCCACAGTATGTTTTCATAGCATCTGACAACGTGAGACACGTTAGTATGTAAACACGCAGTTTGTAAAAGCTGATATATTCAGGAAGATGAGTGTGTTTGACAGGCACAGTGGAGTCTGTTGAAACATAAAGACACACTATTAACAGGCACAGAAAGGAGACGGATGGAAAGCATTACACATGACAGCAAGTTCACCGTGTACGAGAAAGGCAAGAGGTAGCAACAAAAGTGAGGAAAAAAAAACATACGTATGCAAACCTCAAAGAATATGTGAAACTATCAGACAGAGCAGATGAGCTGCTATCATCAGCACTAAAAGGATTACATGAGTGAAGAGAGAATAAAGATATTTAAGGACACAATCTGGAAAGGGCCAGAGGCCAAGGCTTTGTTAGCTTGCGCCTTTCTCACCCCTTACAATATTCTAACCACTTGCAAATTAAAGTGTCTGCATCCTCCCTTTTATTTTCTCAGTGTTACTGTTAATAAAAAGGTAAAGCAGGCTCAAACACCAGTTCTGAAATGCTGGATACAGCTAGAAAACCTTAAAATTTCAACTATTTTTGAAAAAAAAAAAAAAAAAGATTTGAAAACCCACCGAATGCCTTTGTAACTGTAAGTCAGGAACAAAGAATAACGAAGTAAACTGAGAACTCAATGCAGAAGTCACAGACCAAGGACAAGACTGAGCAGTGCAAGTGAAGCGTAGTACGACTGACACGCCAGGGAAATTCTCTATTTCTTACCAAGCAAGAAAAGTGAATTTTAAAGTCCATAATGACCCAGGAAAACCACCAGCATAGAAATGGCTCCTCAGAGGATCTGGAGAAACCAAAACCAACCAGCCCTCCAACCAACCTACCTTTTCTCTGCTGCTGCTACGTTTATGGCGTCCATAATGTTTTTCACAGTGTCTATTATCTGTTTAGCTCTGATAGTGTGCTGTTCAAACTTGGTTTTCACGGCTGACTGCGAGATACACTCCTGCGAGGGGCCCAAGCCACAACACATTACTGCAATTCCATGCCAACACATTCAGGAATTTCACTATCAGAAAGCACATGCTGCTAATTTTACCCTGAACTTAAACAAATGGGAAATAAAGAGGGAGAAAGTATACAGAAATTAAAAGGCCACAGAACCGAAATCTCAAATGAGTCTATAGCAGCAAGTCTGTACCTTCATGTTCACTCACAGTAATGTGCATAGGTTTTTATTCTCTTAAAATAAATTAACAGTGTAAAGAAAAAAGAAAACTCAGATGAATACATAACATAAATCTAGCTCTTCAGAAAGTTTTCCAAATTATCTCTTCAGAATTATGTCTAACATGAATGCTGGCAATATTGCCCAGCTTGAGTCTTTTTTCTTGCAATAAATATTCTTAGTTTCAAGAAGCAGTTCTGTCAATAAAATCTGACATGCTTATGTCAATACTGACCATCCAGGAACAAAATATACATTAGGAATAAGAAACAAGGATTCTCTCACAGGGTAGAAAAAAGTTGTTAAGTAGTCCTTAAAATATTAGCTTATTTGTAGATTATTGGAGTGTTAAATGAGTAAGTAGAAAATGCTCTAAAGATACAATTTCTAACCAATCTACAACCTTGAATATTGCACAGCGATTCATAAATTACAGGACCCTGGTTGAAAAGATACACAAATGTTCAATTTGGGCAAAAGCTAATCAGTTGTGACAAGCCATTAATTAAGACTTTTGACTTTTTTCAAGCAACTGCACATCCTGAGTTATACAGCCAATTAAATGCTGTTGGAATTCAACCTGCACTAAGTCACCACAAAGTAGCAACACTTTTGAGTTTGAGGGGGAGAAAGCAAGCAGCGAGCTTCTTCACGCCAGATCTATGGGGTTTTCTAAATCGTTCTCTATCTGTGGATGCGCCTTTCACAGGACAAACAGGTTTAGGTTGCTTTTAAAAGACTTGCCTATGACCTTAGCATACGCTGTAATAACAAATTTCGGCTATCCGAAAATAATAGATGAAAACAAAACAAACAAGATGGGTAAAATATATTCCCTGTTCCTCGATGAAGCAGATCTAGAAATCAGCAATGAAAGGCCAGAGTGTCATAAATATCAGCACATTGTAAGAGCTAGACTGGACACAGAGGAAAGAGTCTTCCCAACGTTAGTATGTGGTAGATAAAAGGATGACAGTCACTCACAACACAATCAGAAAATCCAAGTTAGAGCACTAGGAAAAACACAAAGGTTAGTTAAACAACTGAGAAAGGTAAGAGGGGGACAGCAGCAGTTTTGCTGTTATCCTATAAATAAGTATTTATCAAAACGAAGAGAAAAGGTACGTTTCAACTGCGTACACAAAACCAGTTACCTTCCAGCGCACTTCCAGTATAGCAAGACAGTCTTTAAGCGCACGGCTTATTACATTCCCGCGCGGTGTCGGGGAAGGACTCTGCAGTAGCGGTGTTATTCGCTCCCATTTACAGCCAGAATTACTATTCTGCTCTGCCTCCCTCCTCCACACCCCCCCACACTATTTCTGTTACCAGTTTTTTGAAGAAACTTGGGAAACACTAGAACCTGAGGAACAGTGGAGTTTGGTTTTATATAGAATATTGACTAAGGACTACTGCTGTTTCCACAAGGCATTTCTACGTAACTCGTAAAATTGCAGAAGAAAGATACACAGACTACTTTGTGACATTCCACAATATAAAAATTCAGAATTGATCAACTAATCCAAGCCTTTCCTTTAAGACTGGTTATCTTTTTTTCTTTGTTGTAATACAGCTGACATACATAGTAACGTAATTTTTTAAAGCTACTACATGAATCTGTAAAACCTTAATTTCACCACTACTTACACGTGTTTCTAGTAACGCCTGGACCAGTTTTTCTTTTAGCAACTTTAACCACCCTGTGCTTTGCAGAAGAACATGCTGTATCTATTTTTGGAATGCCTTTTGCCTTCACACAAAAGTCTACATAAATGTAGTTACAAACCTTACAAAAATGGTCCAAAATTTTCCCATATCACAACAAATCAGCACTGGCGGGTGGTTTCCAGATTTGTTTGTTTTGGTTTTTTTTAAGATTCTAGCTACAGTGAGCTCACATCAGTCCTGGGATGAACAGGCTTTCCCATCAGGGAACTGATACTAGAATCAGCAATGTGGAAGTACTGGAGAAGTAACAGTTCCTCCTCTCAGTCCTTGTGGAAAAGAGGAAGAAGCCACCCAATTTTAGTGAGGACAAAAGCAGGGTGAGAGAATCCAAGAGGAGCAAAACCAGTAGTTACATCCAGTGGGAACACAGGACACGTGGACGGGATGAGGTAGCTTAGAGATGCGAACTGGCTGAAAGAGTGCAAGACATGTCTGGGAAGTCTGAGCAGGGCACCTGAACACGGACAAGGAGTTAAAGGCAGGACAGACAGACCGGAGCAGAGAAGGGGTTCGCATTCGACAAGGACAGACAGAAGCATCTGTGCTCTCGTCCCCCCCCTTCACAGACTGGAGTGGAATCCAAGAGTCTTGGGACTTGCAGCTCCTCTGTCAGGAAACAGAGTAAACGCAAAGCACTTTAGCCAGAAGTGATTAGGCTGTACTCACGGCTAAAACAGCATCGGAATTTGGTCTAGCAGTACATAAAGCATGGTATCAAGCAGGATTTTGTTCCCAGACTCAACACAGAAAATTCTATCTGACGTACGATGTTCTTCATTAATATACGAGCTGGTATAGCCTAGTGCTGGTAAACATAACTGACACCAGCACTCTATTGTCATCAGTTGCTTTATCAGCTCAAGTGACAATAATTTGAGTATTAGGTCTGAAGATTTCAGACCCGGTGAACCATTTAAGTATCAGTCTTGCTTCAAAAGCAAATAAAATGCCATTACAACTTAGGAAATTGCCCACAAAACCTGAATGTGCTGCAACATCAGACACTCAAAATTTAAATTGCTTTGGCAATCTTAATTTAGCAGATGTTGTCATGCTCTAGGTGATGTGATCACTCTCCTATTCAAAGCCACTCATTATGATTTCAGGATGAAACATGACGGAGCAGGGAAAAACATTACAGAATCCACTCTCACTGGCAGGAGTCAGAAGGTGTGCAGCAAATGAAACAGATAATGTGAAAGAAGAAAAAAGTTGTTTTAAGGCCATTCAGTCCTGTCATAGAATTGGTTTTTGTCCCTGCTTCTGCCAAAGAAACTTGTCATGGTTTTGACCTTGTGATGGATGTTTCTTATTTTGGTGGCCAACTCGAGACTGTGACAGCCGATTTACAGATGTGCTGAGCTCTCACAGCATCTCATCATTTAATAAGTCATACGTCCATCTTAGTCTTGAAATATCCTAAGTGTTGAGTGTTAAACCATAATTACAAGAGATTTTGTCAAAAAACCTTTGGGTACAGCATGTGGCAAAATATGTTAAAGAACAATAACTGATCTACAAGCTTAATTTCCACTTTTTTTCCTTCCTCCTTGAAAGTCTCATACTATAATTCTAAGGACAAAAATTACAAACAAAAACTCATGTTTGGCTTCAACTAGTGACAAGCAAGCAATTTTGGCATTTGATTTTCTTTTTTAATATACTAAACAAGGAATTACTTACTGGTTCAGGCACACAAGAGCCGTCTTGAGCATTTGCTGTATACAAACTACAGCCACACATTCAGGCTCATGTTGCGTGAGATATGCCAATACATACCACACAACACCATCAAGGCATATCCAAAATGCCTCCTTAAAGATATCCAAGAATGGCTTTAATTAATTAGATTTATCAAATTCAGCGAGACAAATGCATCCTATCACAAAGAAATTACTCAACTGCCTAGCCAACTGAAGAAACTGTAAGCTCCCAACTACGAGTATAGGTAAACTGAGGTTGAAGAATGGATTCTGTACAGCAACAAGGATGCAACAATAGCTAAGAGGCAGGTAATGGTGATAATTTAAAAACTCTGGCTTTAAAAATGCAAGTCAATATTCAAATTTACATTGGTGAAACGGAATTTCTTACTGTTTGTGTCCTCAATTACAATGTTTAATTACAAAGCTACGACTTCAGATAAAATAAGTCTTACTATACAGCAAATATTTCACCAGCTTATGGTTATCAGTGAGACGTTCCTTTCTAAGAGCATCATCTCTTTTTACATAGACTATATTGGTATTGAGACCTCAAAACATGAGCTCAGAGTCCAGTTTTGGTGCCTTTCCTCACTGACCAATAGTTACTTCTAACAACTATCTGCTATTCAAGGTGAGAACAGATGAACAGAGCCCTCAGATAAGGCGAAGCTGCAGACGGTTTGAATACCTCACACTCCTCCACTTCTTCACATAGATTATGTTCAGTAAAATTAAGCTAAGCATAAGCAAAAGCTACCTTTGCATTAAAAAACAGGCAGTCTAAAAAGCCCATCATAAATACCTCAAATATCTGCTCAAAATGTTGAAATTCCTGGAATCTTGTTTGAAATCCTTCAGCAAGTGCTCCACCTGTGAAACACACCAGACCATAAGGGAGAGAGCAATACCTCATAGCAGTGACTGTATCTTAAATATTTTTGTTTATCAGGTTTTATGATATTTTTCTGTGTTTGAGGAAAAGCAAGAGTTCCTACACACCACCCTCTGGCATTCCTTGGGCCTTCTGTCTCCTGGCACTCAGAACTTCTTTTGCTGAAACAAAAAAGATGCGATTCCTGGCTTCTACAGGATCAATAACTTTGAGCTCATCAACTAGAAAAGTCAGACAGCGCTCCATGTGCTGCCTGCGCACCTAAGGAAAAGGTAAAAACCTCATGAGAAAAAAGCAAAAATTGAGCCGTCATCAATTCAGAACATCAGAGTCAGAAACAGCATGCATACATTGTAGTCTGATTTGCAGGTTGCTTTTTGCTCTGAACAAGGAGTAAGTTATCTTAATTTTCTGACCAAATAACTTATCCTTTTATTAATACGACAAAGCTGGTGTTTTCATATTAATAACTGTATTACCTAGGAAATTTGGCATGCTTTTATGCATGTGCAGGTCTTTCCTTTATATATATATATATGTGTATATATTTTATTTTGTTTTGTTAAATGTCAACCCAAATAAGAGCCATCAAGTCACTTACATCTTCCATATATTCTGGTTCTGATGCGGAGGCATCCCATCTATTATTCAAGATGAAGATGTTTGGCTTGGAAAGTCGTTCATTCACTTTATGGAAAAAATGTTTCTCCTAAGAATTAAAGCACAAACACAAAATTCCCCTGACATCCAAACCAGAGTCACACATTCTTCTGTAACAAATTCTAAAGTTAAAGCAGCTTTTAAAAACGTTTCCTATTAAAAAGAATTCATTAGCATTAAAAACCATAGATACTCAAAACAAAAAGGCTTGTGATAGTTCAGTAGTCATCAAATGACTTAAACTTGATGCCAATGCTGAAAGTCAAAGATACTGCAAGCTTCTCTAAAAATAGGCACAAATACAAATTAAGAAAACTTCCAGAACAAATAGTTTAGAAAACACTGGAAAAGAAAGTCTATTTTTCTATAAATGTATCGCATCATTCATTGTGGGTTTTTTCCTCCTTCTTTCACCCTTACTATCACAACACTTAATCTCCTTTAATACTCCTAGCCCTCCATTAAATTTGAGCTACCAACATGCTCCTGTCCACCCTAACAGATCTGGTTTCTATATCCAGAAAAACACTCTCTGACTATATTCTTCAACTAGCCAACATCAGCTTGAACTACAGACAAGTTGTATTTCATATATGAGGATCTATGGCTTGAGACACAGGATAAACGCCATTGCTGAATGTTTTCACTTTAAAAACAAGACATGCAGGTATCTGAAAACATATTTGGGTCCCTTGCCCGCACCTACCACCCATCATTGCTATTTCCATAGTTATAATGGGCAAGTGGCGATGGAGTGAATCCCCCCCTCGGCACAGCTGAAACAGAAGAGACCTCTGCACTGCCATAAGCTATTTGAATCCGCAGCAGGACACGACCACGTATTCTTGGCACAACACTGGAGACACCTGACCCCTGACTGACAGAGACTAATGTATGCGTAAATGAGATTACTGTTGCAGAGACAATAACTTTATCTGAAGAGAATTCATGAGGGAATATTGGAAAAATCACGTGCATGCAAAAAATCTGTGGTTACGTAGCAGCTGCCAAATATTCTCAAACCTCTTACGGTAAAAATAATTCCTAAGGAGGATGAGAACATAGTTATCCTGTGCTTTACCTGAAGGATAAACTTGTGTAGATGAAGAAAGAAATTACCAATTGCCACAATGCAAAGCAAAATACAACGGCTTTCGAGCGGTTACATAATCGTTAAAGGAGACTTCATTAGTGTCTACCAGGATGAAAAAATTAAAAAGAAGAAAGAGTAAGGGCGCTGTTTAGTGAGCCAAAGCCTCAATCACAGCTAAGATCTGCCTCCTTTTCCTCCAGTATACACCCTGGACACTGGCTGTTCCCAGATTCCAGTAATTACAAGGTGCTCAGTGTTAAGTGAGGATTTATAGGCATGGCAACCAAAAAAACTCAGCAAGACTTTAATGCTTCAAACAACTTGCAAGACTAACCTATTTCTATTTAGCAGCTTTCAGCCGTGCCCAACAAGGAAAAAAGACTGCCCAAAAATCACATTGAAAAGCAGAGTAGCACTTCTACGACTGGGTGTTAAGGATCAAATAAACTCAAAATTAGCAGAATCTTCCAGTACAGCCTATACGTCTTTCCTGCATATTTTCTGTCTTGGTCAGATTGTTTTTAATGGTTCATTTCTCCTGAGCAAATGACAGAATCAAATCAAATTTGGCCTTTTCTCTGTACTTCATTACACCAAACTGAAATCTGGCAGGCAGTTCCTTATCATTTCCATGTTTCTAGATGGTAATGAGGTGTTCACTAACACCCAATCTTTTTTTCATCTTCCTTTTTTTAATAAAAAAAAAATAATAAAATCAAACCAACTATAGTGTATACATAATCTGAACAATTTCTCAACTCCCTGCACACAAAAAGCCAAAAAGCACCCTTCACGTGAGATAACGGAGAAGATAAAACCACAGTTGTGCCAAATCCTCTCTTTCCCTTGGATGGTGTCAGAATCTTCTTTCCTTTAAAATCATGTGTCTTTTGTATTTGAGTCTTTGTGGATTCGTCTCAGAAGACGGAATGTAATGTTTTTAAACTCATTTTATGTTCTTCTCAGATTTCTACCAAACTATTCTAATTTGGTACAATGCAAGGAAATACTATCTTTGCACATTCAGTTCTTTATTGTATTAAATTGCCTCAATAATTAGAAAGTTCAGACACTGGATGTCAGAACTATGCTCAGAACTATCAGAGCCTTTTATTTGTCTACAGTAGGCTTAATAAAAGTCTTCAAGAGATTTCTTAGTAGCATTATATTACATTCTGGAAGTCCCACTTCCAATAACTTAGAAACCTTATATTGATATTGTCAGCATTCACAATACTTAGTTTAGTCAAAACCGGGGATCCCTACATAATTAAAGCAAATCTGTGGTCTTGCATTTTGAGTATGACAACAGCTTCTTTGGCCACCTTGGATGCTTTCCTTTTACGAGTCATATAATATACAGGCTGCAAGCCACACAGAAGTCTTCTCTTCTCCTCTCTTTTAGTCTATAAAGCCTTCAAAAGAAGGCTTTATAGAATAAAGGTGATAAAACATTTTCAGCTCTCCATGTTGCACAGAACCATGCAAGATGAATGCTTATCGTTAGCATCTTCAGAAGAAGAAACACAGTCCAGTGACTGCAACCTGTAGCACTTATCCTCAACACAAGGTGTACCAAGGGAATTCACCCTCTTCTGAGACAAGAACACACGAGGAAGAAGACAGAAATTCAACTTCCTTCACCTACTTCGTGTATTTTACTGAACTTCTGGATATGAAATACGCTGTAATTTATTTCTTTGATAATACAAGTGTCTTCAGCTGACAAATATTGACAAACCATAAAGCGAGACAAGCACTACATGTCGTGGTTTTGGCCAGAAAGTCTGATGGAGAGTGGCAGCTAACAGTAGACTATCGTGGCCTGAATGAAGTCACACCGCCACTGAGTGCTGCTGTGCCAGACATGCTAGAACTGCAGTATGAACTGGAGTCCAAGGCAGCCCAGTGCTATGCTACAATTGACATTGCGAATGCATTTTTCTCTATTCCTTTAGCAACAGAGTGCAGGCCACAGTTTGCTTTCACCTGGAGGGGTGTCCAGTACGCCTGGAATCGACTGCCCCAGGGGTGGAAACACAGCCCCACCATTTGCCATGGACTGATCCAGACTGCACTGGAGAAGGGTGGAGCTCCAGAACATCTGCAATACATTGATGACATCACTGTGTGGGGTAATACAGCAGAAGAAGTTTTCAAGAAAGGTAAGAAAATAATCAAGATTCTTTTGGAAGCAGGTTTTGCCGTAAAAAGAGGAAAGGTCAAGGGACCTGCACGAGAGACCCAGTTCTTAGGAATTAAATGGCAAGATGGGCGTTGTCAGATCCCAATGGATGTGATTAAAAAATAACATCTATGTCCCCACCTACTAACAAAAAGGAAACACAAGCCTTCTTAGGCGTTGTGGGTTTCTGGAGACTGCATATTCCAGGCTATAGTCAGATTGTGAAACCTCTTTATGAAGTGACTCGAAAGAAAAATGAGTTTACGTGGGGTCCTGAGCAACGACAAGCCTTTGAGCAAATTAAACAAGAGATTGTGCATGCAGTAGCACTTGGACCAGTCCAAACAGGACAGGACATTAAAAATGTGCTCTATACTGCAGCCGGAGACAATGGGACTACCTGGAGCCTCTGGCAGAAAGCACCAGGGGAGACTTGAGGTGGACCCCTGGGATTTTGGAGTCGGGGATACAGAGGATCTGAAGCCAACTATACTCCAACTGAGAAAGAAATATTGGCAGCATATGAAGGAGTTAGAGCTGCTTCAGAGGTAATTGGTACTGAAACACAGCTCCTGTTAGCACCCCGACTACCAGTGCTGGGCTGGATGTTCAAGGCTAAAGTTCCTTCTACTCATCATGCCACCGATGCTACCTGGAGTAAGTGGGTTGCCTTAATCACTCCGCGAGTTTGAACAGGAAACCCGAATCGTCCAGGGATCGTAGAAGCGATCACAAACTAGCCTGAAGACAAAGACTTCACAATGCCACCTGAGGAGGTGGTAACACGTGCTGAGGAGGCCCCACCATATAATGAACTCTCAGATAATAAGAAACAATATGTTCTGGTCACTGATGGATCTTTTCGTATTGTAGGGAAACACAGAAAGTGGAAAGCTGCTGTATGGAGTCCTACACGACGAGTTGCAGAAGCAACTGAAGGAGAAGGTGAATCGAGTCAATTTGCAAAGGTAAAAGCCATCCAGCTGGCCTTAGACATTGCTGAACGAGAAAAGTGGCCAATACTCTATCTCTATACTGACTCATGGATGGTGGCAAATGCTGTGGGGATGGCAAAAGCAGTGGAAGCAGAGCAACTGGCAGCGCAGAGGTAAACCCATCTGGGCTGCTGAATTGTGGCAAGACATTGCTGAGCGGCTAGGGAAACTAGTCGTAAAGGTACGTCATGTAGATGCCCATGTACCCATGAGTCGAGCCACTGAGGAACATCAAAACACTCAGCAAGTGGATCAGGCTGCTAAGATTTTCCAGACAGATTTGGACTGGGAACATAAAGGTGAACTATTCTTAGCTCGGTGGGCCCATGATACTTCAGGTCATCAAGGAAGGGATGCAACATACAAATGGGCTCGTGACCAAGGGGTGGATTTACCTATGGACGCTATTGTGCAGGTTATCCATGACTGTGAAACATGTGCCGAAATCAAACAAGCTAAAAGGTTAAAACCTTTGTGGTATGGGGGACGATGGCTAAAATATAAGTATGGGGAGGCTTGGCAAATTGACTATATCACACTCCCTCAAACACGTCAGGGTAAGCGTTACGTACTTACAATGGTGGAAGCAAGCACCGGATGGTTGGGAACCTATGCCATACCCCATGCTACTGCGCGGAATACCAGCCTGGGCCTTGAAAGGCAAGTCTTGTGGCGACATGGTACTCCAGAAAGAATTGAATCAGACAACGGGACTCATTTCAAAAATAATCTTATAAGTGCTTGGGCAAAAGAACATGGTATTGAGCGGATATATCATATCCCCTACCATGCACCAGCTTCTGGGAAAATTGAGCGATACAATGGACTATTAAAAACCACCCTGAAATTAATGGGGGGTGGAACTTTTAAAATTTGGGACAAGCATTTAGCACAAGCTACCTGGTTATTTAACACCAGGGGATCCATCAGTTGAGCTGGTCCTGCTCAATCAGACCTTTTACATAATACAGAAGGGGATAAGGTCCCTGTGGTGCATGACAGGAATATGCTGGGGAAAGCTGTTTGGGTTTCTCCTACTTAAGGCAAAGGCAAACCCATTCGTGGGACTGTTTTTGCTCAAGGACCTGGATGTACTCAGTAGGTGATGATGGAGAATGGAGAAATTCAGTGTGTAGCTCAAGGAAATTTAACCCTTGGTGAAAATACTCAACTCTGAGCTGTATGATGTTAATTGTTATATAATACTAACAGTGTTCTATAAGTGTTTTTCAGGATAACGTAGTGGTGATGAGACCTGAGCTAGCTTCATCAAGTGGTCTCCAGCAAACTCTTCAGGATGGACATGCTACCTGTGGACATGGACCACAATGAAGTTTACATCATCTTTTCTGCCCTGAGAGTCTGCTATGATAGATGAAAACCTGCAATTATGAACTAAATGAACTTAATGAACTTGAGTGTATAAAGATAAAATCATAAGTGAGAGATCTACATATCTATATATATGTATATATTTGATGGAAAAGAAGTGACAGTAATCTGAGCATGACACAAATGGTATGGAATAAGGGGTGGAGTGTCCTGGTTTGAGGTAAAACAGAACCAATTTTCTGATTTGTAATTTTACTTTTTAGCTGGGCCTCTTCTAACTGACTAAAGTCTGAAATTAACAGCATATTTTTCAGACACTGTTCACTCTCAGAGTGATACGACTTGATTATACCAAGGAACGGTATGCGCAAAGGCTCTTGCTTACACTTATTGCTATGACAACCAAGGTCAGCTAACTTCGCTGTTCTGCCCCGTTAGAGGGTCGGAAGCGGAGAAGCGTAGAGGGGTCCCACCCGTAGGGAGGAGCAGATGGGACAGGTGACCCAAAACTGGCCAACAGGGTATTCCATCCCATCTGCATCACGGTCAGTATAAAAGCTGAGGGATCAAAGGGGCAAAGGGGGCTCTGGCTCGTTTGTTTTGTTTTTTTTTTTTCTTCAATGGCCGACATCTGAGGAGGACCCTGTCTGTTCGTCTGCCTTTGATCCTGATCTGAGCATTCCTGGCTCTAGTTCTGGAATTCAGCTCCTGTCCGTCGCTGACTCCAGTCTGGGACTTCTCCTATGTCTGCTGGTGATGCAATCGTCATCCTGGCAGCTGGATACGGTTTTGTATATATTGTATACTTCTTTTTCTTTAATTTTTATTATTCTATTATTATTTACTATTTCTTATTTATTATTATTTTAATTAAAGTAGTTTAGTTCTTTTTCTAAACTCGTAAATCTCCTTATCTCTCCCTCTTCTCTCTGAGGAGGGAGAGGGAGGAAGGGCCATCTGTCGTTCTGCTTGGCCAATCCGGCCAAAACCATGACATACATCAACCACGTATCAAAAAGAAACTCAGATAGAAAGGACAAACGTGATGCTCAAGTCAGAGTAAGCAAAGCTGGTAAGAAGCTTGGTTCTCCCTTCCCTAGTGAGGGATATACGTTGCTTCTTGCCTCCCACCCCCAAATCCTGTTCACAAGGTCTAAGTGCAATGATTCATGGGAGCTTCAGTGAAGGTCTAACAGAAGCCATTTCAGTTATGGAACTGCTGAGTATTTAAATGAAGAAGTAACGTAAAACCATTGCACATCATACCGTGTTCATGAGAGTCGATTCAGAATTGGCAACCAAGACAAACACGTCAGCATCTAAACAGAATTTGTCAATCCAGCTGTCCAGTTCTGTAGTGACATCTGTGCCAGGGCTGTTGAGAATAAAAAACACAAACTCGTATTTATACAGCAAAGGAGTATTTGATTTTTAGAAACTGATAAAAATAGAGTGGGATTGCCTAAGGGCCTTGTAAGAAGATACAAAGCTCTGTATCTTTAGACTGATGCTTACCTCAAGCTTAATGCAAACAGAGCAAAAGCCAATTACCAGTTCACATTTATCAGTCACTCATTGGACCATTTACTCATTCCAAAATGCTGTTTCTAATGAATAAATATGCAGGGCATAATAGCCAATGGAAGCGACAGGCAACTCGTCAGAAATCCAGGCAGTCTCACAGAATGATCCCTCTCCCTGTATCCCAAGTTTTAGATTTTAATCAGAAAAGTACAGTTGTTCATAAAATATTTTTTCCATTAATAGAGGCCCACTTTAAAGTGATACATTATGCAAACTTGGCATAGATATAATAAGAAATTAAAATGAAGTTAAAACTACAGTGCTGCCAGTTTTTAAAAAATAAGTGGAATATGAGCATTAGGTCATGTTTGCAACACCTCAATTATTGCTGGTTCAAATTTCCTCTCTTTAACAGTAAAAAGATTATTTTCTCCTACAAGTACCTGTTCTCTCAGATTTCAGGCTGGTTTTGTTTTTTTTCCCCCTTTATGCTTCACCTTTAGCAACCAAGACTGTGCAGATCAAATCATGCCTTATATCACATCTATGCAAGGATCCCTTCCAGGCTTCCAGCATCCTTGAGCTATGCATAAGCTCAGAAGTGCATCAAGCAAACCAGCTCCCTGCGCCAGTCGGGCTGACTTTCTCTACGACTAACACAGGACCTGAGCTTGCACCTAAGAAAATAATGACAAACTCCCAGTAATTTCAAAGGTGAAAAATTAGAGATGCCAAAAAAAGCGCTACAGTTTATCAGAATACACTCTGGATGTTATTTTGCTGGATATGAAGAAATCATACTTACAAATTCACTCATATGCGAGTGAATCACTCTACACAAATTTATCACTCTATTAATGGATGTTGATTCTCATGAGGTACAGATCGCCTAACAGTCTGAAAAAGCATTACCAGGTCATACCTCGAAGTGGTCAGAAATACGGGCATTTGACATAGACAAAGCAACAGCTTTCAGAATTCTTTGAATACACAACTGTAGGAAATATTAGCACAGCACCTAAGCACACACAGCCAACACAGTCACAGTTATGTTTCGAGGTCATGCATTACTTTGATATGTAGGCACTGCAACTCTTATCAGAAGCTTTTAAAAATGAAGTTCAGATTGCTTACACTTCCCATGATCAGCCTGAAGTGTTTAAAAACAGGAAATGGGCCAAAGGTTTCTGCTGGAACAACTCTATTCACGCTTCCATACTGTTTTTTTTTTAAAGGTAGAAGTAGCCTCAGCCAAAAGGTAGCCCCTTATTCAGCTCAGTCACAAGACACTTGTTTGTTCCAACTGTTACAAGGCCAAACTCACTGCGGTGATGACAAGCAGCACTACACACAAAAGAACAAACTCCGTACTCTCTCTCTCTCTCAAAAAAAAAAAAAGCCTTCCAATAATTTTGCAACCTAACAACCATGACACAATCAATCAGTAAATGATTCTCTTTTATAGGAATTATAATGGCTAATTTATTTAAGAAAACATTTACTAAAACAGAAAACATACCTGTCCACTAAAACCAAATCATCTCTCAGCAGGGCACACTTTGACTTGGGCCAAAAGACATGGACAAGACAGCCAGCTTTCAAATCTTTATCCATGTGAAGCGCATGAGCAAGCTGATTTACTGTCTGTAAAGAGAAGACAAACATGAATACACACCACAAACAAGTCTGCAGGCCAGTCTAATTTGGTTCTCAAGGAAACCTGGACAGGATCTATCTTAAACAGAATTAATAGAGTTCACGCTTCCTTCTAGTGAATACCTGTGATTTATTATTTTTTTAACCTCTTAAGACTCACCAGCATCTAAAGAACATATCAATGTGGGCAGCTAAATAAGCTAAGCACCGTAAAGCCAAATGAGAAGCACATTCCAAATCTTCAACAAGTAACAGAACTTACCCTCAGTCCCATGAAAATCGATCACTCAACTTATGCTACGCTACAATCAGACACACATTTGTTGTTTCTCTGAAATATCCAGGAAAAATTGTGAAGTAGACAATTTTAGTTTGTTAGTTATTCCCTCCTAAGAACTTAAAAATGCAGAACGAGTTGGCCTTATACTGTACCTTGACACTCTTCTTTTCCTCAGATCCCTCTGTCATAAGATAAGCCTTATCTCCGTCTGTTCCCTCCACACTGAGAAAGCAGTTAGTCGTGTGGCCAATGCCACTAGGAAGTACCTTATCCCACAGCATTGCATTAATGACCGAACTCTTCCCGCTGCTTGTTCTAGAGGGGAAAAAGATAAAAGCACTCTGAGCACAGCACAGCAGCATCACAAATACCTTTGTCTTGAACTGAACGCACCCCCATTTCATTGCATCAGACCCACATACTGCAAGCTGCTTTGGGTGACAGAGCTTCAAGCCAGTACAGCACAGCTTGACAGAAAAGAACAGTGAGCGCAGGAAAAGTTCATCTGAATAGCAATTCCAAAAATCTTTCTTGGTATCAACATTGCCTATGCAACCAAGAAAACCAATTTTCATTTGCATAACACATACTGGCTCAACAAGCCCAACCTGTACTGGCAAGTATGATTTAGCTGGTATACCTCAATCCGTGTAAGAAATTTGAAAAGATACTGGCTCAACTTTGCTACACTGAGAAAAGCATCTGGCACAAAAAGATGCCTTAGATCAACTTAAAGCAATTGCTAAATCTCAGCACACGGTCCCACATCAGGGGGCAGCAGCCTGCTCTGTTCTTTGTGCCGGCCCTAGCATTCCTGCGGAAAGGAACCACTTGAAAATGTACGTAACACTTTGGGCAGAATTACGTTCTGTTCAGACCAAAATTCCACAATCCTGCTCACAGCAAATCTAAAGGAATTCCAGGGATGCCAGAGGAAGACATGAGAAAGCTGCATGACAGGGGCAGGGAAGGACTACCCTCCACAGTGGTAATCAAGTCCTTAAAATGTTTGTGAAATTATCACCTCGGTAAATTACTGTCTTCAGAGAAACATCTTTTCTTTAGCAGTCAGGAAGGAAATGCTGCTTCTGATAGTCTTCTAAGCATGAGATGAGGTATAGAAGGAGCATCGCTGTACTTACACCTTCAGATACATTTCAAAGCATTGCTGTCTGGGAATTCTCATCACAGCCAGCAATGACAACTCAGAACAATTTACTAGATGATAATCTCAACTGAATGAAGATTCCTACAGTAAGATGTGAAACAATGTACAAAAAAACCTCTCAAATTTATTTCTTGTGCATAACCCTTATAATGCGAATGCTGTCTTTAATAAGGGAACTTAATCTTGTCCTTATTTCAGAAGGAAGAGGTAGCTAAATTAACCAAAACCCTGTTGATTTAATGGAACTGTTCACCCACTCAAGATTCTGCAAGAACTTGATGTTCTCAGTAATGTCCTACTTCACACTAACGCTCTACCCCTCACCCATAAAGATTTGAGGTTTAAATATTACACAACAGTATGAAGTTACATAGACCGTAACTCATTTTTTAACTGCTACTTCCAGAAAAGCTCAGTGCTCACTGTACAACAATTTACAAATTTATTCAAAATGCCAAAGGGAGACTTTAATTCTCTTTTTCCTGCTCTGAACCTCTGCCCTTTGCAAAAGCAACTTTTATCACATATCACAGCTTGTGAATGTATTCAACTTCTAGCTTTGTCAAATATCAAGGCTGAGATATAAATCATTTATTTATCCCACATACTTTTCTTGTTGCTTTTTTTTTTTAAATAGCGTAACTATTTTTAGCAAAGTAAAGGTAAGACCACGGTTGTACACATTTTTTCCAGTACTATCACAGAATTTTTAGAACTAAAACATTAACATTCATGCGCCAGAAAAAAACTATGTAACCACATGCTTGAATTTAAGCACAGAAAAGTCAATCTTCCTGAAGCAAAGTGAACTAAGAGACCCCAGACTAGCTAGTAACATAAAAGCATTTGAAAGCACCAGAACTGTAGTCTTTTAGAAGGACTTCACTCTCTTATATCTGACTTCTCATTTGGTAAGGCATATTTTTATCATCTTTCTACACCCTCCAAATTTTACAGGAACAGAATGGGACAACGTTTGGAAGGCAGACATTTATTGGAAGTGGTAAGGCAACTGTCTCTGTCTATTTTCTTTTAGCTACTCATAGTCAAAACACAAGCGGATCAAAGTTTAGTTTTTCAGTACTTGTGATCAAACACAAACAAAAGTTTGCAACAGTAACAGTCCAGTAAAACAAAGATATTAAACAAACAAACCCACCACCTTAAAAAAAGAAAAGCCTTTCTGGAGAAGACGATAACAAACTCCTTCCCAAATCAAACAATGGATCTATAGAGGATAATTATTTTACAAAGTTTATCAATGAAAAAACATGTAACAAGACGTGCATAATTAATCTACAGTCACGAAGCAAGATGGTATCAAAGAAACCATCAGCATCAATTAGAGAAAAATGAACATGGTTATATGTATTATATTTCAAACAACAATTATACAATGAAGCACTAATTCCAGTACATTTAAATTAGAAATAAGGAGACTAAGCCCTGCAAAAAAAAAAAAAAATCAAATTAAGTTCTGGTAATTCTGTTTATTACCTGCCAAAAAATGCCACTTTCATGTGTCTCCGTGAAAGCACCTCACCGATGACTGCTAACTTATTTTTATATGCCTGTATTTTTGCTAGTTCGTCTTCTGTTGCTACATGTTCAAGCTCTGGGTTCCTGTACGTTGCTATACATAGAAAAAGAGTAACATAAAAGCAGTCATGCACAAAGTACACGCTCCAGGATATAAAATACAGATTGTCAGCACTTCACACGCCAACAAAGACCTGCATAAATTTCAATTATACAGCAGTAAGAAAACAAAACGAACAAAACCCCACTACAGACACTGATATTAGCCCTTGTCATTTGACAGCTCCACCACAGGCACTTGTGAAATCATGACATAAATCACTTCAGATTAATCAACGATCTAGCTGCTGATTCAATAAGCCTGTGACCACAGCCTGCAGTGCTGATTTGCCCCACTCTCTGCGACACCTGCCTCCTTCAGAAAGGAGAACCGGGACCTCTCATGGATGTACCAGCAAGGCTGGGCTGTCTTCTCCCTGCAGAGCTCACCGGGGTGATGAGCAACCAACCCCATGTGGCAACACTTGTGCCTCCACGTTGCTAGAACTTCTGAGGGCGTAAACAGTGGTTCTCTGCATTACACCACGTTGATCTACTTTTCTACTGAATAATGAGAGAACCTGTTTGTCCCTTCTTCAGTGTAAAGGAAACCACAACAGGACTTCAAAGACTGGAGTGGTTAAGATTTCAGGCTCAGGGAAAGATGGCCAGGCTGCCAGCCCAAGCGATGCAATCAGCTTTTCATATGTGTAACCATCCTAGGCATTCCTGCTAGCCTAACTTGAAAAAATCAATGTCAAATAAAAAGCATGGCTATTTCTGGAGGCACGTTTACACAAACAACATACTGATACAATGTATATTGCTGTAAAACATATTCAAAGCAACGGACAAGGCCTTTGTGTTTAAGGTGAAAGCTGACCTTCCACAAAAGTTGCTCCTTCGGTGACATAGTCCAGCAGCTGGTCGAAGATGGCAGTGATTGTCTTTTTAGCCAGCACAAAGTGCTTCAGTGGGGAGACGGTAGCTTCTGCCATTATGCAACTGAAAGGAAAGTTACATAAAAGTGACCAGAACACCCAACCAATTCCATGAAAAGTCACACATTTCTCACCCGGTCATTTGAAAAAAAAAAAAAAAAAAAAAGCCCCAACCAAACCAACACCTCACACCACCGTGAGTACCCGTAAGCTTACTTTATACTGCTTCGATCACCCTGACGAACTCTTCTCTCTTCCCCTCGCCACAGGCGCCGACAGCGGCTGACGAGGGGTTTAAACCGACTGCGTGCGGCCCGTTCTCCCCACACGAGGCCTTCCCTTCCCCTCACGGACGGCGGCTCTCAACGTCCCCCCGCCTGGAGGTCAGCGCCGTCCCCTCGGCCGAGCGCGGCCGGGCCCGCAGCGCCCCCGGGCAGGGCGAGGGGCCAGCCGGCGGCCCTGCTCGCTCCCGCTCCCTCACGGAGCCCCGGACCGTTCCGCCGTTACCCGGCAACCGCCGCGCCGCTGGCGGGGCCCTCCCCACCGCCACCTCCTCCGGGCCCGCCGCCGCCGCCGGGACGGGGGCGGACATCACTTCCGCTTCCGCCCCGCTGCCGGAGCCGCCGCGGGAGGGGAGCGTGGTCGCCATTTTTAGTGAGGGCCGACGGGGGCTGGAGGGGGGGGGCGGCCGCCATCTTCAGCGAGGGCAGAGGAGGAGCGGCTGCTCGTGAAATGGAGACCGGGAAACAGCCCCCTGGGCCCCGGGGAGGGGAGGTGGGGAAGGCGCCCAGGCACCGGCCGCCACGGCTCTCCGCAGGCCCTGCGAGGGGGATCAGAAACAATGGCAACACTCCACAGCCGGCCAAGAGCATGGTTTATAGAATCGTATAGAATCATAGAACAGTTTGGGGTGGAAGGGACCTTTAAAAGGTCATCTAGTCCAACCCGCCTTTTAATCAGAGTCCACTTAAACAACAAACGCCAAGGACTCAGGAGTTCAAAAGCACCAAATAGTTTATACGTTTGATACAGCACCGTGAAAGAGCGTAGGAAAATGAGGACAACCGCGGACAATGAAAATGTGACACTTAATAAGCATTACAGAGAACACACTATTTGAGAATTACTAACCCGTTGCATTTTAAGTTCTCGCAATAATTTTGTTCTTAAGACAACAAAGTCATTCATATAAAAAAAGCTGAAATACATGACGCACATCTATCCAAAAGGCTCGGGGGGAGTCTGAAAAGCAAAGAATCAAATACAAATTGCTCCCAAATACAAAATACTTCCCAAACCTATCTCGTGATTTTGTGTAGCTTCTAGTTAGTGTTCCTGAAGCAGATGATCCTTGCAGGTATCTGTGTAATGAGTAAATGAGTTTGATACACTTATTGTCTTGGTGAAAAAAAAAAAATAAATATTGGCATAGTTCAATGAATACAGATCCTTCCTCTCGTTCCAGACAGATGACTTGCTCCAGCAACAGGGTTAAAAGGCGACTGAAGTCTCTGGCAGTGTCGGAGCAGCTGCATTCACGTGCTCTCTCCCAGTTCACCTCGGAGCAGCAATGTCAGTGCACTGACCTTCCCCGTACACGCTTCACATAAATAAACCAAACTCTTCTCTTCCTTCAATGGGAACAACACACTGTCCTTGACGCACGCAGTCATTCCTTGAGGCCTTCCAACTTCCAGACAGGCTCCACTCATTACCTATTTTTTTCTACTACTTAATACCTTACTTGTTTCAGCACGCTCATCATGTGGACGCCAATATCCTACTTGTGTTCCTGCTAAGGCAAAATGAGAACAGCTACTCCTGTACATTCCCATTTACTTTCTGATGGATACTAAAACGAAAATACTAACATTAGTCCCTTATTTATAAAATCCAACCTAAGCCAAACTGGAATATATTCCTCATTAGGGTCACCATGGGGCACATTTTAGTTAGAAATTATTTGGCTTCATAACATTCCTACGGGGTATTCTTTTCATTCCCGGTTTAGAGATCAGAAATAACACAAGTCAAAGCGAGACAAAGGCTTTCAGGAGTCAACAAGCAAGTTTTCTGTATCACAGGGCTCCGTGCTTTGACAGGAGACCAGCTTTCCTGTACAGGACACAATGCTGTTCTACACAAACATACACACTTCTTAAGCCCACTTACTTATTTTTTGGGGTTCTTTTGAATGTCCTTTTTCCACCTCTTGTCACTGTCCCCTGGAACAGCTTTCTCTCCAGAGCTCAGCTGTGCCGTTCCACCTGTGTGTCGTCACCAAGGGTTTTAAGAAAACCAGCATTCCCCCCTCTCAGTTATACCCATATGAGCAAAATTAACTTTACATATATAAAATGACTCTTATTAGTGCTTTGTTAACTATATCATTGCTACCATTTTAAGCCAGCCAGGATGAATGTTTTCAAAATAGGAAACCAGCGGTTCTACTACAGACATTCATTCTCTATACAACGGACTAATAAAATGCAGTCAGGACACCATCAGGTTGCCCTTTTCAATAAAAGATTTAGTATTAAATCAGCATTTCAAAATCACAAAAATGGTCTCGCCTCCTACAAAGAAATGTACGCTAACTGGTTGACTATATTCAGCCAATTTTGATCCTTAACTTTAAAAGTCAAATGCAAAGACCCTTGCATGCCTTGAAGCTGGTAACACCAAATCCCACTGATCAAGAAATGTTTTATACACTAATTATATCTATACAAAGCTTGCGTTAGACAATCTTACATTACAAATTTACAATCAATGCAGAAAGAAATGTACACTCCACCACTAATTTATGGGTAATTTCAGCCTGGTAACTATCACAATCTAAATGACCTCACCCTTATTTTTATCTGTCCAAGGATCCACTCAGAAATACAGATACAGAATGAATCATAAAAATTCACTTCTAACGATTATAATGGTAGGACAGCACTAATCTGAAGAGATGTGTGAAATCATTTGAAAGTGATAACATTTTAGTAGTCTTAAGCCAGCATGTAGGAGAAGTTTGAAATTTAGAGAATTAAAATAACTGTCCTCAAATTAGTAGCGGTGGGAAGCTAATTATAAATATACAGACTTATAATAATATAATTATAAACTAATAGAAGCTTGCTCTAAATGAGGCTGGTGACACACATCATTTCAGCGAGAGCTAAATTAGGGTTTCAGATACGAAAGTAACGCTCTTTGTACATTTTCAGCTGGATCACTCTGCAAATTCCCTTACAATTATCCCTAAAATGTGTCCCAATCCACAAAACAGTAGTATGTGTTTCCTTGGTGCATTAAAAGATAGGAACCGAAGGTAGATAAAGGAGACAAAAATCATGTGGGAGGTCTGCAGTAAATGCGTGGAAGAGAAGATTGTTGGACAGTCCCACAGACAGGAGCTGAAATTAAACACTGAACAAAGAAAATGAACGATGAGGTTGGAATGTATCCCAAGAGAAAAAAAGGACAATTTTAAAAGCTTATCAAGCATACACGGTGGGAAATGCAAGCTGGTATGTGAATTTGGAGACGTCCATGCCTGGGAATTTTTGGAACACCTTTATCTTTGGCAGGCTGGTGCAATTCGCTAAACATCAGCACCATGACCTGCTGCCACAGAGGGTAACACGAGCTGGATATACAGTTCGATCAGTATGGCATTACTTCAGCATGGAACTAGATGTTGGCTTTTTCCTTTTTAAACTTGAGAGCTGCTCTCGTACATCAGACGTGAAAGCGCGGGGTGACCATCAGAACTGCTATCACAACATGCAACTACTCCCACCATCCCTCCCCCCAGAATCTGATCCATCACACTGTAAATGTGATTATTCCTACCGAAACCCCTAGGAAAGGAAATTCACAACACCAAGCTGTTATACATGCTTTGCTGATATAAAGAGAAAAACATTAGAATTGTATAATTGCTGTTAAAATCGTATTTAATATCACCTTTTAGTGACTGGAGATTAATTCCATTTCTAACAAATTGATTACAGGGAATGAAAGTAATCAAGCCGTCTCATGTATCTGAAGATGACTTAAAAGATCTTTTTCATTTCCAAACCTCATTAAGCAATCGGTACATTTATGAGGCAA
The DNA here is from genome assembly GCF_028500815.1 of Rissa tridactyla. Taxonomy (NCBI): domain Eukaryota; kingdom Metazoa; phylum Chordata; class Aves; order Charadriiformes; family Laridae; genus Rissa; species Rissa tridactyla. The sequence continues at coordinate 2,863,004 of NC_071471.1, forward strand.
GTCTGCTGAGTGCCTGAAATCCAAATGAGTTTTAAGGTCCTCAATCTGTCCTGTTGAATATTCACAGTACTGACACAAATAAATCCCTTCAGATAAATGAGAGCTTAAATGCTTGCAATACTCCAACATACCTGAAAAGCCCTTCCCACAGTCATCACAAACATGAGGGAATATTTTGGTGTGTTCAATCGCTACATGCCTGTTGACATTTGTATGCAGCCTGCTCCTAAAGCCGCACACTTGGCACACAAAGAAGTTTTTGCATTTGTCAAAACTGATTTTGTTTATGAGACTGTACTGTCCACGCTCCTTGTTATGATAGCTGTCGCTTAACTCTATCAGCCGACACGCGTGTTCGTTCACCACATGGCTATGGAGATCTTCTGGATCATTTGTTTCGTGCTCACAGAACTGACACAAATACTGCTCGTCACAGCTGTGCTCCTGGAAGTGCAGGTACAACTCGCTGCTGGAGGAGAACTGCATATCGCACTGCTCACACCAGTAAAGGTGGTCGTTGAAGTGAGTGTCTGCTATGTGCTGACTCAGATTCTCAAATATCACTGTTTTGTAATCGCAGTATTTACAGATGTACGGATCCTCCTCATGTAGTTTTACGTGTTCAATGAGCTGCACTTTGCTGGAGAAGCTTTCTTTGCAAACTTTACAGACGTGAGTGTCTGTACACGTCTTATGCTTCAGGATCATGTGCTGCTTTAAATCAGAAAAGTACTTGCTATTAAACTCACAGAGCTCACACTTGTATAAGCCACTGCTGTTGGCTCTCAGCAAAGGCCATTTCTGTTGAGCCGTGATATTCAAAGCCTGGTTCTTCTCAAAGATTTTACAGGTTTCCAGAGGGATTTCCTCTAGGTCCTCAGCTTCTAGCTTCTCGGGCGACACAGTTTGTGTTTCTATATCGTGAACTTCTACAGCATTCACTTCTGTTGTAGAAATTTCTACAGTTTGAATATCAAGAGGTTTCTCCTCTTCTGTAGGGCTGTCACTGAATATAGGTGAATCACATAAGTCTCTGCACATTCCATTATTAGTACCTTTATCTGCAGGAAGAAATAGATAATAAAAACAAGAGGTTAAAAACAACCCTGCAAAACACCTGGGTCCGTATTTACCTTTTCGGTTAGTTGTAGCATCTTAGAAATGCAAAAAGCAGTTATTTTCCCCCAGCCAGACTATGTATTATGGTTAACTATCAAATAAATAACGTAAACTACAAATCCTTTGCCTCTTCTGTCAGAGCAAAAGTGACATTAAAAGCCAGCAGTCAGGCTCTCCAGCTTCCCAGCACCCAAGCTGCAAATCCACATTTACCTTTACCTTTATCCTTCCTTTTAGCGTCCGTATAGTGCAAGCCCACAACGTTTGAATGGGACCCGCTCCAGTGAGAGGTCCCAGCATGCACTGGACTCCCATCATCGTCTGTGTCTAGGCTCTGCACAGCACTGTGGAATCTACCTGCGGAGAGAAGAGAAGGATCTTCTTGTCATTGTCTGTCTATCACTAGCATCGTCACGATTCTTTAACCATACATCTTAAATACTATTTACTTACTCTAGTTGCATAAATTTATTTTTATAATCACATCATAACCTACATTTAAGAAAGCAACAATAAATACCTTAGAAATTATTTCCATACATACAGAACACAACAAACAAATTCAAAATGTGGCAACTCTGACTTTAAAATTTCAGCAGAAAATAGTCAGTTGATTATAATGGAATAAAAAAAATCCTTAAATGAAAACTTGATATTTGAAAGACACGATTTAAAAAAATATTCTTAAATATTTCTGGACTTTGCATTTTAATATATAATACTTTCTAAATCTTCTGGAGACTTGCTAGCTAATTTATTAGAGTGAAAAGAAAAATAAATATAACAAAAATCCACCCTCACATTTGCACTGCTAAACTTCACATACACTAGTGGATGTTTTATAAAAATATCTGTTAAGTACTCTTCCCTAAGTACAAATACAGCTCAAGGCAATTGCTGGTAAATTCCATCTGAACTCTTAGATTATTTACATCAGCTTTACATTACCTAGCTAGCAGATGTTTAGATAAATAATCATCATTATAAGTGTTGTAAAATTGAAGGACCTTTTAGTCATCATCATTTTTTACTTTGAAAATTGGATTTCAGTTACAGGAATTAAACCTTCCACCAGTCTAAGGCGCATCAGCTCACAACGATGCTCAGAAGTCACAAGTTTGTATTATATTTACTTCTATGAATAAGTGCATGACAGGCTTAGTAAAGAATTGCAGAACAAGACGTCAACATGTAGTCTTACCTCTGTTTTCAGAAAACTTTGTATCTGGCTGTTTCATAGAACAGACGCTATAGCAGTGGTCCGAAAAAATTCCACTGTTGTCTATGTATTTGCTTGCACCTGAAGAATCTTAAAAAAAAAAAAAAAAAAGGCGGGGGGGTAGGCTTTAATACTAAGACACTGCTGTAGCTACATACGCATTTAGTGTGCACCAAAATTCTCTTCACTGCTGCCTTTTTACTTCTTGTGCTGGGAGCATTCTGTGCTGGCCTCATAACATTCTGTTGTGATTTATGACTTTTAGCTGCTGCCCTGATGTTTGGAGTCTCAGATACAATTGTTATCAAACTTTACTCCCACTGAAGACAGTGACAGAAGCACAGTTCGGCCAGTGCCAAATGCTTCCGGACACCCCAGCTTTCACAAAATTCCTCCCCTTGTGTATGAGAATCCTCTTCATTTTGCAGCTTGGGCAAGTTTCCCAGTTTGCAGGGAGTACAGAACAGAACTGTTCAGACTGAAAGCGGCTGAACAGCAGAGCGGGCAGAGCATGTACTCAACACCTTCCGACCAAGACTTCTTATCCCACCCTTTATGTTACTGGTTTTCCCTATATTAGCACATGCAGTCCCTGCTCATAACAAAGTAACTATTTTGAGGAAAAAATAAGCTTACTGAAGTGCACCTAAGTCAAGCTCTAGACTGACCTGAATATCGAGAGGGGTGTAGAGTCTTCCTTTTCCTCTTTTTAGGATGTTCATTCATTTTGAACAGTCTAAATTAATTGTAAAGTGAAAACATTAAGCATTAGGCAGACTTGTTTGGATGCAGTTTATCTTTCGTTACTTTATGAAACAATACAAACGTTTTGAAAATGTCATGTTAAGCACAAGAGGGTTTTTCCTACTCCCCCTTCCTGCCCCCCAGCTCATTTTGTTACAGTTAAGATGAAACGTACACAAGAACTGAAGTCCAGTTTCATATTCCTGCCCTGGAAAGAGAGAAGTTTCACCATGAAGACAGACTCCATGCACTCAGGTAACTCGGTGTAACCTACACAGCAGCTTTTCATCACCCTGTTGCCTTTTGTCAGAGGCCAGATATTCTGAGGCGCAGCCCTTCAGGTAAAGTTTTAATGCTGAAAATACCAACAAAAGTCATGCTCTCTTACCAAAAATCCTAGACGCTTCAGTCTCAGCAGGCAGAGCGGCTAAGAAGCTGGTGGCTGGACAGCTTCCAAACGCAGCGAATACATCAGCTTGAGGTTTTCATCTACGGAGCGACAGCATTTTAAAATGCTTTAAAACTTGAGCACAAAATAAAAAAATAAAACCCAGAACCAGATACACAAGTGTTACAAAGAATGAAGCTATGGAAATTGAAGCTAAAAAACAACATTAAAAATTTGATATTAACTTCGATTTGGAGTTATCAAAATTAATAAGGTAGACGCATTAGAGTGTTTGTTTTCCTTTCGTCCCAGGTTAGCTGGCTTTCACTGCACTTGGCAGGTTCTGACAACAGAAAAATAGATGGAGACGACACCAAAAATACTTGAGCTATATATTGACCCAAATAGTTTTGAAGAAGGGCTGCAAACACGGGATCTGCTGTGGTCTACCGTAACACCAGAGCGCTTATGGGCCCAGGGAGTTCTAAAGCCAATGCTATCAAGAGGTGACAGCAGGAAAAAAGGTCCCATACCAAGTAAACGCTGTCCTCGTGAGATGAAATTTGCCTGAATTAAAGTTTTATTTTCAGGGGAGAATAACATGGAAAAAACAGGGGTTTTGATACTATATCATAGTCTAGGAACATCAAATACCCTCCTCGCTTTTCCCGACTGGGAGGGGAGAGCCCGCAGCACCCCGATAACGAGCTTCATCCCCGTTAAGGCGGCTCGGCCTTTTCCCCGCGGATGGGCCCACGGGACAGCAGCGCCCGTTACTCCCCTCCGGCGGCTTTCCCCGGCACATCTCTCGTGGAGACGGGCTCGTGAAGGCCATAAACCGCGAGATCCCCGGAGCTCCCGCCGAGCCGGCGGCGGCCCGCGCGGAGGCCGGAGCGGGAAGGGCGGGCGGGAGCGCGGCGGAGGCGGCCCCGAGATCAGGCTGCAGGCTCCGGAGGCGGCGGGGAGCGGGCCCGGGATCGCCGCGGGCCCGGCCCCGCCTCAGCGCCGGCCGCAGCGTGAGTCAGTCGCCGCTGGCTCGGCGCGGGACGGGCCCCTCGCCTCAGGGCGGCGGGTTCGCGCCTCAAATGGCGGCGGGGCCGGGACTAAGATGGGGGCGGGCGCGGGGCCGCGCCCGGCGGGGCGAAAGGCGGGAGGGAGGCGGGTCGCCGGCGGGGCCACCGGGCTGCCGGGGGTGCGGGCGAGGCCGGGGCCGCTCCCCTCCCGCCGGGACTCACCTTCCGCTCTGCGCCCGGCCACCGACCCCCGGCCGCCGCCGCCGCCGCCCCCGGACGCGGCGCTCCCCGCGGGGGAAGGGGCGGGGCCAGCGGCGGGGCAGGGCGCCCCCTGGGGGCCGCGGCGGCGCCTCTCAGCCCGCCCGTCCGTCGCCATAGCAACCGCGGGCTCCAAAATTAATTTATCCTTTAATTTAACACACCAAACTCTCATCCTACCGCTCACACTCCAGCCCGTTTTCATACAGGGCAACGCGTCTCGGGGAGGGCAGGCGGTGCCAGCGCCCCACGGAGGGGCCTGTTCTACACACGACAGTTGGATGCCCAAGCGCCAGCCTCAGGCAGCTCAAATTCACTCGGCCTCGGCGTAGCAGCTGTGCCTTAAGGCTGTTATATAGGAGAATCAATACATAGACACTATAAATAAGGGCTGGAAGGTCTAAATAAGCAACTTCCCCCTTTTCACAATGTTCCAAGTTTATAATCGCAAAAGAATCCTCCTTTCCCCCCCCCCCTTCATCTCACTTTTTTTTTTTAATGCCACAATAATGAGCAATAAGTTCTATTTCCCCACAGAGCAGAGTATCTCAAACAGCATCTTATTATTTTGAAAAACAAGCCATTTCTTTTGAAGCCTCAAGGGAGGCCATTCTCTGATGGACTTAACACAGATCCCAGCCTTTTACCAGGTGTTTCATTAATTGAGCTCTTCTGCTCCGGCTTGGCCTGAAGTTACCTCATTTCAAGATCAAGCTTTCAATTAGCAGAGAATCCACCACATCCCTAGTGTTGTTGCTCCAGTGATCAGTAAAAATAAGTAAATACATAAATTATACTCCGCTTACTGATCAAACACGATCCTGGTGTCCCAGCTGAGTTTGTTCCCCGGTGTCGATTCCAGCCGCAGGAGCTGAGGTTTCTGCAGGACAGCTTGTGTTTTAAGTTCTCATAAATTGGCTACCCACCCAAAGGGGTGATGCCCACGTATTTCTCCCTCTAATCACCAAAACGTTTTCCATGTGAATATTCAAAAAAACCCAAAAAAAACCCAAACAAAAACAAACAAAAAAAAAGCACTTTCCCCAGTTCCCAGCGGAGGGCAGTAATGAGAACTTAAAATCCGTTATTTGCCAAGGGAAAGTAAAAAAAAAAAAACCAAAAAAACCCCAACCAAACCCAAACAACCCAAAAGCAAAGCTTTGCTTTGAATTCAGCCCTGCTCAGTGAGACAATCTCAGGCTGACCAAAGCACAAAACACCTTCTGTACCTTTTAATTTGGTTTCTTCTCCACAGAAAGCAGCTCATCCCAGCAGCACCTATGTCAGACAGAGAGACAAGACCTGGCGTGAAAGGATAACACCGGAGGAGGAGCCCCCTTTGAAGATCTGTTTCAAACTCACAGGTATTACACAGTGTCATCAATGCTTTAGACAGAAAAGTCTAAATGAGACTTGTTTTCTAAACCATTGCATGCTCAGGATGTTCAGGCAGCTCCGGGTCAGATTTTAATCCCCCAGAACCAACTGTAAATAGAAAAAAGCCCCCAGGATATTCACCTTATTGTTTAAATGGGCAACACAGATGATGCTCATTTCAATTAGCAGGGATGTATCCTTACGGAAATAAGTAAACTCTATCTTCAGTGAAAGCACTAAGTGTAGCTTATGAAATAACCTTTGCTGAAGGTACATTCATTAGTGTTTAAAAGGCCATACAGGAGGTAAACGACATATCCTGTCTAGCATCGGTATTCCTGCTTTTTTTTTTTTTGTTACATGGGTTCAGATTTTGGATCGAGTCTTTCCAACGGAGGCTGGAAACCAGACTGATTTCTGATCAGAAAGTCAGAAGGGCTCACCGAGATTCCCGTACTAAAGCAAGTTGCCCACATGGCAAGTCATTTCTCTGTTTCACCAGCGTTATTTTGCAAGTTTTCCATAATTTTTTGATGCTTTGGGGATAGAACTACCACAAAAAAAAAAATCACACCATGGGAATGGCAGTAAAGTCTAAATTTTGTATTTGAACAAGAAGTGACAATCTCCTTTCCCTGAACCATCCTGTGCATTTAAAACCAGGTAGCAACCACTCAGAACCATTTCATAGTTATGAGAAAAAGGTAAAACTCACCTTGTGCTGTAATAAAGAGAAGTTTAACTTGTTAGTTCAGGTTATTGAACTACCTACTTCAAAAATCACTAGCCAGAGATTCATTTGCCCTCTCCAGACTGGAGCTCAGCTTCAAAACAAGTGTAAGGATAATTATGTCCAGCTTTAATTACAGCACTGGAACCCCGTGCAGACTGAGCCCTTGGTGGAACGCAGCCCTTTTCGAAGCTGGGCAGTGGGGATCTCAAACAGAATCGACCAGCATACAAAACGCAAGGCTTACCGGGGACACAGATGTGTAGAAGTGACCTGATTAAAAACTCTGACACGTCCCTTGTCTCTCCAAGAGAGTGAAATTCTCCACAAGAGAACTCAGATCCCTCCCACAATAACAGTTTGTTAGCAATTGAAGCCCAAAGGAGACCAACACATCCACAGAGGCAATTCCATTGCAGCCCCATGCTCTTATACTGCAAATACATATATATATATATATATATAATTTCCTAAAGATGTTTCTTACTCTTTCAAAATGCATATTGGATACAAAAATACAACCTAGTTTGTTTGGTTTTGTTTTTAAAATGTAGTTTTGGTAATGAAAGCATGAAGGATATTTTTAAAAAAACCAAACCAGATTGATTTAGTGGGGGCTTTAAAACCATCCAGCTGAAACAAAAACCTCTGCTCTCTTATCACAACTTTTACAGCCCACATAGGAAATAAGTTATTTATTTTGAGGTTCAACGTGTACAAGAATGAATACCACCTACACTTAGGACTTCCCAGCTATAAATAAGGCAAATTCTATTTCTGCCCCCCTCCCAATTAACTGATGCCTGCCATTTCCATCTCCTTTCCTCCTTTATCGAAAGAAGAGCTACAACCCCAAATCACACCCCCCAGACTGAAGATGCCTCAAATTCTCACGTCAGAATTCACAAGTGTACCAATCATAGTATTTTAATTTAGTTGTTAGTATATACATTAACACTCAAAAGTGTGATAAAAAACAAAAGTAGGTTTTTTTTTAATAAACAGCATGTGATACAGACTGCGAAGATAAATAAAAAGCAGACTTTTTACAGTTTCCCATGAACACGAACTACAATAAGTATCATCGGCCAAACTTTTGTTACTTGAGTAGCAGAGCAGAAGGGGAAAAAAAAAGTTTTTTGTTTAAAAGAGAGTATTGCAAGACTATTCTCAGTATGACAACACATGCATCTTGCTGCATCTTAAATACTTTTTTGGCCCGTTATTATTAAAAATGTCTTGCTTTCTAACTACTTTACCACAGGACCTCTATTACAGAATGACAGACACATGGCAACACCCCCCCCCCATAGTGGTTATTTCCAAGATAATTGTCTCATTTTTTAAAGATAATTTAAGCACTGGTGGGTGTTTATACTCTCCTTTTGATGCAGAGATGTAACTGCTAATTAGCTTCGACAGAGTGACATATAAGCATCAAGAGATTACACCCTCCTGGGCTCTATTTATCCAAAATGCCCCCAAGACCCTGGGCTGCCAGAGGAAGAGCACTGCCAGCAGGTGGAGGGAGTTTAGCCTTCATCCCTCCCCTCTGCCCAGCACTGGGGAGGCCACACCTGGAGCCCTGGACCAGTGCCGGGCTCCCCAGTAAGAGCCACACATGGACATACTGGAATGGGTCCAGCAAAGGGCCATGAAGATGATGGAGGGGATAGAGGGGAGGCTGAGAGAGCTGAGGTTGTGTAGGCTGGTGAGGAGAAAGCTCAAGGGGCACCTTGTCAATGTATATAAATACTTGATGGAAAGGAGTAAAGATGACAGGCAAAGCTTTCCTCACGGCTGCCCACTGAAAGGACATCAGGCAATGAAACAGAAGACATTTCATATAAACATTATGAAAAAAACATTTGCTGTGGACTTTTTTTTTTCCCCCCTCGGACAGACTCTAAACCCAAGTGGATGATGTCCTGGGCAACCTGCTCTAGCTGACCCTGCGGCTGGACCGGACCATCTCCAGAGGTCTCTGCCAGCCTCAAGGATTCTCTGAAAGTTCTTGCAATTGCGGTACCAGCCGCAATGACAACACTGCTTTCAAAATTTCAAGCCTGAGAACCCAGGACACCAGACTGCAGCCATACATATTTTAAATCCTTTTCTCCACCAGAGAAGTGGATTTTGATAGCGTACGTGGATATTCACAGCTGAAACTTGCAGAGGTGTGAGCAGGTAAGGGGAAAGGATGATACGATACGACCAGATGATGAATTATGCATTTATCGTCACAAGAGAAGATGAAGAATTTGGACCACAGTGGCTGTAGAAAAGGAAGAAGAGGATTCATCTCTTCCTCCCTTCCTCTTCTTCCCCCTGCCCCAGATGAACAAGAAAGATGACTTTGGACAGCCTGGGGCTTCTTTGGACTTAAACCAAAGAAACAAACCAGAATGAGACTGCAGCTACGACTATCTGTGTTTTGGCTCTTATGGACCAAAGTACAGCAGACATAAGATTCTTAGAAAAAACAGCATCTGCTTGAATTAGGCTTTCTGTAACTTCAGCAATACAATTAGGTCAGGTTTAACTAATTAATTTAACACCGGAAGAAGTTCCTAACAAAATCGATGCAGTTACATGGAACGAAACGGTTCCTAAGCCAGTTTAATAGCTACTGGGGAACTGGCACTAGAATTTCAGAAAAAGTCAAGATAGAGGAAGTGTGATTTTTGGCCTTTTTAATGCGGAAGGAATACTGCAGCACACACAGAAGTGACAGTAAGGACACTTAAACTTAAGACACATTTCTGAAAATCAATAGGAACACTAGCTGCAAAGTCCAGGCAGAGCATTGCTTCAACTGATCTTCTCTTACAAATATTTTATGTTGTTCTTATGCTACAGGCATGTCCCTGTTTAGGGGAGAGGGAAGGGAAGAGGCAGGGACAGGAGGATCCATCTCCGGCCTAGAGTCAGGAGTGCTAACACAGGAAGACCTCATCCGTTGAGGAGTCTATCCCATAAAGCTCAGAAATCAAGAATACTGACTGCACATTAACAACAACTGTTTTTCCTGAGTCTGGGTTCAACAAGTCTTTATACTACGAAAGAGTAGGAAGAGGAACCATTTAAGTGATCAAGCAAGAAGAATCCTGGAAGTCTCAAGAATGAAAGTAATTACAGACAAGATGACAGTTATTAATGGGAAATAGCTGAAAAGGCTAGTTGATAAAGACTATTTCAAAGTGAAATTGCCTAGTGTTTAATTGGGCTGCTAGTAAACACGCCTCTCACTAAGAGAGCAGCTTTCATACTGAATCATATGAATAAGTAACCTGGAACTTTACTACACATACAGTCTAATTCTGATTTCATATGCTGTTGTAAAACCAGAGTGATTCTGATTAAATTAGTGTTATATCAAGCCAGAGTGATTCTGATTAAATTAGGGTTATGTCAGCATAAAGTAAAATCAGAATTTCTCGAAGACGAGAGCACCTATAGATTTGGTTGGTGTAAGCAGATAGAAAACTTCTATATCCAGTTTCCAGTTGGCTTCCCTTCATTAATACAGATGTAAAAAACAAAACAAAAAAAACCCCCAAAACCCACATGAACTGGAGGGGTGGTGAGCTACGCGTCATTTTGGACAGATAGAGCCTCACTCTAAACTGAGACAGCTTTCAGCACAAAAAAAAGATACAAATTCATTATTTGTATGAAACATGTATTGCAAAATTAAGTTGGGATTCAACAATCTGCAACAACATCCACAGCTATATAGTATTTAAAAAAAAAAAAAAAACAACAAACAAACAAACAAGTGTGGTTCTTCTTCCATTCAAGTAAAACTAAAACAAGATAAAGAAACGTGGAAGTTTAAAAAAGAGTCTTAGAAGCAGCAAGTTACAATTCTTTCTGTAATACCACACCATTTTCATTAACTTGAAGCATTTTAAAGATGTCAAAGACACCAACAAAATCATAATTTCAAGTGGCTTTTTGATAGTTGTTGTTTGAATGGGTCCAGCCCAGGTCTGCAACCCGTACAGACATGCAGAACAGGAGGAATTCACAATTATTATTAAGAACAGACACTGGAACATGCCAATTTTAAAATGACAAAGCAAAGAAAATACCTTCAAATTGTCAACAAACATGGGCTACTGACCACTAAAGGGCATTTAATATTTTACATAAAAAGGCAAGTTGGAAAAAAAACATCCAAAAAGAACCCTCCAAACCACCAAGAGCAGGGTCATCGCATACAAAGTTCTCTACGAGCTTGGTAATTTCTATATTGCCCTTAATACGCAGGCTTCTATCTTCTCCACAAGATGCCAAACCACTAACAATTTTGGTTTTATTTAAATGTGGTTTTTTTTTTAAAAAGAATTATACTGAAAGTCTGTTTCACCTAGGAAAAAAACCCTACTAATGCACCCCTTCAGGACAGAAAAGTGTGCGTATGTAAGTCAGTACAGGTGCTTTTTCTACTACCTTTAGGAAAGCAAAGAATGTATTTTTAAGGAAAACTAATCGGCAGCAGCCTGTTCTGTCATTAAATCAAACACAGTTTCACAGCTGAAGAAGTTACTGTTTTTAAATTTGTGTTTCACTAAATCACCATTTCTTAATGCTTTGTAATAAAACCCACGGCCCGACCCTGGGCCAGGATTTTTGTAGTCCTACTACAGAGATGGTTAGGTTCAATTCAAGCTCCACATAAGCTACTTAGTGTTTTGTGCGTCCGACTCTCAGAATAAAGGGAACACTTCCAAGTCTCCAGGAGATGGGAATAATAATAAAAACAAAAAAAAATAATCCAAATTCCAAGCAATCTCTGTAAAAATCTAGAGCTCAGTTACAGGTGCTTTGACAGTCCGTAAGCAGATCTTATTTCTGATACTGAGGACGTCCTCTCATTTACACCGATGTAAGCAAATAGTACCTCCACTATCTGCAGTGAAGTGACATCAGCACAGAACTGGCATAACAGGATAAGGTAATTAGGGTTGAATGCTTTGAAGCTTAAAAAAAGATTATTTTTTTTTTTTCCCCTGAAACACTGGCAGAGTGTTTTTCAAATGCCCATCCTGGTTACTTAAGAACAACTGCCTAAAGCCCATCAGCTTCTACTTTTTTTTTCCTATATTATATTATCCCAAATATATTATGCCTGCAGTTATCCCAAATCATATTATGCCTGTATCACTGTGAAGTTTCCTTTCTTTTACTATTTGACGTTCATGCACAGCATTTAGTTGCAGTAACTTTTGGAAACAGAGCCTGATTCCTCATACCTTTCTGTTTGTGCAAAAAGGGTGCAGAACACTACGCTTGAACTGAAAGACATTTATACGCGTATTTACAGAAGTCAATGGCTGGGAAGAGGCAAAGTACAAAAGAAACTGGGCTCATAACATCCAATTTGAGTTGATCTTTTCATCCAGGCTGGAAAAGGCTGACCATCTCTTAGATAAATGAGGTAAAGCATTGTTTCAATACCAGATAAATAAGGATAATATATAGCACCTAATGTGGCATTTGTGCAACAGTTTTACTCAGTTAAATTAAGAGTTAACAGCCAACAGGGTTTCAGATTTTGTGTACTAAATGTAAATTGAAACTAAGCCACGTTTTAAAGAGCTAAACCATTAGAGCGTGTTGACTGCAAAGTAATACATACAAAGGTAATTTTGCTCTAGAAAGTACGACCAAGGTTAGCAAGAGTTAAAATATTCGTATGAACAAAAAGGAATATGTAACAGTCAATAAAAAAAGAGTAATGGGAAGTCTATTGGACTACTCCAAAATATTTAGTAGAACCATGGAAATAAAACTTCCCATTCCCCATACTATTCTTGGAACTTCTGTAGTTTTCACAAAAGCAGGTTTCCCCCCACGCCATCAAGTATCCACGGGTGCAGTAACGACTGCAGGATCTTGACTATCAAAGTGTCTTGAAAGACCAAAGTCTTGGCTTTACCATCCCCAAAGTCTTTCATAATGTAATTGATTGCACATTTTTAATATATTACAAATTTGCTAAATGAAGCCAACCACTCATTACCTCATCAGTACAGCCTGCACAAGGTACAGTTTATTTATATACTTATATTCTAATCTAACACCAGCTGTCAGCGTATTTTATATTACATGTGGTATTGCACTTTTTGAGTGGCACCTCAGCGTGTGTTTGCAAGTGAAGGAGCTGAACCCCCAAAAGCCCCAGACCTTTGGAATTCACTCCAAGTGCTGCCAATCTAGCGAGTTTTAAATGCCAGGGTGATCATCACCCTCATAATCACGGGCTTCACTAATTAAAAAACCTGTTTAATAATCAGATAAACAGTCCTACCTGAAGTTGTGCATAAGGGCAATCTGAAATCCTCAGTACTCTGAACAGTTCCAAAAAGTGATGCCAATTTAATTGATTGCACGCATCATAATCGTGTTAAGAGGACAACAACTAGATTTACAAATATATTACACACACGCACACACAAAACAGACAAAGCTATAAAATGTTTGGTAACTCCACATGCTTTGAGCTAGCCAACGTATCTGCTGTATGCTGAACTGCTTATTATTGATCATATTGAAAAAATCTAAATTGCTATTTCTGATGGATTTGTTACTGGATTAAACAGCTGCTTCCAATGGAGGAAGAAAGAGGAGAAACGGTGGACCCAAAGATTGAGGGTTTACATGTACGTTCCTTGAATAGCCAGCAAATCACTTCAGTAATGTGAAGAGTGATGCGCAAATTTATTTTTTTTTTTTTTTTTTTCCTGAAGAGAGACTTAGGCCAAGTTCACCTCTGGCATTAGTGGGTGTATCTCCCACTACTTCAATGGTACTTGTGTCCTCTTTCACCAGGGTTGAATTTGGTCCTAGGAGTATATCTGGTCACCTTCAGTGACGTTAATGGAAACGGGAGTCTTGGACAGATAGAACTGGGCTGCAAAATTAAAAGAGTGAATATTGGACAAATCATGTAAATAAAGAATATATATTAATAATAGTTCCTATTATATAAATAGCCTTTATAAAAAAATAATCTTTCAATAATTTTAATAACTCACCTTTCTTTAGGTTCTGGAAAACATGTATGAAAAAAATCTATTCAGTTCAAGTTAGATTAAAGCAAACCTAAGATGAACACTACAACTCTCTGTTGCACGAAACCCAATTCTGACCATTCAGTTTCCAGGTTAGTCAGTTTTTGGGGATGATAGGGAGTTTCTCTGTGAAGGTATGAATTGCACCCCTAGAAATACTGAGCAGAAGAAACACCGCACTGAATGGGCCTATTTCCTACTGCTTTCAGAAACTGTGCAGATGACGGACCCAGAAATCAAAGGGTCACCTAAATCCCGTAAACGTTAATGCCTCTGAGCACATTTAAAAGGCACTGTCCTCTCACTATTGATTTTAGATCTTTGACCTTAAAACTCCTTCCCTTCAAACTATGCTCCATTTAAATATTCGCTATCACTTGAATTCTCTTTCCACTCTTCTCAATCCAGCATAGCCTCTACCTGCTGTACCAGATCTAAGGTACTGTGTGATGGACTCTATGTTCATGCTAGCACTATTTTCTTTTCCCTTCTAATTTATCCTATCAAATGAAAAAAGGAAACATTCTTCCAAGTTTACCTTTTTGGGCTTAAGGCATAACATGAAGTTACACATCATACTAAAGCTTAATTTTTGAAGTGTACAATTTTAGTGCTATCTGAAACCCTGTTTTACATTATTTTTCGACAGTTGTCTGAACAGTTCATCTCTTTTCTTGCCATAAATTCTAATGTTGTTCGTGGTTTGTGCAATTCCTATGCAACCAGTCTTTGCTGCTAACGGGTATTAACAGTGCAGTACCCACAAAGCGGGCTATCAGTTCTTGTTTTCTTTGCTTTCATTTCAGTTCAAAGCATGTTGCTTTATTGTGTGGAAGATCCAGTCCATTTTCGTTGTCCAGCCACCATGGTGAGCATCATTCATTTGCTTCATGAAGTACTCAAGAGCTTCCTGCTCCGTTTTGTCCAATGCAAGGGTCTTTCGAATGTACGCAATATCGTCAAAGGACTGCAGTTCTGGCATTCCTGAGCCAAGCATCATGGAGAAAAGATTTATGAAGAGATTGGCATGCTGCCGAATTGCTAGATAAGCCTTATAACACATCTCTTGAAACCTGGAAGAAATAGGGAAAAAAAGCTCAGTGTATTTCCCTATTAGATGTGTATTACTTCTTCACCTCCAAAACAGTTTTCAGGTAACTGGACAGTCGCCTAATAAGAACACTGTAACATTGCTGAAAAAATATCCTCACCTTCCTACTTAGGTTATCTTCATTTCTGTAAGAATCAGCAGTGGTCAGGCTAACACAACAGCCAAACCGAAGACAGGTTTTCTAGGCTTAAACCTCATTTGCAATTCATGCAAGCATTCCACACAAGTTTATGGGAGTTCACAGAGCCAATTTAGTCATTGCCACTGACATTTCCGATTTCAGAGCACACTTCCTGATACACTATGGCAAACAGCACTTTCCTGGTTATCATCAGAGATGAACTTCTCTCCTGTAGTTTTACGCGGGCACTACCTGTTGCTCCTGAGATACTCTGGAGAATGCACTGAAGCCAGGGGCATTTGCTGTATCACAACATTGGGTGAGAAATGCCCATTTATGCTGAAAACAATAGCTTACGTTAAGAAAAAAAAAAAGGCAAAAAAGCTTCACTGCAGCATTTAGACAGACACTATAACTTTAACTCCGTCTCCACTCCCGCAACATAATGAAATTAAGATCAAAATTGAAACCTCTCAAAGACTGGATCTCTGGGATGACAGATACTAGGAATGACTACAGCAACGGAATTTATTTATTATTACTATTTTAAAGTTCTCATTTCTTAGTAGGTTCTGCACAATGTCACAAACTACACAGGCCAACTGAAGAGCTGGTATCACAGCAGCTATAGGAGAGAGAAGTATTGCTGAGTGACCAGCAAGGCTCTGATGTGCATTACACCTGACGTTTAAGAATTCTTGGGTTTTGCAGTTATGCAATCCCAAGAGGATTTTAAGTGTTAACTAAAAAAAAAGTTTCAGATATTTAAAAATTTATCTTTATACCCATGCATGCTGATCCTGCAAAGCTCAAGTGAGATTTCATGAACCAAAGTGCTCAGGCCATGTAACCACTGATTTACAAGTGGTTGGCTAATTTTCAACTAAAGAATTAGAACATACCCACTGCAAACCAATTAAAATACTACTTTTCAATTAAGAAGACTAATTATTAAAGGTCACCAGTAGCAAAGCGCATTTTAGGTACAAAACACGATGGAAGTTCAACACTTCAAAGGGCTCACCTTTCAAACTCCCTTGTTTTGGTACATTCTTGGGCTCCTTTACTAATCACTATTAAGAAGTCTTGTGTTAAGACAAATGGCACACGTTCTCTTTTGTAACCAAATTTTTTCTTCTTGTGATCGAGGAAGTGCCCAAAGTCAATGTGAAACAGCTTGGAAAGACAGAAAGGTATTTTAAGATTAGGAACTCCTTGTTTAAATGATGTCATAGTAACATTGATCATTTACTTATAGTTGAGATGGATTTTTTTTAAAACAAACTCATGTCAAAGTGAGAGATGACATTAGGCTATGTTTTTAGAAGAACGTATCTTACTTGTCCATCATCTTTTACCATGATGTTACTATTGTGGCGATCACCAATGCCCAGTATAAAGGTAGCAACACAGTAGCCAGCACAAGAACGTGTAAACAAGTCAATAGCTGCATCATACCTATTGAAAACAAAGAAAGGAGACATTTTCCTACAGGTATTCTAGTAATACAAAAGTGCAGATTTTTTTCTCCCCCCCTTCCCATTAAGGAAGGGACAACTTCTACTATCTTCTCTCAATGAAGCCGAGTTCCTGGACTTTTTATCACTTTATCAAAGTCAGGAAGAAATTCAGCATCCTCTGAAAACAGAAGTCCTTACAGTTAGATCACGTGACAGTAAACACGCTATTAAAGTGACTGTCCCTCTTTTGAAGGCCAGCAGTTCTCATTTTGATGAGCTACTGTTAAAATACAGACTTAAGCCACATCTTCATAGTTCTACCTCCAACTTTACCACCAAGAAGTCACAAAACCACCCAAAGTAAGAAGAGCTACAAGGAGGAATACTAGGCAAGTAAGGGCAGGGAAAAAAAAACCACCACAACCGAGAGCAGATGGACATAGTTTCCCACTTGATGAACTTTAGTTCTCTTGAAGTTTCCATCAAAAAGAGCACACGAACAAGACAAACAAGCAACAGGAAATCTCACATTTCTCCTTTGTTCTTGTCCTTGAGCCACTGATGCAATGTATGGCTGTTGAACTGCAATGCTCCTTTTAAGCCTCCTTTACATTGAATCTGCATGATGGTATGAGAGCTCCGCACCACCTCGATGAGTCCCACACAGTCACCAATAGACAAACAACCATAAGGCAACATCCTGAGAGATAAAGGGTTGGGTTTGGTTTTTTTTTTTTGAACAGAGTTAACTTTTAAGACAAAAAGCACCAGGCACTTTTGATAACCCTTATCAGGTGTCATCTGTTACTTACTTTAGGATATGAAAATCTGTGTTAATGTTTTATAGGTGTATTACCATTAGTCTTGTGGAAAAAACGTACCAGGTGTTAGTACAGTAACATGCCAGCCACTGTATCTACCAGTGTCATTCTTCAGTTTTGTATCAGGACAAAACGTTAAGACAAAATTTTATTAACATTTTCTTGGAGGTCTTAGGGAATACAGTGGAACAACTCTTAAAAAGGCATTCATCATGATTTACCGAGACCTATTCAACTATATTCAAAGTGAAGTACTAGAGACAGAATCTAAGCATTCTGAAAACCAATGTTAGGATTTCATGGGTTACTGTAACAAGCAGCAGACAATACTTTGTATTTAAAACCAGCATGGGACCTTCAAAATGAGTTTCCGAACAGTACCTGAACATATTACAAAATTGCATTCTGCAGAAGCTACTCTACCCACAGACTATCTAGAGGTGGAGAAGCCACACGCGTCAGAGTGGGCAATACCTACTTTGTGTACTGAAATGAAGATACCAGCTACAAAGAGTCATTGGCTCAACAGGGCTGCAAGTTTGGCAACTTGTTGAAAGCAAACCCTACAGATACCATCAGCAGACCAGAGCACAGCTAGTGTGTGTTAGCTCCTGGGATGTAAATCCCTCCTACCCACTTGAATGAGCCTTCAGTATTTTTCAAATATGATCGTATGTTTACAGAATCCAGTAGTTTAGCTAACTGAAGGTTACTAAAAAAAAATATTAAAAATCGCTCTAACGTGTACAAGCATGCTGACTTAGAGTATTTCATTGCTTCCATTGTCCCAAGGGTAATAAATCCCTAGTAACAAACCAACACAAAAGCCATTAAGAACAGTATTGCTTGAGAATGACCTCTAATGCTTACCGAAGATCAAGACCCTGATTTTGCCAGATGTTTTCCATAATTCTAATTATCTGAAGTGTCAACATGTCCTGACGCAAGTCTGGAATAGTCAATACACAGAGATTGCAAATTTCATAACACCAGAACACTTTGTTACATCTTAATTTACTTTTCTCCCAAAAAGTATATCTAAAGGAAATGAGGCTTGCAGAGTTTAGTGTAGGTTTTTTTTTTTGCTCAGTACAGAAAAGCAGATTTTAAATAGTTGAGAATGACGATGAATTTGTGGTGGCGATTTCAAAGCTGTTTAAAAATATACAATAAAAACATGACAACGGGGTTACAGATTACACATCTGTAATATCTTGAAGATATTTTCAAGTAAAAAAACCCAAAGTACTAAATAGTATCGTGTTCCACCACAACAGACCAAGCATCTTAGAAAATACAAAATTTGTACATGACTGAGACAAATACTAATTTGTACATACTTAATTTTTCCAGAGATTATTTTTTAAAGGTTTTTTTTTAATATATGTATTTTATACGCTTAGAGAAAATATTGAACAGTAGGCTAGGAAAATAAACAGATATGTAGCTTTTGGATTACACTTATTTTTCCTTACCGTCTCCATTTTTAAAGATTATCTCATTGTTCTGAAATAACAATTCAGACATAATATCGGGGTTTTCCCAGTTCAACCACAAGGGCCTTTTTGCAGATGACATTATCCTACACTCCTCAAGCCTATAAGAGAGATAAGATTTCTATGAAAAGGGCACAATTTGATTGTCATACCATGTTTCTGTACCACTACTAAGTTCTCCCTGTTTTCTTCAAACTCTTTGTACTAGTATCAAACTAAAGATGCACAAGTAACTGACAATCAACCGCTTTTACTTTCAGCTTCAAACTGGAATAAGTAAATGCAATATTAACCATTTGCTAAGCCCACCAGAAGAGCTGGCTATGTTGTAAATTTTCCTTTGGCAGTGTGTGTTCCTTACAAACGGAAGACAGACTGCAGACTGGGTAATACCTACTTTGTGTACATTTCCTTCCAAATGGAAAACACTCCTATCACCTTAAAGGAACAGATAACTGTCATCTTGTTCTCTCATTTGTTAAACCATTAGACTGGAACTACTTCCTTCTTTATAAATTAGTCTCCTACAAATTTTATTCAGTTAACTTTGAAGATACTAACAATTAGTATGTTAAACATTTAACCTTAGCATTGCTAATGTTAACATTACTATGCAGTTTTTTAAACACCTAGACAAAATTCAAAACTGAAGACAATACCGAAGATTTCCCAGTTGATGCGCAGGATTAAGAGGAGAGATAAAACCTTGTAAAGCATCCATGAAATCTGGCCGTCTCATTTGTTCAACAAGAAACTTCATCTGTACCTGGTAAATAACAACATTCAGGTTTTGAAAACACTAACTGCATGTAAACGAAGGTAAGTATCAGATTTTAGCTTTGGTTTTAAAGCATGCTTTTGCACAGTCCCAACATCAGCAACTCCGCTTAGCCACGTATCACACAAATTGAAACCCTTAATTTTAGTTTTGTTGCCTTAAGAGGTAGACAACAGCAATGCACACAGAAAATATTACAGCTTCTAGGATAACATACTATCTACTGAAGTTAGCATTAATACTTTTCCAGTTAATCAAATAAAACACAACTCTAAGTAATTCCTGTGACTCAACAGCAATAGTTTTGGTATGTGGACAGCTTGTAATACCTTCTGGGTCTCATCTTTTTTTTCCTGCTTGAGAATATCTGTGAGGTTAATCAACTTCTCCATAGCCTCCACCTGCCTGCTCAGATGCTTTAGGTACATTCCACATGCTCGACAATAGGACTCCAGAAGTAAACCAAACCTCTGACTTACAGTTTTATTGTGCATTTCAGACCTACACAGAGAGGAAGAACGGTTATAGCTTAAAGACAAGACCACTTAGAGGTGTCAAAAATGAAGCTATACCTGTAACATCTTCCCGATGGCTGCTTATGGATCCTTCTTTTCAGGTAAATAACTTGTATTGACCTCTCACAATTCATCTCATTTTGACTGGATTGATCAGACTTCAGTACCTTTTACAACCAATTCAGCACAGAGTGTATAGGCTTTCCCCCCATTCTTTCTTGCTCTGTCCTGTCCTTTTCCACCCCTTGCCTTTATTCAAAATCCATGCTTCCCAGAAACTCTGTAGTAAACCTCAAGCTTTCAACTCAAGTTCCAGGTTTCTTTGCTGAGAGCAAAGCTAACCTGTTTCATTTTTGACTCCTATTTTCTCATTTAGCCAATCCCAGGCTGTGGCCCCTCTAGTTTCCTTGTTCTTACCTAAAATACATCCCCTCAAACAAGCTGATCAGGCAACTTATTTCATTATCCTTGATGATTACCAAGGAAAGTAGAAAACTGAAAGCACAAAGATTCCTTGCTTCTATTTCTGTGTCTGATCATACTGTCTTAGAACAGCATTTTTAGGTGAGACTTAGCTAGAATTCAGTATTACTGTAGGCTGATTTATGCTCAGCCTTCTCAATTACAGAAGTCCATTTTATACTTGGTAAGGAAGAACACAGATATTTTGGCTATCAAGCTCTATAAAGTCTTTAATAAGCATGCATCAACAGTTATTTTTCAAAGCCTTATCTGATCAAATTGGGCAGCTTTCTTTAGGCCTCAACTGTTTCTATAATTTTCTGGAAAAGACTGGTGAGAGATCTGGCATAAAAAAAATAAATTTCCAACAGCAGAAGTCTGTCCAAGCTGTAAACAGCTAACAGTATGGGAGGCTTACAGCTGTCCTACTCTACCCTCCTTTTAGAAGTAGAAGACTATGTATCTATTATTAACTAGCTTTTGAAACTGTAAGGGATGACTTCTATTAACAAACTACGCATTCAAGCTCTTAATGAATCTAAAACAAACTTTAAGTGGCAATATTTTCCTAAAAAAGGACATTTAGTATGCCAAGCCTTTAGCCCAACTAATTATTTACAGCTAATAGGAGTCCCACCACCCCTTAGCATGATATTAAGCTTACTTTAAATGCCAAAAGAAGAAGTGTCCTATCCTTTGATTGGTCAGTGCCTTCTTGAGTAAAAATCGCACAAGCTGATTATCTAAATACTGTTCATATTTCAGAACCTAGTTAAGGATAAAGAGAAAATAAAAAAAAAATCATCTGCAGTTAGTATCTCTATGAACAATATACAGATTAAAGGCAAGTCAACAAAAAGCAATCTGTGTTCTATGTTAAATTTTGTAGAACGACTGATCTTGGTATTAATATTTGCATGTGTTAGGATTTGAACGACATCTGCTAACAGTGCATTGGCTGCCTCTATTTCAGGAACTTCCCATCTGATGCTTCCTTTACTGTTACCAAATATTTTAGCCTCAACTTGCTCAAAATTTTGAGAAGATGGTTCTGCTCATACTTTCCCATATGTTAGGACAGCTGAAATAGCTGCCTGTTCCAGTCGGTAGAACAGTTCTGCATCTCTGCAAAATCCTGGCATTTAATAACAAGCAAAACCACAGCACTACAGAAAATGAACTACATTTCATATCCTCCTCCTAACAATAATCCGCAATGCAAACAGGTACTTTTGATGACCTCTTTTTCACATCATAACTTTTACTGTATTTTAAGCCTCTGTGATTATTGAATATACACAAGACATGAAGTATACCCAAACACGTTATATACCTGTACTAGCTGGATTAAGTACTGAGACAGTTTGTCATCTGTCAAGTACTTCTCTAGACACCGAACTGCAAAAGCTCGCACCATTGGATCTGGATAATTACAGTCCAAAAGCTCCATTGCTTGCTCTGGCTTGATTGGAGGCCAATCTTTCACCAAACAGTACATCTGTGGACAAGAAGTCCAAGCACGTTACACATTTGCATTGATTAGGAAGAAGTTCTAACGCACAGCCATTAGAAGGTATCGTCAGACAAAAACTGCATCCAAGTAGAAGCTGTTTACTCGCCAGTCCTCTCTCAACAAACCATTTGGCATTAGTTGCCAGCTGACTTTGTTATTTTATCCACTATAAAAAGAATGAAAACAAAACATCACATTTAACCATAATTGATAAATCAGCAACATAACAGGGATTCAACTACTGCCACCAAGAGGAAATCTTAAGACTCAGACTGAGCTAAAGAACAAGAACTATGGACCAGTCTGATCAGTCAATTGTAGTGGCACCTTGAATCATCTAAGTTCTCATTCAATGCATCATGCACACATAACATGTTTTTAACTTCCAGAAGTTTTCTTTAAAACAGCATATCTTAAGTCTTCTTCAAAACTTAAAGCTAATTCAGTGCTATATGTTACCTGCGCCACTTCATCTCTAGAATTCCATTTAACAGACAAAAGTAATTTGGGCAGAATTTCTGGAGTATTCACGCAATAGTGTCTGCGAAAGAGAAAAAAGTTGTATGTACAAAATGGCATTTTTGCTTTGATAACCATCTATTATGTCCCCTCAGTCTTGCACCTTTTTCTTCCTTTGTCAGCAGAATCCGATTGATACCATAAGGTGGTGTCAGGAACCATGCATGAAGGTAAGATCGCAGTAAGGGGGAAAACAAACTAATTCAACAACTTTTTCTCCATGGCCTTATGCACCAAGACATACAATGCAGAGTGCTTTAAAAACCTTTTCTAAATGCCAAGCCCAACAATACAGAAGAAAGGGAGCAAAACCCAAGACAATCACAACAAATCTGGAGCAAATGGAATGAAGTTCGACTGTGCCAACAAATGGGTTTTTCTTTGGTTTGGTTTTTGTTTTTAAATACCTATGGCTCCAGAGGAAGTCCTTCTCTTGCTCAGTGATTTCAGACAAAGGATCTCGTGTACATATGGCTCGCAGTTGCTCCTTGTCGCTTTCTCTTAATTCATTATCTCTAGCTATTCTGTTACTCTGCAGAGAAAGAAAGCGGTCCATCAACCCTCCACATATTTTTTTCTGTTGTCATATGATATACATGAAGTATTTTAACAGCATAGCAACACTTATAGCCTATGTCATGCAATACTATCTTGTTTCATTTTGTTATCACTGAGGACTTTAGATTTAAAAACAGAGAGAGGAAAAACTATGCCTTTGATTTCTACAACTGCTTTTATTTAGTCACTACTGGGACAAGAGGAGGTATGTTCCAACTAAATCAGCTGTGTAGAGAAATAGCAGCGGTTGACATCTGATGAACAACAGAATGCAGCACAAAATGAAACTGGTCATTTCTGTCTCCAGTTTTGAGACTGCTGAGAGCTGCTTGAAGGAGTGAAAAAGAATCAGAACTGCAAAAGCAGAGTATGGGGATGAAGCCAGGTAAATAAAAGGTAGAACACTGTAGGAAAGCCTGAGTAACAAGATGACAGGAAAACATCAACCAGAATTAGTGTAAGATATTCCCCAAAACGCACAGAAAACAGAATTGGTACTTGCTGAAATTAATTTTAGCCATTTAATAGAACCAGCTTAGACAAATGGTAGCGGTATTGAAACTAGTACTACTTGATTTTTCACAGCTCACATGCCAAGTTCAATTTTTCTCCTACACTTTCCATTTATTTCATTGAATGTGTTTTTTGCAAAGCAACACACGAAATGATGCCGTTTCCGAGGTTTCAACTACAGAATCAATTGCACTGCAAATAAGAAATCTTAAGCAGCTTCTATTATTGCCTTTAGTATAAAATACAATTGTAACAAACAAGTTTTGACACTTAAAATGAAGCTATCCCAAAAATTCTGCAAGAGTTGAACAGTTATAGCGAACTCACATTTTCACACTTGTATGATATCTACTACTACAAAAGAGAAAGATCAACTCTTTCGCAAGTTCAAATTGTTTAAGCTGTAGAACCAGTGTTTGACCTCTTGTTCTCCTCCCTCCCTAGGCAATTCCTACTGAACACATTAAAGACGACAATAAGCAAGAATGAACTGAGCTTTGTCAGCCAGTTTTGTTGATGGAAATTTTCAACTGGTTGAACTCGTACTTTGAAGCAGAAATATCTACAGGTCCTTTACAGAAAGTCTTTGCAAGGCATCTAGCTTTACAAAAAAAAAAAGCTGAAGAAAAGAACAATCTGAAATTTCCATGTAGGAGATCAATGCACCCTTTAAAAGGGGAAGTGGAGTTATTTCTAAGAATATGCACAAATACAGAAGCAGTTGCTAGGTTATACCACAGGATATCTACTCCAGACTGAAAGTTTTCTACTTTACATTTATCTTCAGTTACATAAATTGTGTATTCTCACAATAGGTTCACTACTGTCACATGGGACAAGAATATACTGGTATGAATCAACCAACTCAGAGGATTTTTAGCACCTTGCCCTGTTCGTGTGATAGTCTGAGGTCTTAGTGCACCAACATGTTTTTTTTTTTTATTACTGTTCTGAAGTACATGGACTGGACTTAGCAGTAGGGGGCAATTATTCAGGACTACTCTCTATGTGGCACAGGAAAATTTCTAGAACACATTCTTAAATATTATGGTAACGGATACAGTGCAAGTAGCAAAGCCAGAGTCATTCTATAAGGAAATTAATGGATAAATGACTTTATAATCACCCTACTCCTGCCATAAGATCAAATAGTTGATATTGAACAAGTGATTTACTGTACATATTCAACTTGATTCTGAAAAAGTCATCCTAAAGAGTAAGTGAAAGTCAAAAAAGTATAAAATGTACCTGCACAGTGGGTCAGAAAGATCATAGTTTAGGTCAAGCCCAGAAGGAAAATGCATTTATCCTGTTGCGGTCAACACCAAAAACGTGAAATTCTATGAATTGTGGGACAGTAAATTAGATTTAATATTTGAAAATTCTTTCATATTCGAGATATTAATGGACCTATAAATGATCTCTTATAAGTATGTATTAATTGATTTTAAATGCAGTGTAATGCATTTCAAGGTTAAACCAGAAAAAGTTACGTTCTTGGTATCATAACAAAAACATTTATATAGAAATCATACCTCAGTGACTGCTTTGCTGATTTTGACCATTTCAGACAAGCATTTTTTACCTCTTTCAGACATGGCCAATGCTACACAGTAAACTAGTATCTGATTTTTGAATGAGTAACAACACATTGCCTTTTAACTCCCTAAATGTAGTTAATATTACAAACAGCTATAAATACGCACAGTATCTGAATACAGGAAGTTTGGCTTTGGACCTGAAGATACCACACATTAAAAGATAAAGGGGACAAATACAATACGAAGAGATAATAGTGATGTTCAAACTTACCAAGCATTTAATGAAATATGATTTAAGAGAGGATAAGTAACAAGAGGATTTTTGGCAGACAACAAGGAGGGTTGAAAGAAAAGCGGCATGAATAATGAGAAAGAGAGACTAAAGCACTGATAGTTTGTTTCCCTGTCAACTTAGTCATTGATGTAAACAGGCTTTCTCCATATTTAACCACTATGACCTTCTTCTATGGTATTGCAAGGATTATCACAAAAAGCAACAGACTAGAATTTGAGACTTCATCCTACCTCAGTTTGTTGGTTTGTTTTTTTTTTTTAATTATAAAGTGTGAGTTGATCATTACTTTGTCACTCAAGTAAGAACTTATTAACCTCACCATTTTCTATTTTTGCCTACAGATGGAACAGAGTTGAGCATATATAAGGCCAGGTAACAGGCTGTGTTATAGCAAAGGAATGTTATTTACCAAGAGGCCAGCTGTCCTTAAGCACTTAAGAGCCCCGCAGCACTGCTCAGTCACAATACATATCACAAGCAGATATGTCACTGTATGATGGGCTTCTTGTAGAGTATTAAGAGAGATCAAATGCCTACAAGCCTTTGTTTAGGAGATGTTGAGATGGGACTGTTATAAATATAACCAGAATTCCCAAACTGGAAGCTTGCTGACACCTATGCACTTTTTGGCACAGCGAAACTTTCCACCCCGAAACTCTTCTCACAGAGCACAAAGCTCCCTTGGGGAAACTCTCAAGTCTTTGAATCAGCCTCCAGAAGAAAATGTAAAACATATCAACTGATGTCACAGCCTTGTCTTCAAATACATAGCATTTTTAGCTTTACTGCTTTTCTTTTTTTCTCCTTTCAATTATCCAAAACGCGCTTTTAAGAAAGCTCCAAACCTCACCAAAAAGCCAATTGTCAACGCACAGATTTTTTTCATGGAAGAGAGGAGATAAAGGACTACACTCACGTGTATGCTAATCAATTCCCTTAGAATTCCCTGTACTTATGGTCATACCTAACCCATTAAACAGCCAGTAAAGAGTTATAAGCACCTTTAGGTTACAAAGGAAAGCCTACCTGTAGACATGAAACTGCAACAAAATAAAGAAAGTATCATTGCAGGAGAATCACAACTTTTCAAAAGTTAAACTACAGTAGTTTAGACATCTGAATTACTGATATAAAAATGTCAAAAAGGCCCTATCAGTTTGCAGTTAGACAGTTTCTCTTTGAGGTGTTTTGGTTGGTCAGTGAAGCATTAGGTCAGCTTATTGGTAATACAAAGAAATGGGAATATATTACTCTCATTTGCTAAACACAAAACAAAAAATTGATTTCTTGCTTTTACAATAAATCAGTTCTCTTTATCACTAATCTACCGAGTAAAATAAATAAATACTTTCGTATTTTAGTAGCTAACATTGGAAGGGGAGTTTGCCTTACCAGCCCCGCATAGCTGTAGTTAAACCCCAGTTCACGGGATATAGTCCAATTGGCATGTTCTTCGATCACCGTCATATCTGGAAACTTTACAGGATTGCTAAACCAATCAAATTCCAGCTCTAAACATGGAGTTTCCTATATAAAAGGAATTTAAATTACTTTTTCTGTTGAACGATACCAACTATAATACAGCATATTTGGAAAGTGTACTCCTAAAGAGGAAACTGGCATGCAAATACTTACCTTATTTGGATTTGACCCAGTAACACCAATAGGATTCAACAAATCCTCCAGCCCATGAGGTACTGCCCAAAGATTCAAAGCCATTTTCCCAGATACAAGAGTGTCTGTGTAATCAAACATGTTTATATTTCCCCAAGCCAATGGACAATGCTCCTTCAAGAGATTAAAAGATGATATTTTTAGTGTCATCTATTAATTACTGCAGAGTGAGTCAAGGAAGATAACATTTCCACCCCAAAGCAAGCTCTTACGTTCCCAGATTAGCTGAAAGCAGGTTGTGGAAGCTGTACTATATTTTTCTATGAATGACTGTCATGGCAGTTATTTTACAGAACGGTATCAAAATACTTGCAAACATATGCTTACATTTTCCCCATATCAAAATAACTCAAGATAATGGAGAGAGAGTTTTTGTGACAGATAGAGACTGCAGCGACAGGACAAAGAGCAACAGTCATAAATTGAAAGAGAATAGGCTTAGATTGGACATAAGATTTTTTGTTTGTTTGTTTTAAAAGTATGATGAGGGTGGTGAGCCCCTGGCCCAGGTTGCCCAGAGAAGCTGTGGCTGCCCCATCCCTGGAGGGGTTCAAGGCCAGGTTGGACGGGGCTTGGAGCAACCTGGGCTGGTGGGAGGTGTCCCTGCCCAGGGCAGGGGGTGGGACTAGATGATCTTTAAGGTCTCTTCCAACTCTAACCATTCTATGATTCTATAAGATTCATAAATCTGGCTGTAGGCAAAAAAAAATATCTAGTACCTGTGACACGCACTCAAACCCAGAACTGAATGATGCCAGTAGCTAGAATTAGATGCCATGTGTAGATTTGTAAAAATTACTATTTGTGGTCTGATATTTGCGTCAGATGCTAAAGTAGCACAAATTTTCTTTACTTTAAAAAACAACTCTAAATTCAAGTATAAATACTGCCTTTTTTTAATAAATAGGTAACTTATGGGTTTAGAAACTCGAGTTTAATGGCACTTGCACCTCAAAAGACTAATAGTGATCTTTGTGTCTGGCAATACAGTATAGATACGATTTACAGCATTGAACGGATAAGCTTTTTTCCATGTTGTTTAATTTCTGATCACAAAGAAGTGGTAGTCTGAATTAGATACAAGAAGAGAAACACACAAAACACAATTTTAATCAGATTCAAATCAAACATCGGACTAAGACTTGTTGTCAGGACAGCATTTAGCAAACATCTTCCTAAATTTGAGTTCAGTAGCTTTTGTTCGTTACTGTATTAAAGCCATGAAGCTTTTTACCTCCTTAGCACCCTTCCGGCCTTTAACGGAACAGATAGAAAGGCAGAGCCGAGCAGCACGTGGAAGATCAGGAATGTACATGTCATACAACAGCCATTCATTCCACCTGTAAGATTTCAAAAGCAGAATAAAACTAGGTTAAAGGAGAGCATGGAGACAACTGCATTCAAACAACAGTTATACTAAAAAGCATTTGGTATATTCCCACCTAAACTGTGTATGTGCATAAAGAGTACACTTTCTTACTGAAGAAGGGGCCTCCCACAGGCATTTGACCACATCTACTCCTTCTGGGAACGGAAGCTTCCCCGATTAGCCTTCTAGCACCAACACTGTTTCAAAAGTCATGCTACCTTCAATTCCTGCAAACTTAGTAATAGGTTTGTTCACTTTCACTCTTGAAAGCCTACTGACTGCAAGTGTCAGAGTAGGTATAACCTAAAGATAATGGATTTGCATGTGCTACACTAATGTAAGGTTTATTGTGAAATATTTTTCAATTCAGGGAAAAAAAAAAAGTGGGAAAAATGTGGCATAGCTTTCAGAACTCAACTGAATTTGAACTGCTAGAAAATAAGGAGATAACTGCAAGATGGGAATACAACACAGAAATAACACACAAAAATCCAAAGCAATATTCCTAATCCAGATATTATTCTATTTACCATAATAATAAGAGAACAGATTGGTTCTACAGGAATACACATTGTTTTCATGAACTTTATCTCTCAATTGGCAGAACTGAGCTTTTGAAGAGGAACTTTGAATACAGCGTGTTTTCCTAAATGGATTGCCATGCTGAATTTTCTCAGTTGGAAGAGGCTGCAGCTTGCAAGGACAGCATTAAGTTTTCAATGTGCCTTTAGCTACTAAAACAGTTTTACAAAGAAGTAACTGCCCAAGCCCTTCTCTAAGAATGAATAAATTGGCAGATAAACTTTAATTCACTTTTCTTATGTGTTCATTTCATATAATACAGGTCTGTGTTATTATATCCATGTTTTCAAGCCACAACCTTCACCAATTTTCCAAGAAGATTTTCTCTCTCAGTTAAACTATCACTTCAAGTGTAGCTACCTTTGGAGACACTCAGAGGGAGAGGCTATTTTTCAGTAAGTACATATATTATTAGGCCGTCTTATTATTACACCTTAATAGAAAACGTACAGACAAAAATATTAATATATTTTGAAACTCTCAAAGCGCAGAAAATGCATGTCAAGAATGACTTCTTAACACATACTTTGCATCTTATCCTAGCAGATGCTGAAATTTCACACCTCATTAGTCAAAGTTACAGGCAGAAATTCAACATATTTTAGCTACTTTTTCTCAATATGTTTACATATGCTAATATAAAGCTTCTTTCTGCACGCTAACAGCACTTTTAAGTTCATGTGATTTATTTTTCCAGATAATATTCATGGTAGGTCAAATCTCTTGAACATAATCAGCCCAGAGCTGGCAGTGACTTCCATGTTCGCAAACGATACCCATCTCTCTGCACTCAGCGGTTCTGCTTTGGCAGGCACTACGCGACCTCACTGAAACAAGTTTGCAAGTTACATTACACCACACTGCCTCCTGCTGAGGGTGAAATCTGAACCTGCAACTGGAACACCTCCTGTTGATCCACAGTCAAAACCAGAGCTCAGCTGCCCAGAGTTATGCTGATTTCACACTATTAATGGCTAATTATATTGGAGTTTGAGGCAACTACAAATGCACGTGTAAAACAGATCCGTTCAGTAAAGAAATTATACCATTATATGCAATGAGACAAAACACTTGCGTTTGAATTAGATTAATTCTATTTATAAATATAGGGTCAGGTAACAATGTTCTTTAAAAACTTAAGGCAATTGGACTTAAGGACTAAAAAACTTAAGGAATTCCTGGCAAGGAGCTCTATCTGAAAAATGGCTAAGTCGAGCCTTTACTCCTTCAGTGCTATCGTTTATGATGCCCTGGAAGTCAGGTTCTCTATAGCCATTCAAGTACTTGGCTTACCTGGGATTAGAACAAGGTACCCTCTGAGTATTCACATTGTCACACAAAGGTTCCCCTCCATGGTAGATACCTGTTCTAACATAAATCTGAAAACAATGGTAACATTAGTACTATCTTTGAAATGTTACTATAAACAAGTTTCTTCACCGCTATCAACATGTACTATGATTACAACATATTACCCCTTAATTTCCATCAAGTAAAAAACAAGACCAAATCTGAAAACTAAACAGCCCCACCACTCCCCAAGCCAAACTGATTCATGCTCTGCAACCTGTGAAGCACAGTACATAAGCACAACCTTCTAGAACAAAAATGGTCTTTATTCCCATTGATTGCAAAACTAGTTCTTAAAAATACAATAATAAACTTGAAATGAACTCTAAAAAAGCCTGGACTTTATTTTCAATTCATCCTGTGCCAAGCTACAGTGAAAGAAAAGACTGAACAAGTTCCGAGAAAGTTTGCCAGGCTTGTAGTATGACTTCAATGGGACTGAACCCTACCTGCCTTTTCTCCTTGATCTTCCCATGCCTCCCTTTTTAAAAACAAAGATAGCAGCACACTATCCAGCATCCCCTCATCAAAAGTATTCCCCATTACTGCAATACATTCTTAGACATAATAATTATTTAGAATATAAGTAACAACATGGGGTTTGTTCTATCCATTACATACTCGGCTGCAATGAACTATGCAAAATGAGTTCTGCTCCTATCAGGCAGAATATTTAGCTAAATACCACAACTCACGCCTTTTAAGCAGTACACAGAACTTTTCAGATGCTACACATAGCTCTGTTTTTTAGAATCCAGTGCTTAAATTTCAATAACAAAGTCATCTGATTTTCTAACATGTTAAATAACACCTCTTATTCCAATGCAGACACAGAAAACTCAAGGAAATCGTGAGCTGCTGAAAACCTTATATAGGGGTCCTTGCCTTACCTTGTCAATGTCTCTAATGTTCACATTTACATAGGTTGCACAGAGAATTCTTATTCTGAGAGCACTATTTATAGTCCAGAGGGATTTGGCTGTAGCTTCTCCATTCATGTAGGGTGTAGCTGTAGAGATACGCCTGGAATAAGACGGCATTGTAAAGGTGTCCAGCGGTAGCTGGGTGTACAGGCTTTCCTTAGCCATCAGCATCAGGTTGGGCATGCGACCAAGCATTATACAGCTTCTTATGTACTGCAAGAAAACAAAACCAAAATTCAGTATGTTTTCAGAGTGTACACTCTTGGTAATCTATACCTAAAAATATTGAGGAAGATATAAAAGAAAAACAATTTTAAAGAGCTTATCATTGTCCCTGTATGTACACACTTCACAGCGTTTATAGTTGTAACATCCAACAGTTTAAATATGTTGTTAGGTAGGATCACATGGTAGCGCTTCATACAGATTTTGAGATATGAACAACGTCTACGACAGTGGGAGGTTGAACTGGAGACAGAGAACAGAGCTGACAAAATGACCGGTCAGGTTTCTTGTAGTGCTCCTTAGTTCCGGCACTGTGCAGCGCAAACAAAGCGGACTGTTGTGCTTCCAGATCCGAGCTGTTCCTGGAGGCAGTTTACCTGGTTGTGCCCAGCATGCTGCTGTACACTGCTGTGCAGACCTGGCCCAGGCCACTCAGATTCCCAGTAATAGGCAGAAAGCACAAGAAAAATGTCAGACACACTTGGTTTTGGTTCAGTTGTGCGTACTACCTCCAGCTCAGCACCAATTCCAGCAGACTCTGGCTGTAAGGCTGTACAGTGTCTGTTGAGGACTGAGTGCCGACAGCATTAATCTGGCAACCGTACCACAAAATACAACACAAAGACAGGTCCAGCCCTGGAGCGTAATTAGCAAGCTCTTTCGCAGCACAGTAAAGGCATACCAGATACTTCTGAAGAAACCACTCTAGATCAAATAGGTCTAGTGTTTGATCTCAAGATGACTGTGTGAAATTATTCATGTATGCCTGCACTTGTTCCCCAGCTCCCACAGAACAGAGCTGCTTTTCCGATTATTCAGGATCCCCCACCCCCCTTCTCTCCCCCATTGCTCTGGAGAGCAGATCGTCAACCATTTCAGATGAAGGAATGGAAGCTGTTTATTACAACAATACATTCCTCAAAGAGGAAGCAGCAGCAGTCTGTCAGGAAATCTACAGGGCAACATTGTCGTCTGCTCCAGACAGGGCTGCTCAGATGCTCTTCTGTCTCACACTCGGCACTAACAGAACTCAGGCAACGGAGGACAGACAGCCACAAGAAAGATTTAACGATGATTTGTGTAGTGCTGGAAGTTTATCGCTCCTTTAATAAGATGAAAAAAATGTAAAGATGTAGGTAACAGGAAAACAAATAGGTTGTTTATATTTTTTTCCACCCCTAAAGGGGGAAGGGACAAAATTCACTGTAGCAACGGTTGCTTCATAATTTAATATCCCATCAAGTTTCCTTTTGTATTACAACAACCCCAATTCAAGCCTAACTCACCTCTTGCCATCAGAAATTTAGGATATTTCTGGAAGTACCTACTACTGACTTATCACTAATGTTAGGGGCAAAGAAGAAAGATTACACTAGGGATAAAAATTCTAGTTTAAATTAACTGTTCTCCCCCTCTCTCTTTTGAAGCACACACAGCAACAAATATGCACACCACACTCATGCATTAGCCGATTAGTTTCAAGATGCACACATTTTTACTTCCTGTGTTTGGATTAGAGTAATGAAAAAGAAAGCCAGTCATAAAATTGATCACTTCTCCCTCAAATTTGGATTATTTTAGCATACTTCAAAATAAATCCATTATGTTACTCACCTTATACTGGCTCAGCGGATATTTTTCTAGCAAGTATTCATCACAGCCACACACTTTTAAAATGTATTTCCCCTGGTACTCCAAGACGCAAAGTTTCAGTTGTTCAGATGACAGCAACATACTTCGTGTTTTCTTCCTAATTGCTTCAGCAATAACTTGCTCAGGCACACAGTCATGATTGATTTTTAAGGTGTATTTCTGCTTATCATTGTTTGGCGAGACAATTACCCATATCACCACTATGATTTGCCCTAGAATAAATGTAAAATAAAGTTAGGCCTATCATTTTCAATACAGTTTCAAAATAAATAAAAACAAACAACCAACCCCAAAACCCCCCAAACAAGCAACTTCTCCCCCCAAGAACAGCTGACAGTACTACTGAAAGAAGAAGATGTAGACAAGATTCATAGCCCAAACTGACAGAGGGTTTATAACTTCTGCAAGGAACTACGTGCGCTCAGTTTATTTTTGACTCCAGTGTAAATTCAGAGTTCTACTCCTTGAGGTTAAGGATTTATTAACCACGTAATACTGACACTTCAGCCTTCAAAACAGCGGTGCCTGTTTCATGAGGACTGCAAGATAACTCAGTGATTTAGCACCATTTAACTCCAGATTTCTGAGTGTCAGAGAAAAGAAAAATGCAAAGCTAGCAAGCTATTTCTGCCCACTAAAAAGAATCACCTCTATTTACCAGGTTATACTTCAAGATTTAGTTATGAGAATAGCAAAAAATGTAATTTTAAATTGTTTTCTTCCTTTTGAATCTACATTCTATCAAGAAAGTTATTCTCAATAAGTTAAGGTGTAAGATATTGCTATAGCATACTAAATACAGTACGTAAAACAGTGATTTACCTAAGCCACCAGCTGTACTCTGATTTCAATCACTGAAAAAACCCTACTCCAAATATTTACCTTACCTTTATCTAGTTTATTGTATATGTGTTTGGGTAGCTCAGACGAAGACTCTACATTTGGAGGACAGACGTATAACGCTCTACTATGCGGTGCATTGGCATCTCGAAGATCCACTGCTTCTTTACAAACATTAAGAATATTTCTTCTGAAGTCTTGTACTTCCGGATCCTTAACCATGTCAAATTCACAGACAGGCATGCCAATAGCAAAACCTACAGCATTGAAGAAGCATG
The DNA here is from genome assembly GCF_028500815.1 of Rissa tridactyla. Classification (NCBI taxonomy): domain Eukaryota; kingdom Metazoa; phylum Chordata; class Aves; order Charadriiformes; family Laridae; genus Rissa; species Rissa tridactyla. Next base: position 2,897,528 of record NC_071471.1, read on the forward strand.
AGGAAATAACTGTAACCGATAATTAAAGCTGAAGAGTCCTTCCATAAATAACAGAAAAAGCATGCTTTAAGGAAAACACAACCTAAAATATTTGTGTTAAATGTTGGCTTCTATTTGTATACATGATTGTTTTATTTCATTCAAGAACAACGTAGTTCTAAAGTTAAGTGCGCTCAGCAGTCACAAAAAAGGTTAGAAAACAGGTGTACAAGCACTGAATATCCTGGAAGCCTTAAATCAGCTCTCTCACAGCTAACACTCCTCCTGGAGGAAAAGGAGCAGTAATAAGCTTCCTTTGAAGTCAGCACAGAGTTTCCTAAGTGGACCAGAGGAGCTGTGATGTTGGATTTTTTCTAAATTCCTGGCAAGATTATTGACAGCTATTAGGACCATAATCAACTTCGCTTACAACTGAATGACAGCTATTAAATTTTTTTTTATAACTACACTATTTAAAAGTGTGACAAGCACTCCAAGAGATATTTGAACTTAAGCTCTTTGGCATAGATTCATGCAGTAAGAGTCCGTTTCTCTCAAGTCCTCAGTCTCAGATGTAATTCCATTTACTTTAATGAGATTACTTGCATAAATAGTTATTTATGCATGCATGTTCAGATGAAACCTTTCAATTGCCCTGTTGCATGGTTAGCTAACCACTGTTCTCCCTAAGTCCTCAACAGGTTAAGCTTTACAAAACAAAAGTAGTTTACTTATGATGCATTCATAATAATGAAATAATTTAACAATTAGGAGCACCCCAGAACAAGTATTTCCAGTTGACAAGTCTCTACCACTGCAATATACATCTGTTAGCAACTAAATGGGAGTGGGTATGTTTGCACTGCCTGAATTTAGATACTTAACCTGGATGCTGAAACATCGGCTAGTCTCCCCGTGCTTTCTCAATGGATAATGGAAAATAATAAGCCACTCCAGAGATGATTCAAAACATCACAATTTGTCTCCCCTCTGCCATTCCAGCCTCAGGTGTTTTTGTTTCCCTCCCCTCCCCATGCTCTTTTTGGGAGCATGGAAAGGGCGGGGAAAAAAAAAAAAAAAACAACACCCGACTTCTGAAATTTTACTTTCTAAGCAGGATAGAGAAGTATTAAAACGTGTGCTATCGCAAATGTGGTTTAAGATTTGTAGTTAAATCCAGCATTTACAGTTCTGTAAACTTCAAAACAAATCAAGATCGACTTCACGAACAACAGAATAGGCTTTGCTCATTCATAATATGAGACAAACAAAAAATATCCTTTAACCCATATATGACTACATACAAAGCAAAGACTTTACATGCGAATGAAACAGAACAGCAAAAAAAAAGTTTAATTCACAGTTTACAAACATTGGATTTACTATGATCAGCATCTTTGGATATTTGATGCAACAACTGTCAATTATGAAATGCAAACTTTGACAGATACAGGTGACATACATCCCATTTCACTTCTTTGCTTTGTATTTTGAAGAGGAGAAGCCATGTTTAAATAATCTCACCTATTTCTCTATTAAGAATCTTCTCTTCTCTGTTACCTACTGGTTCAATGACTTTTAGAAAAGGCTGAAATAGTCGCAGGTCACAGAGTCTCCGTGTTTCATCAAAAAATTCTTCTCTTTCTGCTTCTTGTGTAACACTTACAAAAATGTAAGAAGATTCATCTTGAAGGAGCTGATAGAGAGGGTATTTTCTCGCTTCTTTGAAGAGTTCATGTTTAATAGTTAGTAAGGTGGCCTCACGGAGGCATTCTAGCGTCACTATCATTCCATTTGGGAGAAGACACTCCACAAGGATCCTCGGTGGCATCAAGTGGATGCCCCATAGCTCACCAGATGATGGTCGTGGAGGCATTTTGAAGTCTTTAGATAACTTTGTAGTGAAAGTTTTTCAAGCAGTGATCCTTATGAGTAAACCTAGGTAAAAACCAGAAATTTAAATATTAAAATTTAAAATACAAACACCACAAGGAATTTCCAGTAAGATCGCTCAAGCACTGCTTATAACTGTAGATGAATATTCATGGCTATATTTTACATTCATAAAAAGACAAAGACTTGATAAAACTGATGTTGAAGAGGCTTGTATTTGATGTAATTATCTACTAAATAAAACTGTTAATAGCAGAATCACGTTAGCTTGGAAAAAATGCTAATACACATACCGTCTTCAAAAAATAGAGGATTAATTTTTTTACCCAAAGTTTATAATTTATTATTACAATACTTAAATAGCATGGGGGATGAAAATATCTAATATTCAAATTATTATTACAGCGATTTTTAGGCAAATCTCAAACCCAGTTCTTCCTATTTTTATTTTGGAAAAATAAACATTTATTATTATTTGGATGAGATACAAACCAAGCCAAAGAAAAGGAGGGGGAACACGTGTCTGACCTTCTGGCAGTGCTGCCTTATGCCATCTTAGAGCAGGTACAAGAAAAATTGTATCTGGACAGAGCAGAGATGTCTCACAGCCCAGTGGCCGAGAACAGACGTCAAACAAAGAGCAGAACTAGGCAGGTACACAGTGATACTTCATCAATAAACTCTCCTAATCACTACCTATTGCTAATTTCCTTAACCAGAGGCAATATTTATGTACTTGTTAAAGAAATCCACCAAGAACTATTGAGTTTGTTTAGGAAGTTTTCACACAAACTGCTGTTATCCTGTGAGGAGAGCAAAGAACATTCCACATTGCAAAAAGTTTGCTTTTCTTTGTTCTGAAGCCTGATACTTTCAGCTGATATCCTAGATTTCTCGTAATGAAACAAAGTTTCTTATATTTGCATTCATTGCTCTTAATTTTACAGAGATACCACTACCTCTTTTTTCCATAATAGTCCCAGATTATTTAGTTCTCCTTTGCTCGAAAGTCATTCTATATTTTTGTTAATCCTTGTAACCTTCTTTGTACCTCTTTCACCTTTACCCTTTTTGCAATGCAGAGGGGAACAACCATACCTGCACGCCACATTCCAGGTCCAAACTGCGCACACATTTACACAGTGACAGAATGTTTTCTATTGTTTCCTAATCTGCTGCTTTTCTGCCTGACACTGAGCAGCAAGACATTTTCACTGAACTACATACCATACACCCAAGGTCTCATTGCAGAATAATAAGTTACCGCAAAGGCAATACATTATGCAAATCTCAAATAGTGCATTACTTACACTTCACCCATAATTTCATTAACTGCAGCATGTACATTATGAGAGGGTAATGTCAACAGAGATCTACAAAGCAGTCCATGACGCCTCCTCCATCAACCAAGAGTCCTGAAAGCACAGGGCTAGGATGAAATAACTACTATGCAACTATTCTAAAACCATTCTTAGTCAACTTTTTAGTCAAAAACACTCTCAGGACTGCCCCTCTCTCTTCAGTTCCTTTCTTAATTAACAGAAAGGAGAGAAAAACCCAAACCAATGGCTTCACATCTCTTCTGCTTCATCAGCTTTCTGAAAGCTCCCACTGTGGAAAAGCAAAGAATGCTATGCTTGCTCTTTGTGCAGCATTTTTTTTTTAAATACATATTTGATATAAACATATATTAAAGTATATTTAAATATATTAAAAATATGAACATACAAAAATTATATATATGTTAAAAAGTAAAATAATGATTCTCATTTCTGCACTTCTTTGCCTTGGTACTTATTTTCTGAAAACTTTTCTTCCAAGTACATCCGGTACCTGCTTTTGCCACACTTCAGTTCTTAAAAAGAAGCATTAGAATGAAAATGATGTTTTCCCAAATGCACTGCTTCCTAAGCAACTCAAAGTAGCAAGAGGGTTGTTTTTTTAATCCCGCCTTTGTATTTGCAGGCTTTTAAAAATATCAACAAAAGTACTAAAGTGCCACCGCAGGTTTAGAAAAATGCTTTTCCACTAACACCTCATGCATATTTAGAAGGTTTTTGCAACCGACTACTTTTCTAAAAAAGAGCTTAAGGAAGCTGTTTTATTTTCCCCAGCATTGTAACAGTCTCAGTGAGCGGGTGCTGACTTGGAAAACTCTAAGGACACTCACAGTTTATTTAGAGTGCCAAACTTGGAAAGCTTACCAATTACCAGACATTACAAATAAACCCAAACACCACCATTCAGAGTAACTTGGAGAATTCCAAATTCCTGATATCTATCCTCAGTTTACAGATAAAAAGAAATACACATAAAGTCAAACAGCATCTTTTTGATCAGGCAAAGCATGAACAAGACTCCCTTCTCCGTACTGGTGAATCACATGCTTATTTACATTCCTTAATTACAAGGATAGGCAGAAAAACATTACTGTTAAGGCATATACCAGCATAAAAAAAACCAAAGCCAACAAATCAAGAACATGCAGTCGTAAGAACTTTTCTGTCCACATGTACAAGCAATGATAATATAGATGGACCACAACCAAATGAAATATTTACAACACAGACTGAGTTTATACCAGCAGTCTTTTAAGTTCAGTTCCACGATGCGGCTGTAGGAGCCCATCTTCCCTCTGCCCAAGGCGTGTGTTCTCATTCTTCATCACGCTGCGGCTCCCTAAGCCAGCTCCTTACAGGGTCAGATGGATGAAAGTGGCAGAGAACTACTCACTTTTCCTTTCTTGTTTTAGTTGCCTTAATGATATCATCATGGAGTCAGCTGAACGCCAGGGTCTACCCAGGGGAGAGAGCGTCACTTCACACAACAGTGCTGAGCTTCAAGTATGGTGGTTTGTTCCACTGCAAGTTCTTCCTCCCTCCCCACCAATAATTGCTAACAAAGAAATCTAGGCAGGGCTGGATGACACAAATACATATTAAACCCTTTGAAGGCAAGTATCTTTTCAAAATAAGTGTCAACCTTGGCTTTTTAAAAATTTCAAACGTTAAACACCAACTCAATGCCATTTCATTAAAGGCTTGCAAATGGTCCAAAACCTACCCTCTTTTTAGAGCAACTGCACCAGAACAGCAGCTTTTGTTTGAAACTGGGCTATAGCCACATGCTGGAACAGTGCATATAGTCATTCTGTGTGCGCATTCATTTTACTTGCACATGTAAGCACGCCTCCAGGGTTTGGATTTGGAAAGCAAAAATGTAAACAGAAACAGTTTTGAAGTACAGTTGGCAGCTTGTGTTTCTGTGTACACTTTGAAAACTGGAAGGCTGCCTGGAATAAACAGAATCAATTATGTTCTTCGACAGTAGAAGAACTATAATTTTAAGAGAATTCTAGAGAGAAGTTATTTAAATCCAACTAAGGGTACAGGCAAACCCTTCAAATGAACACTACATCACACCTGCAATCCCTGACCTTCCAAACTTAAACTTCCTTCCCTGACCTCAAACTCTTTTCCCCAGCTAAAAGCTTTGGGATAGCACAGATGGTTAGAAAGGCCAAACCCGAAGACACCCACTGATTAAATCACGTTCTTTTCAACTCATTACAGCCCTCCTGATCCATTCAGCACATCCTCTATCATGAACCTTGCTAAAGCACCCAACCTAGAAGCGATCAAATTCTGAAACTCCATTCAAAAATAATAAATATACATGGAGGAAGAAAGAAGGAAGTTAAACAACATACCTCCCAAAATACTGATTCCTACTTGATTCCAGATACATTTATCATATTAACGCTAATTTATATAATCTATTTTCTTATAGGATAGAAATCAGCTAAGTCTGATATAGTCCCTTTATTTAGAACAAGGGATTCCAAGTTTAGAAAATTTGGTTTTGGTAAACTATGACATTTTATTACCTCACGGCACTGAATCGTGCAGAACCACAGCAGCATGGTTAACTCAGTTTCATTCTATTGAATATTCTAATACAACTTGCAGCCTACACTTATTTTTCCTAATGCTTTCTTGATGACATACAAGCATGTTAACTCTGAAAAGGCTTACATGAGATGATTATAAAGTTTGTTGTTACTTCTTCTCAAAAGAATTCCTTCCCTTTAAGGAATGGAGCTCAGTGAGGGAAAAATTTCGTAAGAATTGTACTGCAGGAGAGTTAATGTTAGTTCCTAACATTACTATGCAAAAAAAAGTACTATGTTCATGATTTAAGCAAACTAAGCTTGGGACAAATTAACTTGAGTCAAAAACCCACATATATTTTCCCCTAAAGACATCTGAGGCTCCTGCAGCTGTTTTCACCACTTTTACATATAAAAGCCTTGTGCATCTATAGTTCAGCAGGATACTCCAGCAGTAATTTTTCCACTGTATTTTTTGTACATTAACATTTTGCCATAAGAATCTCCAACAGCAGCACTGATCTAAGTTTTATGTATCTTGCTAAAAAGAAGGACTGTTACCCTTCAGCACAGACGGAATCTACACCACAAACCCAAGAAATGACCTTCCATGAGCTCTTCTATCAGAAAGCGTGGGGAGCCCTTCCTTGCTAACAGAACACTCATTTTTACAAATTACCTGTTTATAGATTAGTAAAGCGAATTGATTTTCACTGTCTAGAGATTACTCACAAACCTTCTACCAATGACACGCAGACATCAGTATTTGGCAATTAAGATATAGGTATATATATATATAAAAACACAGTTAACTGATAGGCCTTTTTCCCCCTGTTTTGTAAATTATCTGTGGGCATGCTCTCCAAAGGGAGGAGCTCCACTTAACATAACATGTATGTCTTATAAAGCAGGTGAAGACCCACTGTGCGAGTCTGTGGGCCAGTCTAGGGTGGGGGGGAAATTTGTTCACTTTAGGAGACTTATTGTTAAGGCTGTCTGCCATCAGCACAAGGACCTACAGTTTGCAAGAAGGAAATTCTTCCATCTATGATGTACCAACTAGCAAGAAATCTAGCAAGCATAGAAGGAAGCAAGAAGCAGACGCGTACTGTGCTGTAATACTGTATTTACTGTATTAAGTGTACAAAGTATGGGATGCTTATGCAAAGAGGTATACATTCCAGTGATGAGACAGAACTGAGTAATTCTGCATTGCTATAAACATCAGCTAGTGTTTCAAAAATCAATCCAAGAGCATAGACTAAACACTCAATACAATTTTATCAGTCCGTATTTGAAACTGAATTAGTCATTCAGTAAACTACTACACTTCAATTAAAGTCCATTGGTTTTTCCAGTCATAAGACAAATCCCGTTACACTGTTTCAGAGACAGGATGTGGCAATGTTTTATAATAATCTGCAGTATCTTTGGTATCAGAGCTGCTCATTAGGATTTGTATCTGGATTTGATTTCTTTTCCAGGTAGAAGTTTCCTCTAGACACTTAGCATTGCTTTAAGAAAAAGTCTTCTACTCACTAAACAATCCAACTACACTTACAGATTCTGATTTACTGTACACTCATCTGTATGTTATGATTTTCTCGGTTCCCTATGAAGCTGACAGAAGTATCAACTACAGGTATGTTCCCAAATAAGATTTTTTTTAAACTTCTGTGGAATCCCTGAAACAAAAGTTATGGGGGTAGAAAGGGGGGGATAAAAAAAAATTCTGGGACAGAGTAACACTTTTCAGAATGCAAAACCTGTATTCCACTTTGTCCCAGACATTTCAAACTTTCTAAAAACGAAAATGTTCTATTTTCATCTTCAGACACATCAGGCACTCCAAAACTCACCATGAAGAAAACTGGGCAGAGTTGCCTGTCTAATTTTGCTGCTGTCCAAGCTCACTGTGTGGTGACAGTGAAACTGTCCCAGCCTAGATATTTTCAGTGCTGTCCTTTTGTTCTTCCTGTTTGCCAAGCTGGCCTTTTTCCAAAATCCAGGAAGACACGTACAAAGATGTCTCAAATTGTCCTCTATGAAAACATTATTACACACAGATTTAAACAGTAGCAATATCGTTTTGTTTAGAATAGAAAGCAGGAGACTGCTGCATTGCAGTTACGTCTTCGATATTTCTTACATATTACTTTCATCCTTATTATTTCACAGAAAAGGCGCAGATACCCAGAATTGCTTATCTGATCACAAACAGCAGCTCAAGGGAAACAAACACAAGGATTTAACACTGTCAAAAACACACCCTCTTAGCATTTTGTTTCCTTCTGAAACAGGCAAGTATTTCCAAACACTACCAATTTTATTCATAGTTACCTACAATTTCTCCCCTGCAGAAAATAGTCCTTAGTACCTTTGCCTTGTTCTAGGCAGAGCTAAAAACCCTAACATTACTGGTAGCATCTGGAGAATTATAGTACAGCAAAAACACAAGATCATTCTTTCCTGTGAATGCAAAATCTCACTGAAATTAGTGAAAAGCAGTTTCAGTTTACTTAGATATGAGAACATGGGTTGACTACATTTCAAAGCTGGTTTCTTTAAAGTTATCTTACATGCAGATTTGTTTGTTTGTTTCAGAATGTAATATTCTTGGATTTTGGCTGTAGTGACTTTCAGATACCAGGAATAAAATTAATGGTGAGGTCATCCTGAAAAAAACAAACAAACAAAAAAAGAACTCACTATAAAGTACTGTCCAAGAGGTAATACATATGTATATGTGTGTGTGTGATCTATTACTGAAAAAAATATAGGATCAAAGAGCTGAAACGAGAAGATGAACAGTTTAAAAATATTTACTATTGCTGGAGTCTTTTTTTTTCCTCCAAGAAAACCAAAAGACCCTTTGTAAATTCTTATTTTCAAATGCCCTTGCTCGCCCTCCCCCATCCACACAGACATATTGTTTATAGCTTCACTCAGTCTCTGGGAGCCATGAAAACAGGATCACGAGAAAGAAACATTTGCAAGTTGCTGGTGACCTCTACAACTCCCACTACGATTGTGCGTTTTCCCTAGGGATCCCATGACATACTGAGAGCAGAATGTCTGTCCCAGAACATTTTCTTCCAGTTAAAGACAGATTATTTTTCCTTTTTGTTAAAGAAAGGAAAGCCTAGAATTAAATCTTCCCTTTTTAGTCCGAAATCAGTCAGTAATTCCATTTCTAGCTTCACCTCAAAGGAAAGGATTTTGTTATTTTTAGAATACCAGCAGTCATAAAGCACAACAAAGAATTAGAAAAGCAACGCATCTTCTCTTTACATTTCACATATCTGCTTACTCATTACTTCAACAATTAGCTGCGTAGCAGGATGAGAATCACTCTCCCACCTGGCTCTGTTCTGGTTGGAGCTGTTCCTCCACAGCTAGGTGTGCACTCTGAAGCTCAGCGAGTGGCACTCAAATTCCTTCATGCTCTTTAAACAAAAAGCTTTAAAGTTCAGCAACAAATCAGAGCAACATGCCATTTCATACAAATAGAAATAAGGTTTTCCTCTGATTACATATTCTTCTTTAATATTCTATTTTATATGGGTGACCAACATTTTTTATGTGAACATCAGAAAGAACATGAAGTAACAGCCGACCACAAACCATCTTCTGCTCCTTACTACAAATACTAAGGGCTTCAGTATCAGGTTTTGCATGCAGAAGTGTTCTGCTTTTGGAAATTAGTGCAAGACAGTGTAAACAAAAGATTACTCTAGAATGTCTTTCATGAAACTAGGTTAGATAAGTAACAAATACTGAATATATATAAAACCATAAAACTCCACCTTAAATAATGCTGTTTACTTTTCCTTCCATGTTTCTTCCCATCCTCCCACCTTCCTGGGATATCTGGAACCCAGACAGCAAACAGGATCTTTAAAAACAGGAAGTGCTGGCACACAGACAAGGACAAGGAGCAGAGTGAACCCAGGTGTTCTGCGCTCTGCTCTAGTCTGAATCCTCACCCAACATGAGCAGCCGCATAATGGAGCCACGACTCAGATACCGGGCCCTTCCTAGTGCTAATCTCGCCCAGCCACATCACCTTGGCTTTTAGAAGTAACTCTCCCTGCTGCAGCAAGATGAACCTCCAGTTGTATTGAAAAAGAGGAAAGATTTCCTCTCCCACTATCCATACCTAGAAGGGCAGGGAAAGACCTGCAACAAAACACTAGAGGTACCGCAGTCCTCACACCGCTACGCTTGCCTCTACCACAAGCACCAGTATCAAGAGAGTTCCATCTACAACGTTCACCCGACCAGCTGCTCTGGGTGGAAGGCACAGAGAGGAATGCGCGTCCATAAGAAAGTTTGACTGAGATTAGGCTCCCTGGATACAAATTTACACTCGTCTTTACTCAAAAGATCCACCCTGTAAGCCCTTCCTTTCCTAAGAAGCAGATGAAAAATACATGGAACTCAGAGCGACTTACAGCATATTGCATACTTCCCACATAACGTTTCTTAGGATGGAGTCTGACAGCAACTTTAAATTGAGAAAAAAGGGTTTCTTCCGTACTAAATTACTCCAGTCCCTGAAAGCGACTAATATGCAAAAAAAAAACCCCAAAACGTTTTGAAGTGGCAGTGGATAGCAATATTTTTGCTACTTTGCAGATTTTTTAATATTAAGCATACAACAGTGAACTGAAGACAGAAGTTTCTGTTCCATAATCCAAATCTAAATTAGTTTTCCATTTATTCTATCTTAACTGACTTCTGTAGACAAACAGTGTTTATAGAAGTTTAGTGGGTTTAGTCTGCATGGACTTACTGAATTCTGTTAGCAAAAATCATTATGTTTTATTTACTGGCGAACAGAGGGATGCAACTTCACTTTTGATAGAGCATTTTTAAGGAACCACATGCCTCAGCAAAAGCCATGGAAGTAGTTTTGTTTTCTTTAAGCTCCTCAACTGAAAAAACAACTCAAGACATTCTCCATTGAGGTATTTCTTAACTCCCGTTTTAAAACCATTTGTTGAGAAGGAAGTTTGGGGTAGAGCTAACACAAAGGCACAGCCACCTTAATGAAAAATTTCAGTTCTGCAGCTAAATAGACTTGTCCTATAAACAGCTGAAATTCATACAGTTCTTAACAAAATGTCCTATACAAAGACACACGGAACAAGACAGCACGCAAACAAACCCAGTGCTTCGCAAACTCTGCCCTGTAGAAGTAGTTGCCTTCTTCTACACAAGCTATAATTGCAGCAGGAAAAAATACTATGGCTTTTCAAGAGTCAGTTAGAAATAATGAAGTACTGCTCCCTAGTAGACTTGTTTGTGATGCAGAGTAAATGGTGACTAACTAAATATTTATTCAGCAGTAGATGATAACCCTGCTGAAAGGTAAGCACCATCAGTTTTGCATAAAAGATTATCACCAGACCTTTATTTACTACACCAGCAGCCAGCAACTGTCCTGCTTAGCCCACACACCAAGCATGTGCGTGGCACAGTGGGATACTACTCAGCTGCAGAGCATTTAGCACAACTACCTGCTCCCATGAGGCTTCCTGTCCCTAAAGGACACAGATCACTTAGGTGTATTGCACCTAAGGCATCAGAAAACTGAGCCTTCTATGTGAAGCAATACTGAATCATTGATTTTGTAAGCATATTTGACTGCTTTATATAAATTACAAAGAAACCAAAGTTTCTCTGAAACCTTAAGGAGTCTAAGTTTATTCTTGTTTTAGCTGTTGACTCTGGTTGAATACGGCTTTTCTCTAGATTTACAGGTTGAATGCCAAAGCAACAGTCATGACTCTTGAGACACTAACACATTTGCATTTGTGTTTAAGCACAAACAAACATGATTCATTGTGACTACGTATGTCATCAGGTCCTGCATGCTTCAGCCTGAAGTATGAAAACAGCTATGGTAAACTGTGACAAATATTTCTTCAGCATGTTTAATCAAATGTTTATCACTTCTGTACGTATCTGTTAGAAGCATCTGCTTTGCAAACCCTACGTTGTGCATCCAAACACAAACACATGACTTCAAGCGTGGGGCTACTGAGACACTAAGCTTGTTGTCAGTGCATCCCTTTTTCCTGTACTTCAAGCTGTTACCCAAATTGTTTCTCTAATGAGGTCAGGGTACCAACAATTGGCATTTACTACATCTGAAAGAAATGTCTAGTATTTGCCTAAATAGATAATGTTTGCAATTAACATCAACTTTCCAAAGAAGAAAGTGACATAAGCTCATAGGTATTTAAACAGTGAATACCAGCAACATCTCCACAAGATTTTAAAGATTTCTCAACTTTCCAGCTTGGAAAGTCAGTTTCATACCCAGATGAAACACTTTGAGACTAAGGCACATGCTGCCTACTACTACAATCAGAGCTCTGTAAGAGGGATACAGTAAAAAGAATGAACTTTATTTAAGGAAGTCAAAAAGATACTGGCAGTAGCCTGTCACTGCTATTAAGAGAACTTTACACATCTGCACAAACAAGGAAGTATTTTTAATACATGGTTCTCTGGAAACATTTCGTTAATGTTTTTGTAGGTGTGTATATTCAAAAAGACTGAAAGCAGTTTTCAGCCTGGTGAAGTTTAACCCTGGGATAGAACAGAAGGCCACAAAAAGCTTAAGTGTTTTGCATTTAATTTCAAGCCATAAAAAACACCAATTAGGGAAGGGTGACTATATTGCAAATCATCTTTTTTTGTTGTTTAAATAAATAACCTGCTCACATACTAGGACAGCAGGAGATTAGAAGCTATAATAATGGTTATACTTCATATATCACCTCGCAGTCGCTCCTGATACTATCCTATCTGCTGATGGACAACGAACAGCCTGGAAAAGAGGTGACGAAGAAGAGTTAAAGAGCTGGATTGCAAAGTAATTTGACAACACATTTAAAAAAGAGTTTCCACAGCCAGGAATAAGTTTTGCTAGCCTTTTCTTCATGTATCAACTCTGCCATTTTGCTGCTCCTTGGCTTCCGTTTTCATCCTTTATCTCTCGGTGGTAATTATGCCATCTTCCCCCCCTACACGTCAAAACTTTCCAAGCTGGAGGTATCTAAGATCAAGGGAGTGCTGCTGAGCACTGATAACAACATCAGTGCTTTATCCTCCATTTCAGAGCAAGTTGAAGAGGAAGACAGGTTATTAGAATTTTACTAACCACAACCTTGGTAAACAGTTAAACAGGAAAAAAACCATTCTAAATTAAAATGTAAAAATCAACTTTAAGTGCTTTCTTATTAGCTAGAGACCGCTTAACAAAAAATGCAACTGGTTAAGTTTATCATCATCTACAATGACAGCATTTCAATTTCACATATTACTATTTCACGCCAAAATAGAAACATAATTTATTATAAATCAGTCTTCGTAACGAACTTGCACTCACAGGCACCCTATTTGGACACGTCCTCAATTATACACCACAATCAAGATTATTCAAGATGTCTGGATGTTGCTTAAAAATTAGCTCTTCCACTCAGACACTAGATGTTTTCTAGGGACAAGTGCTGTTCTATAGTACTTAACATCAAAATTGAAGGAGATTCCAGAGGTGACAGCATGAAATTTCAAGAAGATAAAATACAATATATTAATTGCAATCCTCCCACCAGCAGAGACTGCCCAGATAAACTGGTAAGTGAAACTGGTTGTTCAACATCCACATAAACATTTCAGAAGGCACCAGAAGAAAAATTTTCTGTTTTATTCTACTTTTACAATCCAGCCACAACGTTTGCTGGAACATAAATACAAAAATTAAGAGTAAGTGTTATGTTTTATAATCTAAGCAGCTTAATGACCAAAACAAGCATATATTAGAGTATTATTCGGAATGGAAGTTTTTACTTTCCTTTTCCCAAAGGGAGCCATCTCTATCTAGAAGCTTCTTATGTTAGCATGATTAACTTTAATCTTTTAAACTATGCCTGTAGTCAAGAGTCAAGTTAGTGTTTTCCAGCCTTAACGAAAAGTAACTTAATGGCACAAGCACCAAAGCTGGATAATGACATACCTCATCACACAAAGCACATTTGTTGAGTTTGAGAAAGAAACAATTAATCTCCATTCTGCTTGCTTGGTAAACCAGTCTTTACTCTCTGCTCATTCTTACTTTTTTTGTGCTGGTATTTTCAAGTGTTTAGTTTGCCTACATCTTTGCAGAGATCAGTCTCCTTACTATTCTAGTAAGTCAGGTGTCAAAGTTTCAGGATATAGAAAATTTTGTTCTACTAGATTCAGAACACAGAACAGGTAGGTATTTCTATTTATGAAATGCTGGATCTTGAATATTTTATTTTCACTAACATTCAAGGCTTCTTGCATTTTAAGGATGTTCGAGAATTTGTTTTTGTTGACTGATAATAGCTAAAAGAAGGAATAAGGCTGCAACAAGGAGTAATTTTGTGCTCACAGATTTAGTGTCCTCTGCAAGAAACTATCAGCTGTTTAGCTGTGGGTCAAGACACTTTCCCAAGACAAAAAATGCAATCTCAGCAGAAAATCCATGCTTCTGGAAGGATCATGACCCAAGTTAACAGCAAGAGTTAAAAGTCAGGAACAGACTTGGAACACACTGCTGCAAGAGTCATTCATCACCATTAACTGCCACATTAAGTATGGCAAAAGACTAGATAATCAGTATGGAAATAACAAAACCAGTTAAGTCTCAATGACAGATAAGTTTTTCAACATGTAGTACAATCTAGGAGGCAACTTTCCAGTTTTCTTTTTTTCTGTTGGGACTTTGAAAGAAAACACCCAAGGGATGTTTCTCTACATTTCTTTGCGTTAGAAGAGGGTCATAATGTACAGCCAATAACGTGACTCAGCCGTCTCAAAATTTCAGGGAACTTTACAGTAAGTCTTAGTCAATTCAGTAAGTTTCCTGTATTCAACAAATACGCTTCATAGGTCACAATCCTCAAAAGCTAGATTTGCAAGCATTTCTTTAATCAGGAGCTGTAAGCAAAACCGACAAAGTTTTCCTACATGAAATACATAAATATAAGTTAATTTAAGGAAATGTGTTAGTGGGTAGACAAAAAAACCCACCACAATCCAAAACCCAATCTCTCTGAGGTGTAACTAACCTGCTACTGGTAAAAAGCAACGGGGCATGAAACAACAGATCACTGAACCTTAAGTTCTGTTTGACCCAACTGTTCTTAAACTCGACTGCAGAAGTAGTCATTTACTTCTATCACTGCAAAATTAGCAACACGCCAGAGAGGCGAAAGCTTCGCTTTACATCATTTTCTCCCCTTTAATTTCACAGAGGTAAGCTTTTTTCTTCGAATTTCATTTTTACATTTCTAGAGTTCAGGTATTTGAGCATAGTTTTTTTTAAAAACAGACTACAAATATTCCCAGCAAGCATCCTTGGTCAGTTATGCCTGCTAAGTGTTTTTATTCCCCACTTTACTGGTTTTAAGAAAAGAACACTCTTAATATGAGAGCAAAAGTTACAATCTCCATGGTCCCTCACATTTCTTGTTTGAAATACACACGGTTCTTAGACTGCCTTTCACAAAATCTGCATCAGAATTATGTAGAAAAATACTTTCTCAGAATTGAAGTGTAAATGCATGCTATACAAAACAAAACAACATACTGCCTGCAAAACCATTAAGTACTGCTTAAACTCAGAAGACAGATCCAGAATTACATAGACTGTATTCCGTCTGCTGCATTTCCATTTGACCACAACTTTTCTTTTTTTAATAGTTTAATTCCCTCTGCCCCCTGGTTGGGCCTTTTTTTTTTTTTAAACATTAATACTATAGCAGTGCTGCAGGAAAAAAACAACAAAACAAACCAGTTACTACCTCAGAGCGTTACTTCTGGTTCATTTAACACTCCATTAACCATTCAGAAATAGATTTATAGAACAAATTCAGTTGGAAGGAACCTCTGGAGGTCATCTGGACCAACTCTGTACTCGAAACACTTTACATATATTTGGTGTCCAAATAAATACTAAGAGAAACAAATCTATATATATTCCCTCTCTCCACTGCTCACATTTGGATTAGGATACTACAAAGAGAAACTTGTAGCAGAGTTCTTTGCCATGACACATTCAATTTTAAGGGCTAAAGAAAATTCCCATCCAGTTTTAGCGTAAATATTTTTGTGGCCTCTTCCAGATGTAGCTACAGTTTCAGACAGGCATCATCACTTGGAGCAACTGGATGTCTGGCTTTTTAAAAGGATGAGAAAAAACTCCTACAAGCATGGAATGCAATGCATGAAAAGCTGCAAAAAACCGCAACAAACCCTACCGTAGCTTACACTACAAGCCATGAGTCTGTTTCTTCAATTAGACAAAGTACAAACTCTTATTCTTTCCCTAATGTTCCCCCTCAAACTCAATCACGCACACAAAAGAGGCACATATGGCACATTTTTCCTCAACTCAGAGATTTACTAGACTTCACACATTTTTCAGTAATTACAAAAAAGTGAGTAATAAGACAAAACCTTAGTTTTATAATGGTATGTTAAGACTAAACTGGAAAGACTAATTTTTGCAGTATTATTCCTGCTCCAGTTATAAACCATAAAAATCTTTCCTCACCAATATCAGAGTTCAAAAAAATCTTAGCTTCCCCTCACCCAAATACAATATTTTTCAAGTGTCCTATTAACTACAACCTTTGTTAACCTTGATTACCGCACTCAACTAGGCAAAGCAAACCTACATGATACCCACTTACAAGATGCTAGTATTTCTTGTATGATTTGGAATTAATGTATCATCATCCCAATTTCCTTTCCCCCCAGAACAGGCAAGAAAAGCAACAGCAGCAGTTTTCTATTTGGAAGCGACTGATATTTGCAAGGTGTTCAGATATCTGAGTATTCCTGGTACCTAGGAGAATCTGCACCAGAAGTCTAGAAGCCTACATAACGAATTGACTATTTATGTACAAGATTAAGAACGCGGTTTTTGCAAGCTAAATGCCAGCCTTAAGCTTGTTGTCTAGCCGTTTATAGCTAACTTCAAATTCTGAGTTAAAACTATTATGATCATCAGGGTTTCTCAAAACTGTATTATGCATGACCAAGCCATTACAAAGCGTACTACACATTTGAACCTGAGGAACAACTGTCATCAGAAGGCCCATTCTTTACGCGATAACAGCTTTTAAAAGGTGTGATGGTCTTCCAATAACTGGAAGCCTCGACGATATACTTGGTCTTGTGAGATGGCATGATGGTAAAGCGTGACACCCTTGCTTGTTGTAGAAATTCCTATTCTAAAGCTTCCAGCAACTTTTAAGTGGGTTACCCACGAAGAAGTATCCCCCATTTGCTTCCATAAAGCAGGAATAGCCTGATCCTCAGAGAAGGAGTTAACCAAGTATTGAACTACTTTATGACTTCCAATAAAGCACAATTGCTTTGTAAACAGCTCAGCTACACCACCTTTCCCAAAGAATACTCCAGAAAAAAAAAAAAGCACCACTCAGTTTCATTACTTATGCAAGTAAACTACAACAAGAAGCAAAACAAATTTGCCATTAACACAGAAGGACAATTTGAAGCTGTGAACAACTGAAACACCTTGGCATGGACTTGTAGGCTGGCCTTAGTGTGCTTTGGAGAAAAAAAAAAAAAAAAAAAAAGAAAAAGAGTGAAACACTGTCTCCAGTTTGCTAAGAATGCCATCAAGTTAACACCTACAAAATGTGGGGCATCTGCTCCAGTCAAACTCTAACTGCAGCTCTGAAGCTGTTGTCTTTACTACCCTAATGAAAAAGCAGAATATTTCATGGATCACATAAGGAATTGTGTGGTTTCATAAATTCCTCTTCAAACACTATGAGTTTGGTTGGTGTGTGGTTTGTCTACATGATGACACTGGCCAAAATATGCTTCCAAATAACTAACCACTCTGGAAAAGTTCGCCAATGCTATTGTTTGAGAATAAAGTCATTTATCCTGAAACTTTAAGTTCACATGGGGCTTTATTTCAGAACAGTTTATCTAGTCAGTTCCCCACAGCAGACAAACCATTAAATCCCATCATCCCAAGTACTGGAATATTCCTAGGAACTAACAATGTTTACACACAACAAGAGGTGGACTTTGATTATTACACTGCATTATAGAATTGCAGCATGGAAGCAGCTGAAGCAACAAGTATGAGAACATCTCTATAAATTAATTGTGAGGCAGGAGAATGATTCAGGTCATGATGGGAAAGTTTCTAACTTTATCCAATGTGATGAATTTGAAAGCCTGCTATAGCTCAAAGCAGGGATGTCAGGGCACAAGTAACTAACAGAAGAGAGCCCAGATTTCTTTTATTAAGTACTACAAAAATCCAGATTCAGAATCCAGTTTACTGCTGCTTGAAAAGTTTGCTGCAGAACACTCCTAACTGCAGAATTAACTCAAGCAAAGCCCAGACTGTCCACTTTTAAACACATACTTTCCTTGTTTTGAATATGCACTGTAAACAGTTTATAAATGTGTTCAATCACACTTTTAAAGTCAACAAGGAAAGCGTTACAGAGAAAAAAAGTTTACAGACATACCAGTAACAACAGCAAAAGTAACAGGTCTGATACCTTAATAGCTTGAGGAATGTTGAAAACAGCAACAAACCCCCCAAAAGAAAAACAAACATGCAGTTTGTATTAGTTTGGTCAGAGTTTTGTTAACATTGAGTCTACTAGAAAATACACGAGTACCAGTAAGAAATAGCAGTTTCATATTTAGCATCAATAAAAATAGAACTCTGCATAGTATGAAGTAAGAACGGAGTTTCTACGGGAAGCGTAGATGTGAGGCTGCCACCGTAACCGACTGCAGCTGGGAACAGGAGATGGCATGCCACCGATCCCCACACACACACACCCAGTTGGCGGAGGCTCTGCTCCCGGTGCCACCGACTAGCCCAACCGTGAGCCTACATACCCTCCATCACAAGAGCTGCTCAAACACACTTACAGAAAACTGCTATATTTCGGGGCTGGGGGAGGCACAGTCGAAAACAACAAATCGCTACAGTTATTCCTCTCCCGGGTCGCGTCCATGCGACGAAAGACCCAGAGAGCAGGATTCGGCGGAAGAACGCCTCGGAGCTTTCCCGGGTGAGGGAAGCAGCCGCTCTCCGACCCCCCTCCAGCCACCCGAGGGTGGTGCTTCCCCCTGCGGCTGCCAGGGACGAGCCAGACGCCGCGCAACCCACAGCAAGCGGCGCTCCCCTCCGCCACCGTCCGGCCAGAGGGCCGGGAAGCCCCTCGACGCCCCAGAGAGCGCTGCCCAGCCCCGGCAGAGCCAGGACGACACCCCCCGCCTCCGCCTCACTCACCTCACAGGCGCGGCCTCCGAGCCGGGCCCGCAGCCGCCGCCCCGACGGGCCGGGCTGGGCCGGGCAGCGCCCCGCCGCACTCGCAACCCCTTCAATCGCCTCCACCACTTCACCCCTCGCCGGGTGACCGTCCCCGGGGCGCTGGCGGAAGCGGCGCCCCCGCAGAGCCGCCTCCCTCACGGGCAATAACAGGAAGGGAGCGGGGGGCCCTGACCCCGGATGGGGATGGCGTCCGCCCGCCCGCCGGAAGCGGAACGGCGTGACGTCACCGCGCCGCCCGCTTCCCGCCTCTCACCCCCGGCGCCCTAGCTCCCCCTAGCGGAGCCGCCCGGTACCCGCAGCACCGGGGCCTGACTGGAAAACGGCGTTTCTGAGGGGGATAACGGGCCCATGCGGGGTTCGGGGCGGGACGGGGCCGGACAGGCGCTGCCGCTGCCCCCTTTATGGTCATAAACTCATTAACAAGCCTCCGCGCCCGCTCCTTGATGTTGTCTTTTTGACTCTTCTGACACCCGACGGGCCGTGCCGTGCCGCGATGGGCCGAGACGGGCCGGTACCGGCCCGTCTCGGCCCATCGCGGCACGGCACGGCCGCGCAGCCGCCGCCGCAGTCCCCGCCCCGCCGCGTTGCGGTCACTTCCTGCAGCTGGTCCCGGTACCGGCCGTGCTCGCCGGCCCCGGCCCTCCCGCGGCCTCGGGGAGCGGCTGGAGTCGTGAGGGGGAGAAGCGGCCTCAGGAGGGGGGGCCGGGGCCGTGCGCGGTAGGTGCCCAAGGGCTGGGGGAAGGGGTGGCACCAGGTCGGGGAGGGGGGGGCGGTTTTGCCGGTGGGTACCGTTTTACCGGGGGATTCGACGGGTTTTTGCCCTTTTCAGAGGTTGTTTAAGCTGCTGGGGTGGTGGGGATGGCGGTGTCTGCCTCTCCTTGGTGCCGGCTTTATTTCTGCGTTGCCAATTCTATGGAATTCTTCCTCAGGCTGCGGTTATTTCAAGGTAACAGATACCAGGGGTTTTATTTTATTTATTTATTTATTTATTTATTTTCCTTAGACTCCATCCCCAAGACTGCAAGGCATGCAACTTTGCAGAAATTTCTGCTAGGATGTCAGGATTTACAGCGTGGTTTCTGATACCCCGTTGATGTAAGAGGTGATTAATGCCCTCTGTTTCTGGGTTGCTAAATATGTATCCTCATCAGCAGAGTGTTAGCGGGCCCTGCGCTGGAAGGTGGAATTGTGTATGATGTGTGTTTGTTTTCGATCCCTGCAGCGTTATAAGATATTAAAAAATTATACTCATTTGGTGCGCTGTCTTCAGTCCCTGCAGCATTATAAAATGACCCTGCCTTTCAGGGTGCATTCTCCAGTCCTATTCTGTGGCCAAGGGTAAAGTCTCTGGCAAAGTTAGGTTAAGTGGTGTCAATGTTTTGAGTTACAAGCGGACTGGAGAAGAAATGCTTTCTGTCTTGAAAAAAAAAACCAGCCACCAAACCCACAACTTGTTCATTGTTTGTATAGATTTCTGTCACTGTTATTAGTTGCCCCGACTGCATTTAAAAACTAATTCTGGTGGGAACACATGGCACGTAGATACCTGATTGTGATTTACACTTCTGGCCAAGGAAGGTCACATTGTGTATGTGCTTTCCCCACCAAATGGTGCTCAGATTTAAAGGCGTACAGTTTCTTTCACAGAACTTGTGTGTGTGAGGGTGGTGAGCCCCTGGCCCAGGTTGCCCAGGGAAGCTGTGGCTGCCCCATCCCTGGAGGGGTTCAAGGCCAGGTTGGACGGGGCTTGGAGCAACCTGGGCTGGCGGGAGGTGTCCCTGCCCAGGGCAGGGGGGTTGGAACTAGATGATGTTTAAGATCCCTTCCAACCCAAACCATTCTATGATCTGTGCCACCAGCAGTGCCTGAGTACTACCAGGCTGTGGTACTCAGGGCACGCAGGCTGTGTCTCCTCCTTCAGTGCTGCCCTTGGGATGTCCCAACCTGGAAGCAGTGAAGAGGGCTGTGTGCCTGTCTGCTTTCCACCCACCTGAGGACAACTGGCATGGAGTGAAAGTACATCCTAGCTGGTAGGGCGTGTAGGAGGAGGCATGGCTGAGATCGGAGAGATGCTTTCTTGAGGCGGAATGTCTCCTCAGCTCACTCTGGAGAGCTGCAGGTCCTGCCCTGCCTCGGGCTGTACTGTTATGGGTCCTGGTGACGGAGGTTCCTCGTTCCTTTGCCATTTTGTAGTGTAAAGATTTTGCAGCTCCTCATGTGAAGGGAAAGGAGGAGTCAAAGATGTCTTGTTACCTTCTGCTGGACAGGGTCTCTGTAGCAACCAGCAGTGGGGGTGAAAGCGACATGTAAATAAGCTGAATTTGAGTGATGATCCTTTCTTTTTTCCTTTTAAATAGTATCTGTAGGAAAGAAATTAACATAATTTGAGCAATTTCAATGATGAAAGATGACCGTTAGAAGAAAATCAGTTGCATATGCCAGGCCAAGAGTTCTAATTTTAAAATTGCCCATGCAGTCTTAATTTTATCTTCAGACTACCGTTTACTTTAAGAAACAGTAAACAGCCTCCCAGTTAAAGATTTTCTAGAATATTACATTATGCCTTTTCCCCTGGGGATGCAGATCCTGTAAGCACTGTGTCCTCTCTTGTATATGACAAATCCCATCCATGAGAGTTGCGTATGGAAGACTTGATGCAACAAACACTCATGCAAAATTAAGCAGATGGATCCCAATTGCCATTTACTGTAGATCTCTTTCTATTGCTCTGTGAAGTATTTAGCTATAATTTACTCCCGTTTTAAGGTAAAAGGCCCATTATGGTGGTGAAATAAAACTCTGAAGTTGGATGGCATGCTTACCTGCTTGCATAGTTGATCTAAACTGCCTCGATAGGCCTGCGTCATAATGTATTTAACCATCATGAATATAAACTTGTTCTGTTAGTAGCCCCACTGAAATCAATTGGACTGTCTACAGAGTACTAGCCGAGAAAACTAAAGACAGCACAATCTTTGTCCATAGTTCTGCTTAACCACGAATGTGCCGAATGTTGGGAGAGAAGTTAGGTAACACCACAGCATTTACATTGCTGATGGATGACTTGCACCACGCCATTCCTGTGTCCTGTCTTCCTTCTTTGTCGTGGATTACATTTTATCTTGGTTCAGTTAGTTTTCATGACAGAGGTTTTGATTTTGTTTTTATGGTCACATTATGTTAGCTTTAGCTCTCCTGGAATTTCTCAGAGCCTTGATGGTGGAGGGCTATTTAAAAACGTAAAAAATTCCGGCAGCTCTTTTACTTTCTTAAAAGCTTGTCCCCACAGCAATGCATGCTCTTTTTTTTTTTAATTTCTTTTTTTCCTTACCTTTAGTTGCTAGCAGTAACTAAATTGCCTTCAATCTTGTGTTATTTGGAAATCTGTTTTTAGAGGTAAACATTTCAGAAATGCTGGTGTCACCCGAGTGCTTTAGTCCCACTGATTTTTTTCTTCTTTTTTTTCAAATTCTTTTTTATTTTTCTTAATAGAACATAGACCTCTCTGGAGCCAGACTTTCAAAGGTAATACAGTACCTAAAAATGCAGGCATCAACTGGGATTTTCCAGAGTTTGAATTTTTATCTTCTGCTAATTTTAGCAGATTGAAAATCCCGGAAGTTATCCCAGATAAATGCTGTCTGCTCCTCCAGGTTCCTAAATGCCTTTGAAGTCAAATATTATTTTCAAAAGCCACTCAGGAAAAAAGTTCTGAGCTGGCATTTAATTTACCTTTCCCTAATTTTCCAGAGGGGTTATTTTAAAATGTAGATGTGGCTCACTGTTTGCTTAAATGAGCAAAGCCCATAATGTAAACGTGGTGGCTACCAATGCAGCACTAGCTGGAAGTGATCAGCAAAGGCCAAGATAGTGCTTCTCTTGATCCCAGCGTAGCCATGAACAGGATTTGTTATGGTAAGAAGCTAATATGATATTAACAAAAGTAGCTGTGCCTTGATTCATAATACCACTGTTCTGCATTATTCTAGGAATGTTCATCCGGGCTTTAGATGTGATTTGTAAACTTTAATTAAATAAGCCTCTTGGAACCCCTTGTTGGAAATGTAGTGTTGCTTCTAAGAACTTGAATTAACCAAGAAATAATTGAATAAAGGTTAATATCGGATAAGCTCTCCATTTTGCAGAAGAAGATGATACAGTTTTAAATGTTGCATTGGTTGCAGTTAGTACAGGAAACACGAGAAATAACTCAAGGTCATTCAACAAGACTGTGGAAGGAACAATCCCTTGGGAGCTGACCGCGTACAACAAGGTGTGCTCAGGTTGATTCACACTCTTCTGCTTTTGTTGACTGACTTGAGAAAAGTTAACCATAGGATATCTTTCCTCAGGAAGGTCTTTGTGAGTATTTTAGGGATGTGTGTGTGTATGTATTTTGTATCTACCTATATAAAATAAATCTGCTTTGAAATATTTGGGTATTTTTAAGTCATCGGTGGCAGTAATACACTGTAATATTTGTTTAGTTCTCAAAGCGTGACATTGTCCTTAGGCTGCCAAAAGAGGATGTGGCTAGAGGTTGTATCCCTCCCGTTCCCATTAATGCAGCCGTATGTGCTGTGCATATTTTATGTCGCATCTCCTCGCCGTCGTGGAGCAGTGGGCTGTGTGTGCTGTTGATCAGGTACTATGGGTGATCAGGAATCTCCTCCACCTGTCCAGGAGGGTGCCATGGGGTACTAAAAACTACATTTTGGACTACATTCCATTTCTTATACACGTATCTCTTAATATGTCCCTTGTTGTCCAGGGTGCTGCTCTTTCTGTGGGGTAGAGTGTTATAAACTGACTTTATCCTGCTTAGCATTGTGAAAAGGCATAAAGTAGAGGCAGTGAAGTTACAGAAGTTGTCCCCTGGCTCATCAGTGTTCCTGTTAGCACTGCTTGTTTCAGCATTTGTGTCTCTCTGGTCTAGATCTGAAGAAGACTCCTCATCCTTCAGAAGTAGCATGCCCACAGTCTTCCTGGCCAATGATTCTTCTACAGCAAGCAGGACTTCTTCCTCATCCTGAGAATCCTTCATCTCTTCCTATGTCAGTGGCTACAAGGCCAAGAGCCAGCTCACCATTGTCCCCACCAAAATCTCTCGGACTGGGGCCTTCTTTTCATCACACGCAAGAGGAAGAGCTTGCAAAGGTGGTGGAGCAGGACCCTATGTTGGAGGAACTATGTAAGCCCCTGTGCTGTAAGCTTTGCAATGTCACTCTGAATTCAGCACAACAAGCCCAGGCTCATTACCAGGTAAGGAGAGTGGCAGGAGGCGCAGCTTTCAGGGCTGCTGCATCTGCAGCTTCTGCAGACATACCTGTGCCAGTGCGTGCACTGGCAGTAGCGTTGCTGTGGTAGCACAGAGCTGAGTGTGGGCTAATGCACAAGGACTAACTTAGCTTCTCAAGGGGATTTTGAGTGCTGCATTGAGGTGGCTGTACACCTGCAGCAGTGTTTGAATTAACTCGTCTGAAGCTACTTCTGCACCATCTAATGAACCGAAGGCTGTGGGTAGAACTGCTCTGTAGACATATCTTCACCCTGCTTGAATTTGCTGGTTGTTCAGACATGCTGCAGGGCTTTCATTTAAGGTGTCGCCAGTGGAGTATTTTGCAAAAACTTTGTCCACCGGGACAGAGAAGTAGTACCAAGATGGCATGGGTGGAAAGACAGACACTCATACTTTTCCTTTGTTTTATGTGATCTGTTTTCCACCCGTACACTCATCCAATAAAACAGAACTACTGATTCCACAGACATGATTTTGTAAGACCTAGACAGCTGTTCTCTGCTGGATCCAGAAGTGCAGTTAGGGAAGGGAGCTGCTGCCATGTGCTCATCACTGCCTCCTTCCCGAGATTATGCACATGACTGGTCTGCTGATGGGGCCATTTATGCAAACTTTCTCTCGTCTGCTTTGGACAGCATCAGCTGAGCCAGCTCAGACCAAATGAGTTTTGTTCGGGCTGGTCTGGTTGACTCGTCTGAAATAGGTTAGGGACTATTTGCATATGCTTCTTTGCTGAGAGATTGAGTATTTCACAGTCATGTGTTACACCATTTTACTAGTACCCTCTCTCACTAGTGCTGCATTTGTGTGACAGTTGGAGATACTAACTTTCTCCACCAGCAAATCCAAAAGGGTGGTTGTCCATATCCTCAGGACACCAGACCCAGATCTCAGATTTGCTGTTGGCCCTGAAAAAGTGTTATTGTGCCAGTGAAGAGGTAGATTGAATTAGTGTTGCACTTCAGCATCTGATTTCTGCAGTATTTCTGCCATGAGGGGACAGAAGGGCATTTATAGTACATAACTTGCATTTATGCATATGCCTTACTGTATATCCACAATGCATATGCATACTCTCGTGTTGCTCTATCAGGTTTTCAAAATACCACAAAGAGCTATAATATATGTTGTCCAAGAGAAAATTAAATATGAAGCAGACTTTTTTAGATTCAATCTCATGTTTTAACTCATGCTTGCCACCTCCTGGAAAGAAGAGAGAGAGAGAGTGTGTGTGTGTGTGTGTGTTCAGGCTTATCAAAAAGCTATGCAAAGCAGTTAACGTTTCATGTTTAAAATACAAAATACTCATTTTAAGTGAAATGGAAACAGATTGAGGAACTAATTGTAACCTTGTTGATTTGAGAAAATCAGTTCAAAATGAGGCCCAGTCGTGCTAGGTGATGAGCATTTTGGTGAAAAGGGGGGATGGCAGCATCTCTCAAGTTCAGAGCTGTTATTTTCCGAGTGACAGCTCCTTTACCTGAGGTGCCATCTTCATGGCCACTTTCTTGTTTCGGTCTCTGGATCCTTTTTCTTTTAGTGTAAGATACTATTATTAGGACCGTGAGTAATCTGGGTTCTCTTTACAGGGTAAAAACCACAGTAAGAAACTCCGAAATTACTATGCTGCCAATAGCTGCCCGGCACCTGCCAGAATGAGTAATTCGGTTGAGCCTGCCCCACCTCAGGTTGTCTCCCTTCCGGCTCAGGTAAGGCATGGGAAGGTGTCTGAGATCATGCTGCTTACTTGTCACCTGGGCCCCAATAAGGATAACTAGATCTCACGCTTTGAGGATTACTGCAGGAGTTGGGAAAGAATTTTCCTTGTGGTGGTACAGGATGGTAGAAATGGCCTGTTGTGAGCTGTTTGCTCTCCTTTGAAGATGCAGATATCGATCTGCCCTTGCAGCAGAATATTGGACTTGAAATGTTCTATTTCTGTATGGCAAATACTTTGATTCCTAGGTAAGTCTGATGTGCTGCTGATTATGGTTGTTTAAGGGCAGGTATAAAACAGCATTGTTGGAGCTGGATTTGGACACAAGGGTGTGGCACCCGCCCTACACAATCATCCCTCCATTGTGTGAGGGAAGCCTACATGGAAAAAAGTGCTTAGGTGCTCCTACACCCATTGCCCAAGGCTGTTATCCAGTTCCTCTTTTGTTGCTCATTTTGCAGTGCTCATTCCTGTGTATAGTGTGAACGGATGGGTCCCTCCGTGATCCAGATAGATTAATTCTGTCTCAGGCACGTTAAAGGCAAAAGAGATGATTTTTGCTTTCTTCTTCATCACTTCTGATTGTCATGGGACTTAACAGCTAACCTGGCACTTGCATGTGACTGTGCAGGGAACCACAGCTGGGCTGCGGGGATCGAAGCTGTGCCTGTCATTTCCCAAAGCGTAAGCCTCTGTTGTCTGTAGAAAAGCAAAGAGGATTTGCTGTAAGCGGCGGGCGGTTATACATGCTGTCAGAGCCACCAGAGGGAGACTCGGTCCCATGTAAATTGACTTTGTGTCTCACAGAATGGAATCAAGAGGGCATGGGGTCCAGTCCTGGGTAGTGGGACGTGGGTGCCGTACCTGCTAGGATATCTGATGCATGTTTTAATGGAGAAGATGGTCCGTGGCAATAAAAAGACGACTCTGGGGCCATGTGAGCATTGGTGTTGTAACACAGAAGTCAGAATTGTGTGTGTCTATAAGCTTGAACAGTATCAAAGGAGACATGAAAGAAACTTGACTTGGCAAGTGCCGCAGTAACATGGCTGTATGAATCACTGCTGCTGCACTGTTTACAAAGCACTTTTCTCTGGATGATACGCACCGAGGAGACGTGGTTGCTGCCCCAATCAGCGTGTGGTCTGACTACACAGGCAAGGTATCCTTCATATGGCAGGAGCTATGCCTGTGAGGCTGGGTCCTTCCTCTGAAGTCTTGATCCCGGTATCCTCTTACCTGAAGGGTGAGGATCAGAGGTTTGGCAGCTCTGCTATTGTGTTTTCAATTTCTTAGTGTGGTCAGGGAGCTGTGTAGAGACAGGGTACTGTGGAGAGATTAGGTACGCTGTAAATAGGGGAGAGGAGCACCTTTACCTTTCAGTGGGTCTTCCTCGGTGGGAAAGTCACTGTTCATCAGCTCCCAGCAGTCAGGAGTAGAGGAGTTAAATCATTGCTGTGAAGTAAACAAGCCTCTGTAGCTATTGCAGAGGTACTGGCAGTTTGTTCAGGTTGCTCTCCTCTCCATCTTGAGATCTGATTTGCCTAGATCTCGAGGAATTTTCAGATTCTCCTGGAGATAAGGCAGGGAGAATGAAGTTCTAAGAACAGTTTGGGGAGCGCTTGACAGTGTCCTAATCCATATGCTCTAATTCCAGCTCTCTTGTTGCCTGATGAGGGTGATACTGGTCTCAGTCCCTGTGATTCAGACATTTCAAAAATTTAACCTTCTTGTATTTCACATGCTGTCTCTCCCTTTGCTGCTAGATGGGATCCAGTAAACCAGGTGGCCGAGTGATCTTGGCCACGGAGAATGATTACTGCAAGCTTTGTGATGCCTCGTTTAGTTCTCCGGCTGTGGCACAGGCTCACTACCAAGGGAAAAATCATGCCAAACGGCTGCGTCTTGCAGAAGCACAGAATAACTCATTCTCGTAGGTATTGTTCAACTTCACGCTCAGGCTGAAAGCATGTGGCATTGTCTCTGGCAGTCTTTTTCTCAGAAAACTCTGAATTGCAGCTGTTCGTATTTGTTTAATCTTCAGGGACGCATCAGAACTAGGCAAACGAAGGGCAAGGAAAGAAGGGAATGAATACAAGATGATGCAGAACAGAAGAAATATGTATACAGTTCAAAACAACACAGGTAACTGGGAGCTTGCATTTGTTCTATAGTCGGAATAATAATGAATAATAAACAGACTTGTTTTTCTTCCATTTCTGAGGTCTTTTTTAGCAAAGACAGGTTGTGAAAGGAGCTGGTCCTAGCTCTGCTGATCCTTCATGTTTGCATGTTTTTTCCCAGCTGCTAAAGTTGCTTTGTTTTGTCAGCCTGCTTGTTAGTTCGGTTTCTCAGTTTGTAACTTAATTTACCATCTGCCTGTCTCTAAGGCTGCTCTAAGTGGTGACAATTTTCCTGCTTTATTTTCTTGGCAAGCGGCCAGGTGCTTTGACTCCTACTGTAGCACATCGACCTGTGCTTGCACTCTCACGACCAGAATGAGAAAGCATGTTAGCCTCCCTCTAAGACCATCTGTTCCTAGAGTAGAGTCCTTCCTCAGGTATTAGGTACTAACTTTCCCTCTTTACTAGGATTTAAAGTGTGTTTTATAGTGTCCAGCCCAGCATCTGTTTCTCTTTTTCATTTTGAGTTGTGTTATGAGCACGTATTAGCTGAAACCCTGATACTTGGTGAAGCTTGGTTTAATCATGTCATTCTAACCACTGTCATGTGGAAAAGATAAATCTTGTAAAGTTCTATTAAATACCACTTCGTGATTATTTTAAACTGAGGCAGCTTATTCTAGTCAAAAGACGGTTCTAATTCTGGAATTGGAGGGTTAAGGGGAAAAAAAAAAGTCTTATTACTGAAATGATTAGCTCCTCATTTTCAAAGCCCTATTGATTCTTAGGAAGACTGGGGCACTAAGCCCACTCTACTGCTTTAGAAAATACCAGCAAGTGCCACTCCCCTATGTGCTACACCCCTGTAAATCTGGATCTCAGTGGAGAAATCATGTGGGAAAATAAGGTTCAGACTCTAATCAGTTAAAGCAGCTAATCTTTTTAGACATTTGTTGGACTTAGAAGTTGTCACTAAGCTGCCTCAAGGTTTTCTTTTCGTATAGATAAAACAGGTCTTTCTGTTGTCTCCTCAGGTCCCTACTTCAATCCCCGCTCACGCCAGAGGATTCCTCGGGATCTGGCCATGTGCGTCACCCCCAGTGGCCAGTTCTACTGCTCCATGTGCAACGCAGGGGCCAGCGAGGAGATGGAGTTCAGACAGCACTTAGAGAGCAAACAGCATAAAAGCAAGGTGTCCGAACAGCGGTATAGGAATGAGATGGAGAACCTAGGCTATGTACAATGACGCGCCACCCTTGGTAGTAGTTTGCAAATAGAGCAGCTTGTCTCTCGCCTGCTGTTTGCCACATGCCCTGCTTTGTGCTCCATTTGATAGGAGTATGCTCTCGAGCTATACATGTAACACCTGCAAACTTAATGGTATGGTTAGATTTTTTTTCTATCATAGTTGGCAGGATGACGCTGTGCAGGACATGAAGTGTTTTCGATGTTTGTTTGCTAATTATCTAAGGCTCTTCATTGTATTGAGTGGCGGGGAGGACTTTGTCTTCTCCCCAGCCTTCTGCATGAATATGCAAAGCCCAAGAAGTGCCGGGAACTTCTGTCGTTCTACCACACAGGTGGACCATGTGCAAAGCCCACTCCCCTCTTTGCACACCATAGAGCAGTGCTCCAGAATGCCTCCCTACACCAGACTGAATCTCTGGGCAGCTTGTAAAGGAGGGGCAGGAAGGGGGCCTGTGAATGTGTGAATTAGGTGGTGTACTCATCCACAAATTGCTGCTTGTGGCCCCCCATTACAGCCCAGAGTAAGTTCTTTCCACGTCCTTGTAGAAAGGCTGTACATACCTCTCCTCCTTGGAGGGTCATGCCTCTTACTGCTTCCTCCGTGATGCAGATTTCGTTCTGAACATCTGACATTGGGTATCAGCTGATTAGCCCCATTCAGGAATACTCCATTCTACCAGTTAACCATGAAAAAAGATTCTCGGTGTTGTTGGCTGGGCACCTTAATGCACTGTGGGGGTGGCTCATCTCCCTGAAGAGAGTCTGTGGGGGTCTCAGTGGCTTGATGAAGTGAATCGGAAAGCAGGCCTGCTCAGAGGAGATGTACTCTGCTTTGATTCTGCCTTAGACGGAGTAGGACTGAGAATAGGTTGGAAGGAGCTGTCAGCTGTAATTTTCTTTGCATACTGATGTAGAATAGAGCAAGCCTTGGTCTGTGGCCTGCAGCTCTATTGCTTTGGGGGAGCAGGGATGCCTGGACCTTTGGGAGTGGATACCGGTGTGTCCCACTTCCGTGGCATTCCCTGGACAAAGCCCAATGGGTGTTACAGAGGAGAGGTGAAAAGCTCCCTTGGACTAGAGCTACCAATATTGGATGAATTTTTTTCCCTCTTTTTTTTCCTGTCTGTGAATGGGTTTTAATTCCATTCCTTGATGTGAACTGCACTGTTTTAGGGACCATCAAAAATCCAAAGTTAGATAGGATGTAAATGTCAGGGGTGATGATTGTTTGAGTAACAGCTTTTTGGCCACGCAGAAGTGTTCATGAAACTTGTTAAGTAACTTTGTAAGTGTAGAGAAACCCACAGGGTGTGTGATTTTCCTTAGCAAAAGTAGAAGGACCATAAAGAGCAGAAGCAGGGCTGACACTTATTTTTCTGCTCATGTGGGTAGATGTGGGGAGCTGCGATTGGAATCCAGTTCACGGTGTTTCTCAAACGTTGGCTCCAGTGGCAAGTGCAGCACGTAGGTAACCTCCGTTGGACCTGATTCACCACTGCACTGCTACAGCTGTACGCTGGTATAGCTTCATTGACTTCAGTGGCAGGTGCAGCGAGGGTGTAAAGGAAGCGTCACGGCTTGTCTCTCACTCCATTTTAGGCAGTAAGTTGAATTAGATGCAGCTCCATTGGTTTCAGTAGTATTTTACCAGGGATAAGCTTTACCTAGTGCATAATGTTGAAGGTAGCTCCCCCCACTCCACTTTTTTCACCATTCTGATCCTGCCTTTTGCTTTTTAAAAGGACTTTCTTCTTGCCTTAAAAATTAAAAAAAAGAGTAAACTAACAAAAAATCCAGATGATTCTTATTCATCTTTCTAGTCCACCTCAAAAAGGTTTGTTGCACTTGGCTGCTCCTCAGAAATCGAATATTGTTACCTTTAGCTGCCAGAGCATCAGGTAGTTGTACAACCTTAACACAGCCTTCCTAAATCCAGGCAAGGTGGGCTCTTGCACGGTAGTCGAAAGCAACTGCCTGCATCATTCCATGCTGATCCTGGCCCTGCAGGTACAGGCAGAGCAACAGACATCCTCTTGCTCCTCCTTTGTGCAAGACCGGTTACATAGGGTTTGTACACTGGAGCACGTTAGAAAGTAGGAGGACGGGTGCCCAGGTTGCAAAGCACTAACTGTGACAGCCTGTAAGTCTGTTACTTCTGTGCTTTCCTGCCCCTGGCTCACCCTCTGTGTGGCCTTGAAGAACATTCTCCATGCAAATATCTCTCATCAGCCTTTTCCCCTCATCTTTTGCAGTCAAACAAGGGCTCTGGTTTTCTCTTTGTGTTCTGTCTTTTGTTTTGCTAGTCTGATATCACTGTGCAGGGACAGAGGGAGCTGGATGAGCCTTACCGTGGTGTGTTTCACCAGAGTGATCCCTGCGTTGTGGTTAAACATCCCTCCTGCTGTAAATTAAAGCGTGGCATTTCCTGCAGGCTGCAATTGGTAGCAGAAAAACAACACTTTGTAAAATAAGAGCTGGATGAGCTGTAGGTGCTGATGTTGTCTAGCTTATTGCTAGGACCAAGAAGGTGTTTTTGTCTGCTTTCATGTGTCCCAAAAATCAACCGTTCACTGCTATCCTTTGGTTGCTGCTCCTGCTCCCAGCCCAGCAATCTGCTCCTCATTTGGCATTTCCAGTGGCTGCTGGAGGTATCAAAACTCAGTTTGCTCCATGTGCTGTTACCTCCTGGTGCAAACGTGCCACAGCACGCCAGTGTGCTGGTGCGTTTGGGAGGGTGTGCGAGGGGGGCTGTTCCTGCGGGCTCCTCTGCACGGGGCTGAGCCTGGTTTTGAGGAGTGGCTGGAGCCTGCCATGAACAGAGAAGCCTGGAGCTGCTTGGTTTTGTTCAAGGGAGTACAACTAGTGAATGTCATCATCCTGAGAATTTCAGAGCAGTGGGTTGTATAGCAAGTATAATGCAGACTGTGGGACTCAAGCGACAAGAGTAGGACAGGTTTCCTACATGGGAGAAAAGCTATTTCTTGCTGGGACAAGCAGCTGAGACTTGCATTGCCCCAGTGCTCTGTTGTGGCCCTTCCCTACAAGTGACCAAAGCTTGCTTCTCCCTCTTCAGCGTTGCTTAACGGTTTGTGATCTTCCTACTCTCCCTCCAGCATAGAAAACTGTTGACTGCAAAGAGAAGACACCCCACCTCACTAATATCGTTAGGGCTCAGGCCAATCCATATTTGCCAGCACGAGAAACTGGGCTGATCCTGATTTTATTTTTTTTGGTGAAAGCTGTTCTCCAAATCAGCATTCAAAACACATATTGAAAACATGTCGTGGCCAAACCCTGTTTGACACAGACGGGCTGGGGAGAATACCGTACAGCTGTAGTACCATTTTCCGGACCCATTGAATCTTTTTCTCATGTTAAACAAAATACCAAACCCAAGAAACAGGACTTCTGAGAAGCTGTCACATTGGCCAGTAGGTTAATGACCTTTGCTGCTAGAAACAAAATATAAATCAAAGTGTTTGTATTTATTTTACTGTGCTGACCACTAATTGATTTGTTAATATTTAAGGCATTATTCTGTAGGTTGTTTTTGTTTAAATAGAAAACTCTACATCGCACTTTGCTTTTGGATCAGAACAGGTTATTTATTATATTTGTGAAAACGTTTTGCCTCCCGCATATGTATTGTTTTCTTTCCCTTGATGAAAAAAACCCCAAATAACAAAACCTATCCCAAAACCAAAAAAAACCCCAAATCCAACAAGTGGATCTTCTTTGTTTCTTTTCATGCCAAACAAAATGGGTATTTCCTTGCAACTCACTCTTAAATGTCCATTTCTATTTTTTTTTTGCCTTCAACGGTTCCTTTGGTAACTTGGGATGATATTTTTAGAGACACATGAAGTTCATACTACATCTAAGCATTTCTTTTAAGGCAAGGAAGTAAACTATGTGGAATCCGTGTATTTGTGTGGAATATGAAAGCGATACTATTTTATTAAGCATTAGCTGTTATTTTGCATTCTGTACTAATGAGTAAATGTGTTAGTATCTTGCCTAACACTGGTCTATTTTTGACTTTTTGCTTTCTTCATGTACATCAAAAGGAACCCTGAAAAACTTCTGTGGAGTTGCTTAGGATGGTCATCAGTGTAACAAAACGCAGATTTTTTTCTGTAAAGCTTCTTGTCTTTTTTTTCTTTTCTAGATGCCCATTCTGGGGCATTAGAGGGGAAAGCTATTGCCATAAGCACGGATTCATATTTTAGCTTACTAATGCATGACGTCCTTTTGCTACGATACTTAAGTAACTCTGACTGTAACCAATGGGAGTCTTGCCCAGCTCAGGAGTAAATGAAACACCCTAGCTAAATATATTATATTGGCTAGGGCCAGGCAAGGTACGTTGCTAAAATTCGTCTTTTACTCCTATGTTTGGGTTACAACACTCTTAAGGTTTTGCTTTTTTGAGGAATGTGCATCTGGGTCTGTAAGTATTTGGTCCTGCTCCAGCTAAAATAGTTTGAAGTACATTGACTTTAGTTGAGTAGGAGCAAGCCTTGAAACCTTTCAGGAATTTCACACTGCTGATGTTTTCTCATAGATGTATTTTTTGTTTTGTGATTATTATTTTTTTTTATTAAATTTTACAACCATGTATACAAGGATGCTCTGGATGAGATGGACATCTGTTGCCGATCATGGAAAAACAAATGCCATGGTTGCCAAAGGATTAGCAGAAAATGGAGAAGTCTGGACTTGATTTCTTTGAAGTTAGTGGCAAAGCTCCTATTGTTTTGAGCCGGGCTGTCTTCTTTGCCATCTACATGAAGTTGGAAGTGAAAATACAATCCACTTTCAAATGAATGTGGTCAAACAGTAGTTTTGGGAATCTCTCCTTTAAACAATGTATCACAGTTAAAATTGTATCTTTTTATCTGACCTATCTGCAGGTAAAGGCAGGACTGTGATTTTTAAAAAATAAAATCAGTTTTTCAGTTTGTGTTTTGCAGGGGAAAAATTGCTTGATTTAATTTCCTTCTCCATCTGTCCAGCAACATCATTTGCAAGTGCTTTGACCGTGTTCCATCTAGAGCCTTCTTATCAGGTTGGTTTTGTACATTTGTCCTTATTTTCTTTATGTTGTACTGACCCCCGTGAGGGAATAGTTGATGAAAATGATTCTTTTTTCTTTTTTTCTTCTTCAGTATATAATAAATCATCTTGCTCTTATCATTGTACAGCCTTAGTGTTTGGTATTGCTGCTGCTGGTGCTATGGCTGGGCTATGCATGACTGAATTGATTTTAGCCTAACGTTGAGGGTGACTACAGGAATAATACATTTTAATACACTGATAAAGGAGTTTAGTCCAGTGTAGAATTTGTAACTCTGGAGGGGGGTCGATGTACTTCCACCTGCTGCTGAAAGCCAGCTGTGTTCTCTGAGCTGTCTCGGCTTTGTGGGGGCTCGGGAGAGCATCTGACAGGATGGGAAGCAGGAGGTAGAGGAAGGGCTCTGTTTGGAGCTGTACTTTCCCCTCGAGCAGCCGTCACGAGCTCTGGAACAGCCCCAGGCTAACCACGGACTGACTTTCAACTCGAACTGTACAAAGGTGGGGACAAGCTGAGCCTGATACTTACACTTGCACATTTTTTGCCAGCGTGCTCTTTCCCTCTTTCATTACTTGAGGGCTCCAGGAGAGCATATGTTTATGCAGCGTAAATGACTTTCCAAACAGAAAGGACATTCTGAACTGGAGCCTTGAAGCAGAGAAAATCTGCAGTTTGCTGGATTCAACTCCGGTAAGAGACAAACGTTGCCCGCCCTTGGTGCTGCAGCCATGCTGTTAGTGCAGTGAGCTGTGGGCCTCGATGGCAGTGTCCCGGTGCCCACACAAGACATTCCGGGTGTGGGAGTGCTGTCGAGGCACAGCTCTGAGTGTGTAAGCAACTGTGTAAGAACAGGGATGTGTCCCTGCGCTCCCCTGCCCTCTGCTATTCAAGGCATTGGGCCACTACAGGCAGGAGTGGCACCGTGGTGGAATTACCCTGATTTACTATTTTGTCGGGCTGAGAGCTGTCTCAGTGCTTAGGTGACTTCTGTGCTAACAGCGAAATGTGGGAGGCTTTATGTGTTCTTATTTATAGCAAACAGTCTCAAAGGTCCCTTCCAACCATGAAGATTCTATGATTCTGTAAAAACTTGTGAGCGCAGCTTAATGTTAAATCTCGCCCCAGCCCTTCGTCGTCTCATGCCCATGAGGACTGTGTTACTTTCAGTCGTCCTAGGAAGCAGAGAGGAGCAAACCTTTACAGAGCAGCGTGTCCCCATTATTGGGTGTTAAAGCACTGCCTTTTTAATACTTACACATGGTAGTTATATTCTTTATTAATTCTATAGCAATTTGGTACAGCCAGACCCTAGTGACGCACAGAGATACCCGGGCAGCTTAATTCAGAGTCGCAGGTGTTTGTTAAGTTAGGCAGCAAAAAAAATAGTATAAAAAACAGACAAAAATCTAAGACTAATTGTATGCCTTGAAAGGATAAATAGCTTCTCCAGTTACTCTGATGTCTAAGGATCTCAATTGTCTTGCAACATTTTACACTTGAAGAAGTAAAGTTTGGGAAAAAATAAGTGATTTGCCCAGAAAGTCTGAAAAGGCAGATTGAATCCAAGGCCTTTAAATACCAGGCTGCTGACCCTGCCGCGTCTCCGTTCAGCCTCCCCGTTCACAGGCTGATGAAAATGACTGGATTTTAAAAACAATTTGGTTAATAATTGTTGGATTTTCATTGTTTATATAATGGCTTTACAATGTGTTAGGAAAGGGACTTTAGCACGTGGTTTAAAAATACTGAAACTTGGCAGAGAGATCTCTCTATTTTGCTTCTGCCATTAAATCTTCGTGGAGAGGTGGAAAAAACAACAGTCTTTAGGAGGATTGTAGAGGGTGCATGTTTGCAAAGCGCAGGTTCCGGGGGCTCTTCTGTATTCATTTATGTCCGCGTCACATAAATTCTCCCTATTCCTATTTCTAGTTCTCCTGCAGCATTTGGATTGGATGCTGCTTGTCTGTTTTGGAATAGAAATGAGCTGCTGTAACAGATAATACCTAGAATTCGTTGGCCTAATCCTTTAGTGAATGACACGCTTTCAGTCGGCCTCATTCCACCGGGTTTGCTGCACCTCTCTACCTGCCTGAAACAAGAGCAGATCTATTTAAAGTCGGTGGAACTACAGGAGTGTAAAGGGAGA